>NC_133664.1:38019991-38329077 GCF_037893015.1 Macrotis lagotis | reverse complement strand
CCTGCCCTTTGTGACATTACTAGACCAAATTCTTAATTCCTAATACCCATGGCTACTACAGCCTTGGTTAAAAAACAGAGTCTTTAGAGTAAAACCAGAGTTTTTAGAGTTTGTAGAGTAAAAAAAAAAAGAATTTTTTCCAAAGGCAGTTTTAATTATATCCATGGACTGGTTAGAATTATAAATTCTAATTTATTATCAAGATTGTGCTTTTTATTATTATTCCAAAAATCATTTAAGAAGTATTAACATCCCATATTCTAGAAGACTACATTCAAGTCATTTGAATGAAAATGGGACCACTTACCATGGAGAGTGCATATATCAAAAACCAGCTTATCTTCAAGTATCTTTACATTATCAAATTTTTCAACATAATAAACTAAGTTTGCATCCCCAGTGATATCCTCGAGCTGAGGTGATCGTGACCAGAAGATGGCAACCAAGAGAATAATGATGCCTTTATTCCGAAGATTTAAAGCTGGTTTTTGAACTTGGTCATTTGCCTTCCCATCCGTGATGAGGATAAGGAACTTCTTGACCCCAGAACGTCCCCCCTTTGAGGGTTCAAAGTAATCAGACACAAATTTCAGTGCTTTTCCTGTATAGGTTTTCTTTGCAATATGCGTCATTCTGTCAATCGCATCAAAAATGTCTCTCTTGTTCATATATTCAGTGAGGGCAAATTCCTTCTTGGCAGAATCGCTGAACTGAATGACACCAATATGTCCTTGATCAATATCAATGTGAAACTTGTCCACTAGGTTTTTCATAAATATTTTTATTTTATTGAAGGTTTCATTTCCTATGCTTCCAGAACTATCCACCAGAAATATGATGTCTGCTTTTTTGTCTTTACAGTCTGTAGGTTATTAAAAAAAATGATGTTAATCCAGGAGACAGTTTTCAAACTAAAAAGATAGCAAAAATAAATGTCATTAAAACAATAAATCATATTATAAAAAATCAACTCAAATTTTATGATGCATCCTTTCTTCCAGATCCTGAAAGTTGCTCCCTACTACACTAACTCAATGAAAAGTATTCTGGGGTCGAATATTAAGAATCATCAGTTTTGGGATGAAGAAATCACAACTATGTATAGTCATATAAAAATGCTTAGAGCATTGATTAGAGAAGTGAAAATTAAAACACCTTGGAGATATCACCTCATATCTATCAAATTGGCTAAAAATGATAGAAAAGGAAAATGTCACATGTTTGAGAGGATTTGGAAAAATTGAAGCACTAACAAACTATTGGTAAAACTGTGAAATGATCAAACCATTTGAAGAACAATCTGGAATTATTCCCAAAGAGCTAGAATACTGTGTAAACATATTGAGTATGTTTCTCAAAGAGGTCAGGGAAAGTGGATAAAAACCTATATGTTCTAAAATATTTATAACAGCTCTTTGTGATAGCAAAGAACTAGAAACTGAGGGGAAGCCCATCAACTGGGGAATGGCTAAACAAATTGTGGTATATGATTTTGATGGAATACTACTGTGCTAAGAAATAATGAGCTAGTTAATTTTAGAAAAAACATGGAATACTTTCAATAAATAAGGAAGATAGAAATCAGCAGAATCAAGAAGCATTACAACATCAATATTGTTTGAAGTATACCTGGGAGTAACTAAGCTAGTTTGAGTTTTATAATTCAATTACAAAAGACTTATGGAAGAAGATGCTATCTACCTTCAGATATAGCATGGCTTGGTTTTAATAATGTTTTGTCCTTCATTTTTTTTAGTTTTTTTTTTTTTTAGGTTTTTGCAAGGCAAATGGGGTTAAGTGGTTTGACTAGGCCACACAGCTAGGGAATTATTATTAAGTGTCTGAGGCCGAACTTGAACTCAGGTACTCCTGACTCCAGGGCTGGTGCTCTATCCACTGCACCACCTAGCCACCCCTGTCCTTCATTTTCGAAAAAGACCAGGATATCAGGGAGGTGATCCCATGATAAAGCACATGAATTGGATTTCAGTGAGGGAGATGCTGTGCTAAGTCACCAGCCTCACTTTCTCCTCCAGAATCATTTGGATCCATTGACCAGATATGAATCAGGATGACTGGAGATGGCCCTGGATACAAGGCAATCAGGACTAAGTGACTTGTCCAAAATCACACAGCTGGTAATGGCAAATGTCTGAGGCTGGATTTGAACTCCCATCCCCCTGACTCCAAAACCAATGTTCTATCCACTGAGCCACCTAGCTTCCCAGTATGGTTTTACACAAACACACACACACACACATTATGTATATATATATATATATATATATATATATATATATATATATATATATATATATATGTATGTATGTATATACAACTGTGTGTATATGTGTGTGTGTGTTAAATGATAACCTCCTCTAAAAGAGTCTCAGGAGAAAGAGAGACAATTTGGAACTTCAAATTTAATGAAAAAAATTAAATTAAATTTCAAAGAAAGTATTTTGGGGGATGTAGGGGGAGAAGAAAGAAAAGTAAATTAGGACCTAAAAGAGAATATGGGTATATCTAGGTGGTGCAGTGACTAGAGTACCGGGTCCTGGAGTCAGGAGGGACTTGAGTTCAAATTTGACCTTAGACACTTAATAAATGCTTAGCTGTGTGACCTTGGGCAAGTCACTTAACCTCATTGCCTTAAATAAATAAAAATTTTTAAAAAAGAGTATATGCTCCATTCAAAATTAATCATTTAGTCCCAAGGAGTTCTTGATGTAATAGAAAAATATTATTCTAAATTATCATTCTATAAAAATTTTTTTCTTGAGTTTTCTAAGGAGAATTCATAAATCTACTTTAGAAATTCAAAGAATATGGAGCAGCTAGTGGATAGAGCACTGGCCCTGGAGTCAGGAGGGACTTGAGTTCAAATCTGACCTCAGACACTTAATAATTGCCTAGCTGGGTGACCTTAGGCAAGTCACTTAACTTTATTGCCTTGCAAAAGCAAAAAAAAAATAATTTAAAGAAAGAAAAAGAAATTCAAAGAATTACAGTCTTGGAATTGGGAGGAAATCCAAAGGAGATCTTGTCTAATCTGTATCTGAACACGAATTCTACCTATAACATTCCCAAAGTTATTATCCAACCATTGCTTGAAGACATCTAAGAAAGAAGTGGTTATTATCTATCTATCATCTGGAAAATACATGGGACAAAGTGATTTCTCTTACCTCTTTCCTGGCAGATGCCTCGAACAACTTCATCTTTTATGCTTTTTAAAGAGTCAAAATTATATACAAATTTCACTCTGTCCTTTGACCCTGCTATGTCTTCCAGCTCTTTTATCTTAGCTCCTTTCACACCAATTGCATGAATGGTGATGTTTTCATCTCTTAGCCTCTTGGCTGGTTCTGCAACTTCATCATCGGACTTGCCATCTGTCAAGACAAGGAGATGACAGGGGATATCGCTGGACTGTTTCTTCCTGGCATCTTGTATTACTTGCAGCATGAAATTCAGGGCTGCTCCTGTATTTGTTTTCTTTCCCATCTGCCGGATATTGAGAATGGCTTTGTTTAAGTCCACCTTGTTAGAGTATGCACCAATGCCAAGCTCCTCTTGGCTTTTGGTTGAATACTGGACGACCCCAAATCTGACCTTCTCTGGGGCAACAATAAACATTTGTGTCACCTTGATCATGAAATTCTTGATTTCTTGGAAGTAAGTTTTAACGCTTCCTGAGCCATCAATGAGAAAGTAGATATCAGCCTTTTCTGTTTCAATGCAACCTGTAAGGAAATAAAAAGTTTAAACACTATTAATATTGGAGTTCTCAGAAAGAGCATCTGGGAAGAAAGCATTAAGGCTTTGGAAATTTCAAAGAAATGTTTCAGGGGCAGCTAGGTAAGGCAGTGTATAGAGCACCGGTCCTGGAGTCAGGAGGACCTGAGTTCAAATTTGATTTCAAACACTTAATAATGACCTAGCTGTATGACCTTGGGCAAGTTAATTAATCCCATTGCCTTAGATAAATAATATTTTTTTAAAAAGTAAACTTCCTTTCAGTCAGCTTTCTGGATCCCTAACATAGCTGTAGACTAGGGGATCATTGGAACCTTGGAGGCCCTCTTCAAACAAAAAGGACTAAGATTGTATGTAAGAGCTATTTATACATGTAAATAGTCAAATTTCCAGATGGAAAATTAAGTTTTTAAAAACAATCAGGTACAGTGTTAAATTCTAAGGGTTCAAAACCAAAATTAACTAGTTCCTGCCCTCAAGGAGTTTATATTTGATCTAGGGATATGATATAAACCAAATATGTTTAAGATATATTTAAAATAAATAAAAGGCAATTTTTTAGTTGTTATTCATTTTAGGAAAAAATGGAATGAAAAAAACCTTAGTAGAGGTCATGCCCAGTTAAAGGAAAAATACAAGTGACAAATTAATTATATTCAAATAACTTTATCTCTTTATAACATTTTTCAAAATTTATAACTGTAGAAATTCCTAATTATTCAACTCCAGTGAGTGCAAAGAAAGGAATTTTTCCTTTGAAAGTCTTCTACATAAACCATTTGAATAGGAAGCTTGATTATCAAAAAAAATCATGTAAAAGCAATTTACTACTAGTAAATTGGATTTCAGAAGGCAAATGAAAAGACAATGCAAATAGCAAGATCAGAAATGTCCCACCAAATTGCTTCAAAATTCCTTTGCTTTATTTTAAATATTCTTCCTGGTTGGAAGTGTATGCTAAATGTTAGTATGTTGTGGGGATTTTTGATCATTGATTAGGGGATTAAAATTAAACATGAATACCACCAATTCTTATATATATATATATATATATTATATATATATATATATATATTTAGTATAATTCTCAATTAAATCAAGTAAATTCAATACATAAAGCAGGAGGCTCTATTTTTTTTCAGTACATTTGTGTTTACTTAGCAGTTAGGTAAAATCTCTGGATCCCTTTTCAGAATAATGTTTTTGAATGCATAAAATAAAATACATAGGATTTCAAAAGAAATATTTAAATATGATTATCAAATTTTTAAAAATGTAATAGTTCTCCCCAGGTTAAGAACCCTTTGCATTTATATTTTAATATACTATATAAGACTCTAATTGAAGGAAAGGTGGACCTTCACAGGATGATGGAATTTCCTCATCTTATAATTCATTATGCTAGGGAAATCATAGATCAATCCCTATCCATTAATATGTCACAATTTATTTAAGAATTCTGTTTTCTTCAGACATTTAGATGACTTTTAGTTTTCTTTTCTCTTTTTTTTGGCAATTACTAATAATGGATATCTCATTTGAAATATTGTTACTGATAATACTTTCAGAATTTATTGTCAACAATAAAATTATTCCATCAAGGGATATTACTTATTTCCCCTATCTTTTACAACACAGTTATATTGCTTTTCTTTTTTTCTTAAATGAATTTTTATTGTTATCATTTGTTTTTTTCTGGCATCTACATACCCCCCATTTACTTTCTCTTTCTGATTTTCCCTTACAGAGAGTTATCTCTTACAGCAAAAAAAGTATTGCTTTCCCAAAAGATCATACTAATTGGAATCATATTGCTTGCCTTCTCAATGGTAGGAGATGTGCAAGAGAGAATTAGGAACCCGAAATTTTAAAAGTGAATGTTTAAGAATTTTTTTTAAATATGGCAATTTCAAAAAAAAATTATATAAATTGGTAATTCTACTAGCAATGAATATCTCTGTTCCTCAACAACTTTGCCAACATTATTTTCTTGTGTTTCATTATCTTTGCCAATTTGAGGTGATGCTGTATCCAAGTTGCTTTAATTTGCATGTCTCTCTAGGCTTTAATAATTTAAAGTTGAGACAACTTTAGAGAGTTTTTTTTAATAAAAGAAACAAGATTAACACTCACTTGATGATGGAGAAAGAGAAAAGACAAATTAAAGTCAGATAGTAAATAAAGCTTTAATAGTTTAAAATCACCTAGACTGTGGGAACACTCTGTATTCTTTGATCATTGTTCATTGTGGGTGGGGAGGTTTTGAACAAGTTTTTTTTTTTTTAATAACAACTTACCAAAGCTACACACACACACACACACACACACACACACACACACACACACACACACACACACACAACCACACACGCACACACTCACACTTTCACCTAGGGCAACTAGAATCAAAATTATGGCAGAACAAATTTGAAAATGAGGAACTGAAGACATACCTGTTTTGTAACGTTCAGTTTGTTCGTGTTGGATGGACATCCTATACGGTATTTCATACTGGAGTTTTTTTAGAAAAGTGACACTGTAAGAATCTAGATCTGCATAGCTCCTCTGGGCAGAAATATAATGATCTGGAGGGTAAGATGCTATCTGTTCCAACTGGGTGGCATTATAGCCTTCAATACCTATGGCAAAGATGGAGACACCCTCCAGCAGAAGATCCTCAGCTGCTTTGTTTACCTCATCTTCTGATGATCTATGAGTGACCAGGACGGCTATCTGTCGCACACCCTGGGCCTTCCTGCTGTGGCTAAAGACTTCTCTAGCCTTCTTCAAGGCTTTCCCAAGGTAGACCTTTCCATCCCTTAGAGAGAGACTTCCAATGGCCTGTACCATCTCAGCATGGCTCACATGGGTTTCCAAAGAAGTCACCACCTCTGCCTTGTCACTGAACTTCAAAATACCTATCCTGGTACACCCTGTCCTCACATCCATGGAGGCTGTGATATTCTCTAGGAAACTCTGAAGGTTTTCCAAGCTTCTTCTGTCCTTAAAGGATTCATCCAATATGAAGACAATGTCCGCCAAGGAATCTCTTTCACATACTGTGAGGACAAAAGAAGAGGTTAATATAGCCTGTTTCTCTACTTCTGTGAAGACAGATAATATGAAAGTGATTATGAAAAAATAATTATGAAATAATTGCTAATTAAAATGAAGTAAAAGTAATTATGAAAGACATTTCAGTTACTTGAAAAACATTAAGAAGGTAAAGACGTTAAGTTCATTTGGTATTTGGAATTCAAGAGATTTGGGTTCAAATCCTGCCTCCTAGCACTTCTTAGCTATGTGTCCTTGGGTGAGTCATTTAACTTTTGTTTGCCTCAAGCATTCTCTGAGATTATAAATGATAGATGAGGTGCGAATAGTATCAGTTCTCTTGACACAAATTACAGATTCTTGATGATTGTTGATCTCACAGGATTGTTGTGGGGCCAAAATGAAAGAATGAATGTTAAGTGATAGAAACCCAACTATCTTGGTAACTAATCCCCACTTTACAGATGAGAATGGTAAAAGTGCATCAAATAGATATGCCTTGCCCAAGGTCACATAGCTACTATAGGTAGCTGAGGCAATATCAGAACTCGAGTCTTCCTGATTCCAAGTTCAGCATTCCAACATCTACGGCCAGAAAAGAAGCAATTGCCAATATGGAAGCCATTTCTAAATGAGCATGGAAGCTCTATGCAGTCAGATTATTGACTGGTTATAGCAAGACTAAAAGAAAAACTGGGATTGTTGCTGTTTGTTTTGGATTCATAGGATCATCAATTTGGATCTGGGAGGAAATGCAAACATCATCTCATCCAGCCCTGTCATTGTGCAAAAGTAGAAGCTCAGACTCAAGAGTTAAAAGACTTAACAAAAGTCGAGTGTGAGTATGGAAAGACAGGATTAGAACCCAATATTGGCTCTGAATTCACTCCTCATTTCACTGCAAAAGAAAGGAATGGAATTAAAAATGGAAGCTCTAACCCAAAATGCAACCCCATTAGATGATGGTCCCTTCTGTCAAAAGGTATAACAAGTGAATTTATAGTCAAAACTGGCATTTCCCTTGGTTACCATGTTATTTCTGCTTGGCAAGGACATTAAATGAATTAACAGTAAAGATATAGATACCGATGACTTTCAAGAGGTTTCTAGGTAGTGCCATAGTGCACAGAAAGGTGGACCCAGAGTCAGGAAGACCCAAGTTCAAATTTAACCTCAGACTCTTGCTAGCTTAGTAACCCTGGGCAAGTCCCTTAACCTCTGCCTGCCTCTGTTTCCTCAACCGTAAAATGGGGATAATAATGACCCCTCACTCCCAGGGTTGTTGTGAGGATCAAACAAGATAATCTTTGTGAAGAACTCAGCATAGTTCCTGGTGTACAGTAGGTGAAATATAAATGTATTTCTTTCCTTCATTTTTAAAAATTTTATTTTTATTTAAAGCAATAGGGTTAAGTGGCTTGCCCAAGGCCACACAGCTAGGTAACTATTAAGTGTCTGAGGCTGGATTTGAACTCAAGTCCTTCTGACTCCAGGGCCAGTGCTCTATCCACTGCACCACCTAGCTGCCTCTGTTTCCTTCATTCTTTCCTAGAGACACCTTTTCTTAGAGAAATCAAAACAACTACCACAATAAAGGAGAAAGTCCAGTAATTGCCTAAACAACAACAAATGTTTGCCCTCCTTGCCAAGCAAAGGCAAGATTATAACAGAGAGGGATACTTTAAAATATAAATTCACTTGTAAAATCTCCCAACAGGCAATTAAGAAAATTATCATCAGCTTCACCTCACAAAACAGTGAAAAGAAGTTGAGAAGAAAATGAAAAAGAAGAAATTAGTAGATGAAACTGAAAATAATCTGAAGTGGAACAGACTGTCTAAGTTTTCTACAGTGATTTTATTCTTCCTTAGATTCCACCATTTCAGTGGGTTACTGATAATGATAATGAATTGAAATTAAGAAGTACAGCTGAGGGGCAGCTAGGTAAAGCAGTGGATAGAGCACGGGCCCTGGAGTCAGGAATACCTAAGTTCAAATCTGATCTCAGACACTTGATAATTACCTAGCTGTGTGGCCTTGGGCAAGCCACTTAACCCCATTGCCTTGTAAAAAAACAAAAAAGAAGTACAGCTGAGTCTGCCAACCAAAAACATGATTTGGAGAAATCTAAATCTATGCTGGAAGCAACATAATTTTAAAGGAACCATTAGTTTATTTTTCAATATATTTCAAAGAGATGAAGATTTCAAAAAGTGGAAAAGATACATAATCTGCACAAATTGTGCACAAAGATGCACAAATCTGCCAACTTTTTCAGCTCTAAAAATTTTGTTGTGGACATCTATGCACTTAGTGAGGTAGCCTTGATGAAAATATAAAATGAGAATAAACAGGCTTTTGCAAATGATTTTTGCAGTTAACAAAGAAATAAAAGGGAATATAACGTTCATTTGTTTCTATTGCTTATTGATTTTTTAAAAAGCATATGATTTGGTGGTGCAAAATGTGACCTTAAAATTTCTCCTCTAATAAGGTATCTTTTACCCATTAGATTACACAAGGTTTTGTTACAGATGTGTTAAATTCCTTCTCCTGTTCATTATACAGATGAGGAAACTGAGGCAAACATGGTTAAATGACTTGCCCAGGGTCACATAGCTAGTAAGTGTCTGAGGTCATATCTGACTCCGGACTCAGCCCTCTATGCACAATGGCACCATCCTAATTGCTCTAATCAAAAAGGACACGCATAAGTGGATCAAAGATATGATCAAAGACACAGAGGACCAGAAAAGGAAGTTGGCTAATCATGGAACAACAACATGGGCTGTTTGACTTTTGCACTAAGATAGAACACATGGAAACAATGTTAGGATGCATGTATGGGATTTAGGCAACAGTCGTACAGAATAACTGGGCTGTAATTTGCCCAGATGGGAGGAATGCCTACATAATAGATCATGATAAGATTATCAACATGTTAAGTCTTGATTTATCCATGCATGAACAAACATTAATTGAGTACCTACTGTATTTTTCAGGATGCACAATGCTGCAAGGAATGCAGACCAGTGATCACAACATATTTTATCTATGCCACTTTCAAAATTTTTAAATGAGCCCCTCCAAGGAATTAGATATCTCTCATATGACTTTTGCCAATTGACTCACCCACTTCATCAACATCTTGTATTCTTTCCTTGTGCTTTATTGTCTCCTTAAGGATCCTGGTCATGTTTTCTGAAAATGTGCCCACATTTCTGACTGTCTTAAGATTATAGTGATACTGAGAAGTGGCCATGGCTTTTAGATTTTCTTCAGAAGCATTCTGCATCCCCAGTGCGATGATTTTCACTCCATCTCTCTGCAAGGCTTCTGCAGGTCCTTCCACATCATCCTCAGATATGCCTGAAGCCAAGACAACTAAAATCTGAGGAAATAGTTTCTTGTCTCTTTCCTCTGCTGACCCTGAGAAGTAGGTCTTGTGGACTCTCTCTAGAGCGTTGCCTATTCGCAGGGACCCGCCGATGTATTCAAAGTTCTTCTTGAGGTGGTTCAACATGGCATTCTTGGTCTTGAAGGTGCTCAGCAGGAACTCCCGGTGCAGATCGTCACTGTACTGGGCAAGGCCGATCCGGAATTTGTTGGTTTCAATGGGCAGGCTGCTGACCATCTTGCTTATGAAAGTTCTCACAAAGGGGAAGGACTTACTCCCCAAGTGATCAGAGCTATCCACCAGAAACACAACATCAGCAAACTCAGGACCTGTAGACCCCAAGTCAGAAACAAAGAAAAAAGCAGAAAGTTATTATAGAACCTGGATCCTCAAAATCACAGGACAATAGGATACTTACTTGAGAAACATATTGTCATTTTGGATATAGATCCTAAATTCAAGAAAAGCAGCATTCTGTTCTGATCAAATCTTAGAAAATTATCCTTAATATTATTCTAATATTACAAATTGAATAGTAAAAAAAGTGGAGAGCAGGGTACCCATCAATGGGATAATGGTTAAACAAATTATAGTATATGAATGTGATGAAATGCAATTATGCAGTAAAAAATGATGAAGGAAATGGTTTTAGAAAAAGACTTGTATGAATAGATGCAGAGAGAAATGATCAGAATCAGGAGAATAATTTATAACATATAAATAACATAAAATTATGAAAAAAAGAACCAATTTTGAAAGATTGGGGAACTATAATCAATGCAATCATCAATCATGACTGAAGAATACTTTTTTTTTTTGCAAGGCAATGGGGTTAAGTGACTTGCCCAAGGCCACACAGCTAGGTCATTATTAAGTGTCTGAGGCTGGATTTGAACTCAGGTACTCCTGACTCCAAGACTGGGGCTCAATGCACCGTGCCACCTAGCCACCCCTGAAGATGAATTATGAAAAAGAATGTTGTGCACCCAGAGAGAGACAGACAAATAAGCAGCATGAGACACCCATTTTTGGATCTGACCGGTATGGACATTTGTTTTGCCTTTCTGTGCATATTTACTATAGGGTTTTATTTCCTTTTTTTTTCCCCCTCATGGTGGGTAGGGGTGGATGACAGACTAGGGAGAGGTAGAAAGGAAAAAAGATCCATGATGATTGAAAAAATAAAATTTAATTAATAAACAAAAGAGGAGTGGGGTAGAGGGAAGACTTGTTTTTTTTTGTAACTCTATACTAGTCATTTCTGGCTCTAGTCTATTTGGTTTATTCTTCTGTTATCTAGTGTCACCTTACAGGTGACTGCTCATTATGCTACATTATGTAAAATGAGTATAAATTGTAAGTATA
Organism: Macrotis lagotis; assembly: GCF_037893015.1. NCBI lineage: Eukaryota > Metazoa > Chordata > Mammalia > Peramelemorphia > Peramelidae > Macrotis > Macrotis lagotis. The sequence continues at coordinate 38,317,502 of NC_133664.1, read as the reverse complement.
TCATTAGGATGCACTATTGATTCTAAGTCCAAGAAACTTCAAGAAGGCTGGGATATTGGCCTTTGGGAGAGGTTTTAAAAGTTATCTCTACCAGGACCATTTTTAATGGAAGGTCAGAGAGGAAACATTCATTTTAAGAAATGTGGGGAGGGGGCGGCTAGATGGTGCAGTGGATCGAGCACTGGCCCTGGAGTCAGGAGTACGTGAGTTCAAATCCGACCTCAGACACTTAATAATGACCTAGCTGTGTGGCCTTGGGCAAGCCACTTAACCCCATCTGCCTTGCAAAAACTTAAAAATAAATGTGGGGAGGAGAACTGAGTCAGGAGAACTGAGCCAGAAAGGGAGAAGTGATTGACTTTTTTTTTTCACTTGTTAAATTTCAGATGCAATCTAATCTGGTCATTTGGGCATAAAAGTAGTGGCTGGTCAGGATTTAGGAGACAACTTAATTTCTGTACTTAGATCAGAGAGAGAATGAAAGACATAATCTTAGAATTCACACAAATCATGAATTTTAACTCCATCTTTGTTATCTTCTAGGGTTTAGATCTTTTGGTGGTGGTTCCTACTTATAAAGTATTGGCTGTGTTTTTTTCTTTTTAATGCCTCTTTATGTGATTGTTTAGGGGTTTTTTTTCCCTTAGCTTTCAATCCATCCCCACCCTTTCCTTCACCTCTGAAAATGACTCCTTATATATCCCATGACAAACATAGAGAAATGGAAACCAAATGGATAAATACCAGGACTCTGATCAGCTGATGTTCCAGTCCAGATGATTAAAGTCAACAAGATTAGCAGTATCTTCATCTTGTAGAATGTTTTTAAACTTGGACTCTGGGGAAAAAACAGATTAATTTATAAGAGATTAAAACTAAGCTTACTACATATGCGTATATTGAGCAAAACTAAGTTTTTAGACAATGCATGTCTAGAAAGAAAGCATTGAGATGTCATGGGGTTCAGTAGTAAAAATGGAATGTGTAATAAAGGGGAGATATAGGCAAGCTTAGAGGATGTTTTTTTTTAAATGCTGTGTAGTAGATAGAGCACCGGCCCTGGAGTCAGGAGGACCTGAATTCAAATTCAGCCTCAGACACTTAATAATTACCTAGCTTGGGCAAGTCACTTAACCCCATTCATTGCCTTACAAAAAGTTAAAAAAAAAAGATGCCACAAAAAAGACCACATAGATTTACAGTTGTGACATTTCCATTACCTGAGATCTCCTTGTTATGCTGTTTACTTCAACTTTGGATACTCAGCACCTCAACTCCCTCAGCCTCCTCTCTCCCTTGATTGGAGGGTAGAATACTCAATTCCTCTCAAAGCTTTCTTTTCTAGTGGACTGGACCTGAATTCTCCTGTTCTCTTCACTGGAGCCCTACAACCACCCTCTTTGGTCTCTTTTTGTGTGCCTACTTCCTCAAAGTTCCCCTAAGATTCTAAGTTGCTTGTGGACTATTTTTCTTTTTTCTAATTTTTATCCATAGCTTTGGCATTTACTATTTTTTGAATTGAACGGACATTTTCATTTCTTCTGCATCATAGAAACTAGTTTGTAGAAATAGTTAAATCAGGAGAGTTCCAGAGAGTTTTACATGTCTCTACAGCTACAAACCAGGTGAGCCATCTCTTCTCTGGTCTTGTTCTGTTCTTCCCTAGGAGATGGTTCCTTTTTTTTCCCCTCATAGGGGGATCTTTCTTTAAGGGAATTGATGACCCTGGGTTACCTCTAAAGGGTAGTATACTGGAATTTTCACAATGGGAGTAGTGTTAGAATCCCCCTGCCCCCCCAAAAAAGAGTATTTATTTCAAGATATACTTAGTGTTGCTTGCTCAGGTTGTAAAGTTGCTAGTTAGAGTTCTGTAGACTGTCCTTCCTATTCTAATGCTAGCCCTAATGACGACTGCTGCCTATGGTTTCAACATGACTGAGTAAGAACCCATATATAGATAGTCAAAAGTTCTTTCTATACCGAAAATATTGCAAAGGGTTCATTAATTTGTTACCACGTTCCTTTTTAAATTGCAGTCAGCTGTTTGGGATTGTCTTTTAGATAAACAGAAAAAGAAAAGAAAAGAAAGATCACTGGATCAAGTATTCAAGTATTTGGGTCTGAATGCTAGTTCTGTCTGTATTACCTGGGAGAATGTTGCTTTAATCTTTTTGGACCTCAGTTTCTTTATCTATTAAATGATATCCTTGGCAAAGATAACCTCAGATTTCTCTTGTAGGTCAAATATCAAAGCTTTCAGGAAACCAAAGGCACAGTCTTCTACCAGGGAAATTTGAATGCCAGACAATAAATTAAATTCAAGTAAGAGTATGTCAACTGAAATCTAAATTAATCTAGTTCATAGGTTAACAATCCAAAGACACACATTGGTTCTCTGGATGGGCCATTGATGGGCCATTCTCTCCACATATCCCAGGTTGACAAATTTCAATGGCAGCTCAGACACATCCAAAGGAGAGTTTACCGATGAGAGCAGTTTGGCTACTCTCAGGTCCTGCTATTTTTCTGTGAGAATATGATCCCCCTAGATTTCCTCCCTTGACTCCCATGAAAGTCAACCTTACTGTAAAGAATTGGGGGGGGGGGCAGCTAGGTGGCCCAATGGGGATAGAGCACCAGCCCTGGAGTCAGGAGGACCTGAGTTCAAATCCAGCCTCAGAGGCTTAAAAATTACCTAGCTGTGTGGCCTTGGGCAAGCCATTTAACCCCATTGCCTTGCAAAAAAAAAAAAAAAGAATGGGGGGCGGAATCCCAGGTCCTAGAAGGTAAGAGTAGCTGATTCATTTTTATATTGCCTTGTAAGCAGTGGATATTAAATAAATATTTGCTGAATCGGCTTGAATAGCTAGGAAGAAATTCAGCGATTGTTTTCAGTTAAGCCACTGAAACTTGTCCTTCTCAAGAAGAAGCGGCTTCATTGGAATATCTTGGAAATTCCGGCATGGAATCCCACAGTCTAGATAGAAGTAACATTTAAGGCCACCCACATGGAATCCTACAGTATTGATGGAATTAAAGTCCAAGATCACCCAAAGGGCTTTGAAGAGTCATGGAATCCCACAGACTTGATGGCAGTAAAATTGAAGGCCACCCACATGGAACCCTACAGTATTGATGGAACTGAAGTTGAAAGTCAACCAAAGGGTATTAAAGTAATGCAAGATGAATGTAAATAGACTGAAACATACTGCACCAAAGAAGAGTGTGGGAAAAGGTAACAAAAAGGATTTCATGAGAAAGATGCATTCCTTAAAAGAGTGGTCCTATCATGAGAACAGGAGTCTCACTCAAATAGGTTTAATTCTTCATTAGTATCCATTCGAAGTCTAGGGACCTAGGTGAGAGTCCCCAGTGTATGCCCTATAAAGATTAATGGTAGGTCATGGAAAAATGTTGTAGGATGAGAAAAACCACAGGATCCTAAATCTGGATGAAACTTTAGGTGTTATCTAGTCTAAACATCAAAATTTTACAGATGTAGAAACAAGGGGTGTAACTTGCCCAAGGTAATACGTGAGAACATGGCTTTAAATGTAGGACCTGTGACCTCAGATTCAACTCCTTTGTTCTTCAGTCTGCACCCACAAATCCATCAAGTTATAAAATTAAGAAGATATCTTGAAAGTAGCTCATTTTGGGGACAGCTAGGTGGTATAGTGGATAGAGCACCGGCCCTGGAGTCAGGAGTCCCTGAGTTCAAATCAAGCCTCAGTAGCCCATTTTTACAACTTTGAGATTTAACTTTGATCAATACAATGACCAAATATGATGCCAGGGGTCCAGCAAAGAAGAATTATTCCCCATCTCCTGATAAAGGTAACATAAATACGTAGAAAAGACACATATTTTCAGACATGACCAAGTAGGAAGTTGTTTTGCTCTAGGACATACATTTGTTTTGTCTTTTCTTTTTCCAGCAGCATGGTGGGGAAAGGGATCTCAGAAAAGAGAAAAAATGCATTTGATCACTCAAATAGTAAAATTTAATTACAAATACTTAAAGGGGAAAAGAAGATATCTTGAACAATCTGATAAAATAAATAGAAAAGTTTATTTCAGACAATTCATCCATCAACACAAAGTACCCTGGGGTTGAATCAGACCAATGACACTGCACCACTGGAGAGAAATCAATCAATAAACAATTATTATATACCTATTCCCCTCCTGGATCACTGCCTTGTCATGGAGAAAGGACTTGCATAGCTCAATGAAACTATGACCTATGCCTTGCTGGGTTACCCAAGACAGATTAGTCATGGAGATAAAGTCTGACAAAAGGCAAACTACTCCATTATCATTGCCAAGAAAAACTCATGGGCAGTATTAAAATGATAAAAGTTATGACTCCAGAAGATGAGCTCTTCAGGTAAGAAGGTCTCCAGTATCCTACTGGGGAATAGTGGAAGACAGCTTCATGTAGTTCCTGAAAGAATAATGTGGCTGGACCAAAACTCAAAGCTCACTAAGCTATGAATGTGTCTGGTAATGAAAAGCAAGTCTGATGATGCAAGGATGCATAGGAAACTAGAATGTATGATCTCTGATTGATAATTTATTTTATTTTCCAGTTACATGTTATTCATGTTATTCATGTATTATTCATCCACTTGCATATTTATGTTACAACTTTCTTTCACCCTCTCTTCCCACCTCCCTCTTCTTAGTGGCAAACAGTCTAGTGAATGTGCTAAATGTACAGAATGTAAGATCTATGAATCAAGGTAAGTTGGATGTGGTCAAATAGGAAATAGAAAGATTAAATATTGACAGCTTGGATTCTTAAATGGGCAGGAATCGATGAATTTATTTCCGGTGATCATTTCACATATTACTGTGGGAAAGAGTCCCTTAGAAGAAATGGAGTGACCCCATAGTCAATTAAAAAATGTGGGAAAAGAAGTATTGGGGTACAAAACTCAAATATTCAAGTATAAGGCAAACCATTCAACATCACAGTCATACAAGCCTATGCTCTAACCTCTGATACTGAAGAAATCAAAGTCGATCAATTCTAGAAAGACCTACATAATCTTCTAGAAATAAGCATCACCCCACCTGAGTTCAAATCCGGCCTCAGACACTTAATAATTAACTAGCTGTGTGGCCTTGGGCAAACCACTTAACTGCATTGCCTTGCCAAAAAAAAGAAATAAGCACTCCCAAAAGATGTCATATTCAACATAGGGGATTGGAATGCTAAAGTAAGAAATAAAAAGATATTGGGATAACAGATAAATTTGGTATTGGAGTGTAAAATGAAGCAGGGTAGAGACTAAAAGGATTTTGTCAAGATAACTTCCTGATGACAACACATAGTCTTTTTCAGCAATCCAAAAGGTAACTCTTCATATGGATGTCACCATGGTCAAAACTGAAATCAGAGTGCTGGTATACTTTATGGCCAAAGGTGGAGAAACTCAACACAATCCATTAAAACAAGACCTAGAGCTGGCTGTAGCTCAGATCATGAGCTTCTTATTGTAAAAGTCAGTCTTAAATTGAAGAAAGGGAGGAAAAACATGTGATCATTTAGATATGATCTAAATAACATCCCTTGTGAATATGAAGTGGAAATGATAAATATATTTAAAAAATTATAGCTGGAAGATGAAATGCTTGAAGAAAGAACTATTATTAAAAGTTCTCAATATTGTACAGGAAGCAGCAACAAAAAAAAATCCCCAAAGAAAAAGAAGAGCAAGAAAGCAAAATGACAATCTAATGAGGCTTTACAAATAACTGAGGGAAGAAGGAAAAGGAAGGAGAAAGGGAAAGATATACCCACCAATGTAGACTTCCAAAGAATAGCAAGGAGAGATAAAAATTGTTTGTTTTATGAGTGATGCAGAAAAATAGAAGAAAACTATTGCATGGGAAAGACAAGAAACCTCTTCAAGAAAATTAGAGATACCAAGGAAAAATTTCATGCAAAAATAATCAAGATAAAAAACCAAAGATGGCAGGGACTTAACATAAGCAGAAGAGATTAAGAAGAGATAGCATTACTAATAATAAGGCTGGTAGAGGTGATGGCATTCTAGCATGTTCCTTAAAATTTTCAGAGAAGATGCTCTTAAAAAGCTGAACTTAATATGCCAGAAAATTTGGAAAACAACAGTGGCCAAAGGATTGGAAAAAAAATCAGTTTAAGACCTAATCCTAAAGAAGGGCAATGCCAAAGAATGATCAAATTATTGAATAACAGTGCTCATTTCACAAGTCAGCAAGGTTTTACTTAAGGTTCTGCAAGCTAGACTTCAGCAATATATGAAATGAGAATTAGCAAAAAGAGAAGACTAGTTTTCCAAAAGGCAGAAGAACTAAAAACCAAATTGCCATCATTTGCTAAATTATGGAGAAAGCAAAGGAGTTCCAAGAAAACATCTACTTCTGCTTCATTGGCTACGCTAATATAGCATTGATTATGTGGATCAAAATAAAATGTCGTCCTCAAAGAGATGGGAATACCAGATCATCTTGCTTGAACGTAGGTCAGGAAGCAACAGAACTAAACATGGAATAACTGATTAGTTTGAGATTAGAAAAGGAATATGACAAGATTATATATTGTCACTTAATTTCTTTAACTTATCTGCAGAATACATCATGTGAAAGGCCAGGCTGGACCAAATCAATAGCTGGAATTATGGTTGTCAAGGGAAATATCAAAATCTCAGATATGCTGATGATATCACTCTGATGACAGAAAGTGAAAAATTAAGAACTCTCTTGATGCAGGTTAAAAAGGAGAGTGTAAAAACTGGTTTGAAGTTTAGCATAAAAGCAAAAACAAAACCCCCCAAATCATGGCAACTAGTTTTATCACTTCCTAGCAAATAAAGAGAGAAGAAATAGAAGCAGTATCAGATTTTATATTCTTGGGCACAAAAATCACTGCAAAAGGCAATCACAACCATGAAATTAAAAGATACTTATTCCCTGAAAGGAAAGCATATTAAAACTGGACAGCATATTAAAAAGCAGAGATGTTACTTTACCAACAAAAGTCCCGATAATCAAAGTTATAGTTTTTCCAGTCTCAGTATCTGGTTGCAAGAATTAAACAATTAGGAAAGTTGAGCAATGCAAAGTTGATGCTTTCAAACTGTGGTGCTCAAGAAGACTGTGGATAGTACCTTGGACTGCAAGGAAATCAAATCAATCAATACTTAAAGAAATTAATTTGGAGGGCGGCTAGGTGGAGCAGTGGATGGAGCACCAGCCCTGGAGTCAAATGTGACCTCAGACACTTAATATTTACCTAGCTGTGTGGCCTTGGGCAAGCCACTTAACCCCATTGCCTTGCAAAAATTAAAAAAAAATTAATTTGGGCTCTTCACTGGAAGGTCAAATACTGAAGCTCAAGCTTAAATACTTTGCTCATATAATGAGAAGATTGAAGTCAATGGAGAAAACCTCGATGCTTAGCAAGGGCAAAAGGAGAAGGGGATAGCAAAGGATAAGCAGAATCGATAGTATCATGGAGACAATGAACATAAGCTTTGACTTCAAGAGATCGTGGAAGATAGAAGGGCCTGGTGTGCTATGGTCAATGGAATCAAACAAGTCAGATATGACAGAACAATTGATAGGCACTGTATTAAGACCTGGAAATACATAAAGAGGCAAAAGACAGACCCTGCCCTCAAGGAACTTACAATAAAATGGGGGAGACAATATACAAACAAATATATACAAGATAAACAGGAAATAACAGGGAATTTGAAATAAAAGGGATTGGGAAAGGATTCTGAGGATGGTGGGGATTTAAATGGAGCTTCAAGGAAGACAGAGAGGTCAGCAGTCAGAGCAGAGGAGGGAGAATGTTCCAGATATAAGTGACAGCCAGAGAAAATTTAGGGGCAAAGAGATAGACTCTCTTGTTTACAAGTGTCACCAGATCAAAAAGTATGAAGAAGACCTATTGCATGTATGTACGTCATAGAAAGGTAGAAGGGAGCTAAGTTATCAAGGGCTTTGAATACCAAACAGAGCATTTTGTATTTGATCCTGGAGGGATAGGGAGCTACTGGAGTTTATAGAATAGGGTGGTAACCTGTGATTTGGAAAAATCACTTTGGGTTTGGGAAGACATGGGTACGTTTGTAGGCAGTAGAAAAGGAATCAGTAGCGAGGGAGAGATTAAAAACAAGCGAAAGAGTGGGGCTGACAGAGGAGGGTAATTGGTTGGAAGAGGTAGGATGGAATGGGATCATTAGAACAAAGGGCTGACTTTGGCAAGGGGTAAGACCACTTCAGAGGGGTGAAGGAAAAGTGGCAGAGGTAAGTCAGAGATAGGAGATGAAGAAGAGGAGGGAAGAGGGAGCTCTTGGTGAATGGCTTCAATTTTTTCCTGTAAAATATGAGACTGGGTTCTTAGCTGAGAGACTGGGATAGGGGAGTCGGGGGGGGGGGGTGAGGAGGAATAAGAAGATTCAGAAGTGTCTCTATGGGGAGTGGGAGAGACAGTGGATAAAGTTATGTCTCATAGGACTGTCTAGCAGCAATGAGAACCCAGCAAAGACTGGAAGATAAATTTGTAGCGGACTCAAGCTGAACAGTTGCATCTTCATGTAGTAAATAAAGTAAGCATCACTGTCTATACACAGAGAAAGGGAGAGACAGCACACTGTACATTCCAGTTATATATCCTTAGACTTAGCTTTATAAAGAGCAGTGATGGGCCCAAAAGAAACCTAGAAGTCACCCAAAGGAACAGATAAGCATCCATTAGATTCCACAAATATCCCCATTGTTGCCACCACTCCCAACATGTCAGGAGCCCCCCCCCCCCCAGTAATAAAACCCCAGGAGGAAAAAGGGAGAGAGGAGGGTGAGGAAGCTTAGCAGACTCCACAGAACCTAATATAAAATAGATGCTTAATAAATGTTTATTAACAAATAATTGACTGCAAAACATCTTCAAATGAGAACCTTGGCTAGCAGGGTGCCTCATATATCTTAGATTTAATGAATTTTCTTTCAAATAGAAATTGATTGAACATTTCCCAGAGATTCTTGCACTGAAGAAGATATTAGATTCATAATAAAAATAGCTTATATTTATACAGCACTTATTGTAATGCTAAATATGTATAATTATTATCTCACTCGATCCTCACAACAACCCTAAGAGGGAGAAAGTTTCTATTATTATCTCCATTTTACAGATGAGGAAACTGAGACAAATAGAAGTTCTATAAACCATTGATGGAGTCCAAATTTGAACTTCAGTCTTCCTGACTACAGGCCAGGGCCCTTTCACTGCTCATTTAGCTGAGCCCGGATGAATTTTCATTTCCTCTCTAGTACTAAATCCTATGAAGGGTGAGGTTGCTGAAGGGCTCGGTCCAAGGCTTCTAGTCCATCCTCTTACAAAGAAGCACACTGAGGACTGGAACCCAGATACTCTGACTCTCAAACTCGAACCAATCTATTTTTCCTTCCTTTCTTTCCCAACTTTCCCTGGTACCACATGGCTTCTTGGGTTGAACAGGAAGCGTTGACTGGTTGGGACCATCAGGAAAATGCTATGCCAGGGAATTTTTAACTGTCTTGGTCGCTAAAGGAAATTAAAATAGAGTTGCAGGAAGAACTAGTGAAACAATTCTCTTGCAAAACAGAAACTGAGTGGTAACCCATTTCTGACAGGGATCCACAGCTGAAACAATGATGTTATTAGTTGGCATGTTTTAAATTCAGCTTAAGGCCGCATAAACTTTAGCACAGTTAGACATAATAAGAATGATAACATTGACATGGCACTATAAGGTTTTCACATTTATCATCTTACTTGAGTCTCAACAATGTGATAGGTATTATTCCCAGCTTATAGATAAGGAAACAAAGGTAGGCAGGGATTATCGGACTTATCCAAGGCCAAAAAGCTAGGAAATTTCTGAGTCAGGATTTGAACTCAGCTCTTCCTGAATCAAAGTTTAGCACTCCATGCATTGCACATCTTTAGGATTTCAGAGATGGTACCATCTATCTAACTCATGATGATGATTGATGATGCTGATGCTGATGCTGATGATAATGTTTGTTCTTCATTCTAGAAGTCCAAAAAATTAGGGAGGTAGTGCCATTGGATTTAAGTGGGGGTGGCAGGGGAAGGAACTGTGCTAAGTTACCAGCCTCACTTTCCCCTCTAGAGTCATCAGGATGTGGCCAGATATAAATCAGGATGACTGGAAATGACTCCGGATGTGACGCAATCAGGGTTAAGTGACTTGCTCAAGATCACACAGCTAGTGTCCAAGGCTACCCGCTGTGCCAATTTTCTACTTTCTTACTGTTACCTAACTCATACCTGAAGAAGAAACCTCTCTACAGCATTTTGCTTAATGATCTTGGGAAACCATTACCTCCCGAGGCAGTTCCATCTACTTTTTTGGATGCTTCTAATTGTGAAGAAGTTTTTCCTGACACTGAGCCCAAATCATTTTCTCTGAAACCTCCACCCATTGCTCTTAGTTTTGTCCTCGAGGGATTAGCAGAATTCTGCTAATACCTTTTCGATTGGGCAATCTTTCAAATACTGAAGACCAAGAAGAATTCCCCTCCCTCCCCAAGTATTCTCTTCTCTAGTTAAAACACCCCAAACATTCCCTCCCCAGATCTCCATGTATATATAAACTTTAAGATCAAATGATGATTTTAAAACAAATCTCAGAGCAGTCCCTAATCCCTGATCAGGCTTTTGAGGACTTGAGTGATTTAGAGAGAATAGCAAAGCTGATACATGTACAAAACTCAATTTCTCTGGATTGAGGGTAAGTCCATTGGAAAATCTGGGTTAAGGACTCTGGTCATTTGAATGCCTTTAGGCTTTCATAGTATCTGTGCTGATGGGGCCAGTCCATGAGCACATGGAGCTGTATGTGAGCAATCGTGAATGAAAAACAAAAAAGAAAAAAGAATGAATAAATTATTATTGGTGCAATATAGATAATTAGAGAATTGGTCTCAGAGTCAGTAAAGCCTGAGATCACTAACTGGCACGTATCACCATGTGACCCTGGGAAAGTCATTAGTTTTCACCCTACCTGTCTCATTGTTCCTTCTCAGTCTCCTATTCTGGATTGAAGTCATACCTATTAACAAACGGTATCCCTTTGATACTCTAGGCTGGGTTCCTTCTCTTCCCTTGCTTTTTGTGATTTTATCAATTCCCATTTATCCAATTATAATTGCAATGCAGATTTGTTTATCCAGCCCTAACCTCGATGCTGCCCCCAACTGTGAATCTTCAACTGTTTTTTGGATATCAAATATCCCATAAACATCATAAACTCAACATATTGAAAATTTAAATTAATATCTTTTCCCCAAAATCTTTCCCTCTTCCAAAGTTCCTTATTACTACTGAAGGCATCTATACCATCCCATAACCCAGGTCAACCTTGATGCATGACCCTCCCTCTGATTCTTTCCTCTAACACTACAATCATGCACCCTGGCTCACCCAGCTATCGAGTCGATCTTTTTGCTCAGGTCTGACCTCTCCTGTTCCATAAACAGCTCCAGAGGCTTCCCATTACTTCCAGGATCAAATTTAATATCTTCTGTTGTCCTTTTAAAACCATTTGTAACCTAGTCCCTTTCTTAGCTTCTGCCTTATGCCTTACTCTCAAGCACTCTGTTATCTGTTGACATTGGCCTCCTTACTGTGCTTTTCACAGAGTGCTCCAGACCAAATGCTTGCACTGGCTGTTCCCCATCCCTGAATGATTTCCAGCCTTGTCTGTACCTTCTGGTTTCCCTCAAGTCACAGCTAAAATCTCACCTTCTTAAAAAACCTTTCTCAGAACCACTTTAATGCCACTTTAACCATTTTAAAGAACCACTTTTAAATGACTTTCCTCTGAGACAATCTCCAATTTGTAATTTATTATACACATATCTATCTAATCTGTGTTCATCTATGCATATATATATCATATATGTGTCATATACATGTATCTGGATTTGTTTTGATCACTGGACCCAGATGCCTCTTTTGGAGAAAGTGAGGCCCTGGAGTCAGGAGTACTTGAGTTCAAATCCGGCCTCAGACACTTAATAATTACCTAGCTGCATGGCCTTGGGCAAGCCACTTAACCCCACTACCTTGCAAAAAAAAAAACCTAAAAAAAATTCCTCCCTCACTTACATCCAATTCACTTGAAAGTTATGGCATCACTTCCCTGATGTCATGGGTCATGGTCATGGTCTTCTTTGAGAACAAAGGACAAACAACATCAACATTATATATATATATATATATATATATATATATATATATATATATATGCAAAAATATAAAATCTTGTTTGTACATAATTGCTTCCATGTTTTCTCCTTCCATTAGAGTGTGAGCTCCAGGAGGACAGAGATTGTTTTTATATTTCTTTGTATCCCCAAAATAGCAAAGTAGCTGGCATGCTGTATGTGGTTAATAAATGTTTGTTGATTTGACTCAAATTAACTTCTCAACGTTCTAGGCAATCCTTTAAAGGTTGGGAAACAACTAAGTGGATATCAAGGTAAAATTAAGAGTGAAGAAGATCTAAGTTTGAATCCTATCCATTTGCTGGGTATGTGATCTGGATGAGCCCTTTGAGGTCCCTTAGACTCAGTTTCCTTATCTGTAAAATTGGTATGGAATAGTCTTGATAGCCTTGAAGGTTCCTTCCAGTCTCACAATCTACAAAGCTTTGATCTTTTGAAATCTCAAACTGGATCCAAACAAATAAAAAATAAAAATAAAGAAGATATAGAAAATAGAAATTGGTTAATGAGGCATAGACAGTGACGAGTGAGTTGCATTGAATCCCAGAAGAGGACAGGTGAATTGAAAGTCCAAAATCACCAAAAACTTCTTTGTCCAAATGAACCAGAATTCATTTCCAAATTAGAGAACCTGTGACGTTGCCACATTGATGGCTTCTCTGTTGATCAGACACAGCAACAAACATTTAGCAGGTTCTTACAACAGGCCAGATACTATGCTGGCTGAAGGGAATACAAAGATAAAAAATGGAAAATCAAAGATACTGCCATCCTACAAGGATAATGAGAACTTTTCTGCCACTAGAACAAGGCTGCGAGACCCTCAAGATGAATACAGCTGTTGTTGCTGGATAGTTGTTGCAAGGGTAGTTGCAAAGTTAATGAGAAGTTTTCTGCCACTCCTCTGTTTGGAGGCTTATGGATAATAAAATACATTTAGAGTATAAGCAGGTCTTTTGTCAGTCATTCCCTGTAACCCCATTTTGGGGTTTCTTTGGCAAAGGTATTGGAGGGGTTTGTCATTTCCTTTTCCAGTTGATTTTACATATGAGGAAACTGGGGCAAAGTGGTTTTGCCCAGGGTCACACAGCTAGTGAGTGTCTGAAGTCAAATTTGAAATCTTCTATGAACAACTCCTTTTTCCAGACCCAAGTGACATCAGTCCAGAGGGCAACTGAGTTTGTGTTGAGTGTTCTGTCCACTAACCTGCAGGTTTCTAGGGTAGAGGGGCAGAGGCAATAATGACCTAAACTTCCTAGGAGGATAATTCAATAAGGTATCTGAAGGATAGATTTGAGGTGGGTAGAATATGGAGATAGAAGGACCAGATAGGAACTTTTGCAGTAGTCCCTGGGAGATATAACTTGGGTCTGAATGAAAATAGTGACAGATAATGAAGAAAAGATGGATAGGAAATGGAGAAGTATTATCAATAGAACATAGTATTTGCAACATAGAATGGGAGAGAGAGAGAGAGAGAGAGAGAGAGAGAGAGAGAGAGAGAGAGAGAGAGAGAGAGAGAGAGAGAGAGATCAAAGAAGACTTGGATTTCAAGCTGGGAAGATGGTGGTACCTTTAATAGAAAATTGTAAGTTTATAAAGGAAGATGTTAAGTTCAATGTGGGACATGTTTGTTTAAAGTTCTTGTGGGACATCCAGGTGAAGGTGTCTAGCAGACATTTGGAGGCACAAGATTAAAGTTCAGAGAGATGAGTTAGTCCATCAAGACACTGTGCTAAGCCCTAAGAATAAAATAAAGACATGCCCTTTGAGGTTCATTCCCCTGAGGAGTTCACTTTCTAATGGAGAAAGATAATATGCAAACAGTTATGTACATTCAAGATATATAGAATGGGAAAATAGTTTGGAAAGTTTCCTGTGCAGTTTTGATTGTTGAACTTATGGGAGATGTTCAGATTTCCAAAGGAAAAAATAGCAAGAAAGAAGAGAAGGAAGCCCAAGCCAGTCTCATGGGAAACTTAAGCTTCTGTTGTAGAGATGGATGATCCACCAGAAAAGTCATCTGAGAAGTGATTATAGAGACAGCAAGAAAAGCCTGGGAGGAAAGCCAAAAGCTACAGAAAGGTCAAAGATAATCAGGCCTGTCAGTTTAATTAATTAGGAGACCACTGATTAACTTCTGAAAGTTTCAGTAGAAGTTGGATTGCCAAGGACTGAAGGAGCCAGTGGTAATGAACTGGAAGTAGTATGTGAAAGCTACATTTTCTAGAATTTCAATAGTGAAAGAGAAAATAAATAGAGGACAATTGCTTGGGGTATTGGTACATTTGAGGAAAGTTTTATTTGTTTTGTTTTTGTTTTATGGATGGGGGAAGGCCTGGGCGTACTTCTCAGCAACTGCTAAGAATCTAGGGCAACCAGAAGTTGGAGTTAGGGTGAGGAGTGGATTAATGGCTTAAACTTCTAAAAAACTGGTCATGGATAGGATCAAGGGACCAAATAGAAAGACAACCCTGCTAAGGAGGAAGGCCACCTCTGTCTTGAAGACCAAAGCTTCAGTGGAGAGTCTGGGTACAGAGGAATCAAAGTTTTGAAAGGTCAAGATTTTCTCTGTAGACAGAAATAGATTTTCTGTAAACAGAAATAAAAGATTTTCTTAAGCAATTGAAAGAAAATTTGAAATGTCTCCTTTGTAAAGGGTGATAGTCAATGAGATAGAAAAGAGAATTGTCACAAGACAGTGAAACTACCATTGAGATTAGACTGAGTAAATTTCTAGAGGACTCAGATGACATGGTTCCAGAATATGGACAATCTCCCATAAAGTTTGGGCTACCAAATCCCAAGAGAACTCATATGATTTGCCTTGTTAGTCTGGGCCAACCCTTAGAATTACATTATGTAGGGGTGGCTAGGTGGCGCAGTGAATAGAGCCTTGGAGTCAGAAGTACCTGGGTTCAAATCTGACCTCAGACACTTAATAATTACCTAGCTGTGTGGCCTTGGGCAAGCCACTTAACCCCATTGCCTTTAAAAATATAAGAAAAGAATTACATTATGTAGGAGATAAAAGGGGTCTTGGAACTTATCTAGTCTGATCCATTTCATTTTAAAAATGAGAAAAAACCCTAAAAAGAAAAACAACCTGAGTCCACAAAAGATGAAGTGACCACTCAAAGCCATACATGGGTTTTGTGGCAGAGGTAGGGCCGAATTTGAGCCTAATGCTTTCTGAATATAGCCCAGGTATTACCCTTTGTTAACGATTTCCTGCCAAGGAGACATACTGTGAAAAGGAAGCCTATAGATTAAATCAGGATCTCTCACCACTAGTCAGAATGAAAGAGGAGGTAGTATCTTAAAGGAAGAGGTTGCTTTTTCCTATATCTGGAAGACACTGGAAAAAAGGTTGAAACAACTCAGGATTCTGGAACTTGTGGGCTCAGAGGAACTGATTTAGGAAAGAGATTATCTGGAGATTCAGCTGTGACCCTGGGGGGGAGGGGGGAATAATAAGGCCAGATGGTACCAAAAGAATTATCAGAGTTTTCCCAATAAAGGAGGAAAAATCTAGAAAGCAGAAAGGTAGAATACAGGCCTTTGAAATAGGGGATTAAGGCTATGATGTCCAAGTGGTTTTCATAAGATGAAAGACCAATGGCTTTCTCTGACCAACTGTAGGAAATTATGGAGAACTTCATCTTTCCTTTCCTGCTGCTTCTAGCTCTACCTGCAAATGGCAGGCCTTTGCTGATAGATTTCTGTTTTAAGACTTATTAAAAAATGTATTTGTCTTTAAGACATTAATTTGTGTCTTTGAAAGCATTTTCCTTTGATATACCTTATAATGTAAATCTATATCTGAATTTCATGTTGGGAAAAGTATATGGAGGATATCAGTGAATAGCTGGGTTGACACAAATAAAAATAGACTTTTGTCTATTAGTTTCAATTTCTGTCTTTTGATTTAGACTTTGGTTCTAATAGTCATTCTGACCTAGGAGCTCCATGAGTTTTAAGTTGAAAAGGATTTTATGGTGAAAATTTTCATTTATAACTTTTTATTAACTTCCCAAGCAGCAGGATTAAATTGGACCCAAGTTTACCTCCCCACCTTTTTCCTGGGCTAAAATAAAATAAAATTATTGTAGCAATCAGATGGTTTGAAATCTAGATGACTCAAATTAATCTCCCAAATCTGAGTAAGGGTTATGGAGAAACGTGGACCAAAAAATTCTTGATCCATGATTGACACAATAGAGGATAATGATGTGGTTGGACAAAATGTGCCCATCCCACGTTACCTATTTGGAGGAGGGAATAAGATATAATATAATAATAATAATAATAATAATAATAATAATGAGTTCTGGGCCTACTTTGCTGTATAATAGCATCTGTTTGTTCCATTTACCAAATCACTGTACCTATTTACTACCTATCAAATAAGCCTAACCCTACTTTCCTTAAACCTGTACAAATATATCCCAAAACTTTTAGCTATGTCTGAGAAGGAATTGGAGTAGAAGCTCAGTTTCAAGGAAAATTGGATGCTTTATAAAGTCAATTTTGTATTTCCAGAATTCAATGCTTAATGTTAATAATACAGGCTTAAAATATCATTCTTTATCAAAGATGCTTTGAACTTGGCAACGAAAAAAACCTCAATAAAAAATCATCACAAAAACTTGACATGTGGGAATCATGTTTGCCTAAAAGAGTCATAAAATTTTCAGTATTTGTTCATTAAATATTCAACAAAAAGCTTACCGTGTAGCTATAATGGAGACAAGGAATTGTCTCCAAACAAAATATTTATCTTCACAGGCTCACAACATTCCAAGATATTTCGTCATGTTTCATTAGTCTCTGAGGTTCTTTTCAAACTGAAAGTGATTTTTTTAAAAATTTGTTTAAAATTTTTTTAGATACTTCAAGTAAAAATAATAATTCCTTGCTCACCATAATGAAATGACTTGCTGTTTTATACTTTAAAGTTCTATCAACTTTCACACATAAAGGAACTTGCAGAAATTTTTGCTTCCTTATTTATGTTTGGAAATAACATCAAAACTGTATTAGATAATTTCCCATTTCATGGAGTGATAGAATCTTCTCCGAGTTGGAAGGGACCCTATTTAATCCAACCCTGACCTAAAAGAGAAATGTCCTCTATACCCTCTCTGACAAAGAGTTATACAGTTTCTGCTTGTAGACCTCAAGTACCAAAAAAAAATTCACAACTACCAAAGTAATATGATTGTTAGATCAATCATCACCATTATTAGCACTATCACTGTCACTAATATTTATAAATGTGTCAAACACTTTACAATGATTACCTCATTTGATGCACACAACAACCCTAGGAAGTAAATCCTAATATTATCTTTCATTTTACAGTTGAGAACACTGAGGCAAACAGAGGTTAAGTGACTTGTCCAGGGTCTCATAGCTAGTGTCAGAGGCTAGATTTGAACTAAAATCTTCCTAGCCTCCAAATCCAGCCCTCTACCCCTGTACTACATACTACACTCTCCTACAAAACATAGATTTAGAGCTAGAATGGATCTTAAAAATGATCTATTCTGATGCCCCCTTTTTTTTGCAAGGCAAATGGGGTTAAGTGGATTGCCCAAGGTCACACAGCTGGGTAATGATTAAGTGTCTGAGACCGGATTTGAACCCAGGTACTCCTGACTCCAGGGCTTGTGCTTTATCCACTACGCCACCTAGCCGCCCCCCCCCCCCCTTTTTTTTACAGATAAAGAAACCGAGAGCCAGAGAGGTTCAGTAAGGTACTAAGTGGCAGAGCCAAGATTCCACTCAAACATTGCTCTCTTTCTTTATCTAGTGGCCCATCCCATGGTTAGACAGCTCTTTTTTTTCTGTCTCAGTTTGCTTCATCTGATTCATCTTTGGAATGGAAGTTCAAGAGATAAGAACAAGGATAGCAAGAGATTTATCTGAAAACCCAGAGCAGAAACAAAGGGTGGCAAAATTGATACTATCTAGCCTGATGCTCTTAGAAATTAATGAACTCACCCAATCTAGTGGCATTAGTTTGGTGTTTGGGGGGGGATGCCCCGTGAAGACCTGACCTTTTATTGGTAGGGAATCGCCTATCCCAATGTACATCAGCAACTGTTCCCAAATTCATCATTTTAAAGGGTAGCTTCAGGCACTGAAAGGTCAAATGAAACCCAAGGTCACATAGTCTGGGCTGCTAGGTTTCAGTTTTACTGATTTTTCTCCTAAAGGGTTGAGATCAACCTTTGAATAAGACTTGTGCCCAGGTTTTCCTAACTCCAGATCTGGTTCTCTTTATACGGGGCAATGCTGTCCAGGAGTAATATCCACCAGTAAGTTGATAATAGTGAGGCAGAGCTTTATCGATGGGCAACTAGGTGGTGTAGCAGCGTGCCAGGCTTGGAATCAGGGAGACTTATCTTTGTGACCTCAGCTATGACCTCAGACACTTACTAGCTCTGTGATTTAACTCCATTTCCTCATTTTCTTCATCTGTAAAAAGAGGTACAGAAGGAAATCACTTCATTATCTTCACCAAGAAAACCTCAAATGGAGCATGAAGAGTTGGACATGACTGAACAGCAAAAAATCATTTATGTAAAAAGAGCTCATAGGACCAAGAGGAGTAGGGACTGTGAGTTCATTGGAACAGAAAACTCCTCTCTCTGCCAATGTAGATCATCACCTTCTCCATATCTTGTCAACTTAGAGAGTTTCCCAGAACACGAAGAATTTGTAAGTAGCTAAGATCACATAGCCAGACTCTATTAGAGACAAAATTAGAACCAGGTCTTCTGGACTCCAAAGCTAGTTCTCTGACCACCACACCACAGATGTCAAACACCTTCTCAATGCACCAAAACCAGATTAAAACACAATTGTGAATGATTTAACAAACTAAGTAAAAACCCAATAGAACATAGATAATGTCCATAGTGTTTTTCTAACCAATATGCAGTCTGCAGGTATCTTTATGTATGGCTCCATTTCTATTTGAGTCTGATAACCACTGTCCTCTACCACTCTGTTTCTAACATAAGAAATAATTTTGTTATTACATAATTGTTATGATTTAATAAATAATCTTATATTTATATAGCATAATTATTTATTTTCAATCTCTCTAAAAGACCTACTCTAATGCCTGACTGGGGCTATAAGAGGTTCTCAAAGGTGATGTCAGGATACTGCCACTCTGGAAAATTCTATTACTATCACTCTGAATATAAGTCCAGTGATAGCTATATTTTGACAACCTATACAGCTAAATTTGAGAAGCTCAAACCTTAATCCAGTCTATCATGCAATAACATTTTGAGATATGGCAACTCATGAAAATCAACCGCTAAAAGAGAGAGGGGTTGCCATCTGCATTGGTGGAGGAAATAACTACACTTAAAAAGTCATAGCTCTTTGAAAATACTCAAGTAAGAAAAATGTTTTATCTCAAGACCTCACTGATGTTCAACAGTTGTGGAAGGCAAAAAGGTACCCCAGGGTGCCAAAAGAAGGCAACCTCAATGCAATAGAAATGACATTGAATTTGCAGTCAAAAGAACTAGGTTCAAATCAAATTACAGTTCTATCACTACTTGTATGACCTTGGGCAACTACTTTCTGGGCCTCAGTATCCCCATCTATAACATGAGAGGATTGAACTAGATGGTCCCTGGGGTTTCTTCTTCCAGGAACTTTAGAATAAATAATGATGATAAAACTTTTATACAACTGAATCTTTTTTGACAGTTAGCAAGTATTTTTAAAGCAATTATGTATTAGACATTGTGCAATGCACCAGGAATACATGTAAAAAAATTTGGTAATATCCTTTTTTAAAACTTTTGAGTTCCAAATTCTCTTTCTTCCTTCTTTCCCACTCCCCTCATTGAAAAGGCAAGCAATAAGATGCCCATTATACCTGTGTGGCCATGCAAAACATATTTTTATATTAGTCATACCATGAAAGAAAATGTAGACAAAAAAAATCCAAGAAAATTACAGAAAGTAAAAAACCTGGGAAATAAGTGCTATAATTATTCCAATTTTACAAAAGAGGAAACTGAGACAAGGGTTTAGTAATAATAATATTAAAAAACATTTATATTACTATGCCCAAGACACTTTCTAAATATCATCTCATTTGAGCCTCAAAAGAATCCTGCAGAGTAGGTGATATTATAGGTGGTCTTATCTCCATTTTACAGATGAAGAAACTGAGGCAAAGAGGTTAAGTGAGTTACCCAGGATCACTCAGCTAATTTGTGTCTGAGATCAGCTTTGAACCCAGCTCATCTAGGCTCTAGGTTTGGCATTTTATCTACCACGCACCCTAATTAGCCCAAACATGGGCTAACAGGTGAATAAAAGCAGTGAGCAATGATATGATAGATTCAGTAAATCTATGATTCCAAGTATTTTTTTCCCATTTTTATGTTTAAGAACACTAGACATTTCATTTTATATTAGATGAATATGGTAGCTTTAGGTGTTTTGGTGCTTTGGTAAAGATATCATTTACCTTTAAAGACTGACTCCTGTGTGCAGGATACTTCACAAATATGAGGCTACCTGTTACTCTGGGCAAAAAAGAAAGGGAACTCCATTGTCATTAGTAGTCTACATTATATAGGTTACACCTATCTAAGCTTGCATAGGTAACCAAATTGAGTGCCTACAGAGATAGCAGATCACTGGATCACAAATGAGAGAAAAGGACTTCAGAATTCACAGAGTCCAACCCCTTCTTTTACAAAAAAAGAAACTGAGTCCCAGAAGAGGAAAATGAGAAGCCCAGGGTCTCACCCACGAGAAACAAAATCCAAATTCCAATCTGAGCCAGAATACAGGTCATTGGATTCTCAATCCAGGGCTCGTTCCACCATTCTTTATTTATTAGACTGTTTTGCTTTGTTTTTGACTCACAAGGAACATCCAGTTTCTGACAATTCTAGTCCTGTTTTTTGGAAACCGAAGTAAACAAAAGTCGGGAAAAACACTGAAATCATTATTCTGTATAAGTCGAGCTACAGATCTCAATTTGGCCACACTGCAGCCTCTCACCTTTTTCCCCCCCTGAGAAACTCACGTAAATGTACAGCTGCCGGAAAAGAAAAGCCTAGATCATTCCCATTTGTGCCCCAAAGGCAACCCCGAGATCTTCAGAATTCTTTCCTATTCTTTGTAGGTTGCCCCGAACCCCAAAACTTCCGCTAGAGTTTTCTCACGGCCCCATACCGTGATTCTCTGGCTTCGCAAACCTATTGAGCTCTAGGTCTCCTGATTTCTTGTACACCCGCACCCTAAAATGATTGCATCTGGATCTGGAGAGAGCCATGGACGTCAAGCATTTACCAAACCTCTGTGATTTCTCAAACTCGGGGGGGGGGGGTGCAAAAGATGACCTAATTCACGCAGCTTCCTCCTTTCGCAGAAGAGGAGACTGAGTTACAGAGAGGTGACTCCCCGTGAGAAACAGACGAGACTGGCTTCGCGTCTGAATGCAGTTCCCCGGACTTGGGGAGCACCAAGAGTTAAGAGCAGGGGGTCCGGGGCGGGAGGGTCACCTCCCGTTTTGGCCGCATCCCTGTCCGCGTGATGCTGCCTACAGTCTTCCTTGAACCTCAGTTTCTTCTTCTGAGACATGAGGTCTCCCGACTCCAAGAACGGATGCCACTGTCCCTGCCTGCCACCCTCCCCTACCTTCGCCTCCGGCCTCCTCAGCCCCGCGCCCGGCTCCCTGCCTCACTCACCCAGCGTGGGGGTTCGCCTGGAACCCCGGAGCGGCCAGCGGTGCGCAGGCCGCCAGCGTCCCTCGGGCTGGCCGCCGAGCCCCGCGGCTTTATCCGCGCGCCTCCTCCCCGCCCCACCCTCCTGAGCTCCCGCGGCCCGGTTCCCGGGGGGCTTGGGGGGCAGCCCCGAGCAAGGGCGGGGAGCGGGGGGCGGAGGGAGCAGAGTCCCCGCGCCTGGAGGTGGGGGGCCTGCGGGAGGGCCAGGCGGGGCGCAGCGCGGACCGCGGCTTCCAGGACTTCGCGGCTCGGGCCAGGCCTGGCCCCCCGCCTCGCCGCCGTTCTGGCCCGGGAGGCGCGAGCATCCACTGCCGGCCCCAGCTGCTGCCCTTTGCGTCCAGCCGCTGTTTTCTCGGAAGCTCCCCTGGCCCCGCGCCCATCAGAAAGCCGCCGTGGAGTTCTTGGGAAGCCGGGTCAGCACTGGACAGCGGCCAGGGCGGCTCATCCGCGGCGGCGGCCGGAGGAGGGCATCCCCCCGGGGAGCCGCCCCTGAAGAGTGGGTGCAGGGGTCTGTGGCCTTCAGGATGACGGGGGCCCTTCAGAGGCAGCCCTGCGCACCCTCTTGGGCACCCAACTCATTTCCCTAGGCCCGGCAAAGTAAAAGCGCCCTGCCTAGGATCACCCAGGCAGTCACAAGCTCAAACGGGGCTTCCGACCCCATCTCATCCAGTGAGGACCGAGAATGACTCCCCACAGTCACAACCTGGGGACACTCTCATCTTTTCCTGGAGCGCAGGACCTCAGATCCTAGAGCTGAAAGGGACCCGAGTCCATCGAGCCCAGCCCCGTTCGTTTGCGGATGAGGTAGCGGGACCAAGTGCTTTTGCCCCAGATCACATAGGCGCTAGATGTCAGACAAATGCACTGCCTTGGAAAGCAGCCCCTCGGGGCAGTTCATGAGCCTTCCCTGACTTCCAGCTTCTGGTTCTGCCTTCAAGGCTCAAGAAAAGCCAAGTCTTGCACTGGATCGCATCTCTGCCCTTCCCCAGCCCCACTCCTACTCTTCGCCAGGACTTTGCTCAAAGGCCCCATCCGATGAAGGGATGATACCCGATGACCTGGAGGCCCCTACTCATTCTGATAACCTTCCTCTTGACGCCCTTCAGTCCAGCAATATCCTTCCTAAACTGTGTTTCCCAGAACTCTACAACCCTCCAGATGACCAGAACAGAACACAACAGGAATATTGACCCCTTCCAGGAAGTTCCTTGCAGCCCAGGCTCTCACTGGTTTCTTTTGACTGCTGTTTCTATGTTCACTGGTGCTGAGCTTGTACTTTCCTACTAAGTCACTCTATGCATTTTATGTTATTTTATTTCATTGGAGGTAATTGGGATTAAATGACTTGCCCAGGGTCACAGAGCTAGCCAATGTCTCAAGGCTAATTTGATTTGAACTCAGATCCCTACCAGGCCTGGTATTCACCCAATTTTATACATCTTAAACTTAATTTATAGAAGCCTAATCAGATAACAAGATTCAATAATAAAACTCTCTCTTCCTCTTATTCAGTTTTGAGTTTAATTATTTAACCTTCAGATGTTCTGCCATCTCCAAAAGATAAGTGTTTTTCTCTTATCTCAAAGATAATGATATCCTATCCTAAGAAACAGAAGTGACTCAAATCCCTTCAGTTAACCGAAGAGGAAAATGAAATCTAGGGAAAGGGACTATAGGTCCTTGGCTAATCCAAGCCCCTTATTTTTCAGATGAGGATCCTGAGATCTAGAGAGATTAAATGGCTACACAAGGTAAATCATTGCAGAGACGTTAATGGTAGACATTACAAAGGTAGTGTCACTGATGAAATTTGAACCCAGGTCATAGAGTCAAAACTTAGATCTTGAGTCGGTAAAAATTTTAAATGCCTACTACAGACAAAGCACTTGGAATATAGAGAAAAGATTAAGGATAGTCCCTGTTCTGGAATTCCCAGTCTAATGGGGAAGACAACATGCAAACCACTATGCCTAAAGACGCTAAGGCACTAGAATGAAGAGGAATGGGGAAGGCTTCCAGGAGAGGATGGCATTTTAACTAGGACTTGAAAGAAGGCAGGATTTCTAGGAGGTAAATATGAGAGAAAGCATTCCAGGTCAGCCAGAGAAAATGTGTGGTTCAGGACATGGAGTATTTTGTTCAATCCAAGGCCAGTGGCACTGGATTGAAGAATATGTTGTGAAAGGGGCTGGTGGGCTGGGGTGTATGGTAAAGTATCAGAAGCCTGGAAGGTGAAAAGGTGGGACTGGGTTATCAAAGACTTTGAATTCCACAAGATTTTCTATATATCCCAGAGCATAAGGATGAATATTATGGATTAGGAGGGGAAATGGCAAGTTGGACCTGCACTTTAGGAAAATCACTTTGGCAGGATGAGCTGGAATGAGAAGAACCTGACAGCAGATAGACCACCCCCAAGCAGAGAATTGCAATAGTCCAGGCATGGAGTGATGGAGGTCTGCACCAGAGAGAGGCAGTATTAGAGGAGAAAAGGGATGTGTTAGATAGGCAATGCTCCACAAAGATGTTGACAGATAAAATTGACAAGTCTTGGCAATATATTGGATATGAGGGGTGAGAGTGAGGAACCGATGACGCCATCTAGAGCCTGGGTTACTGGGGTACTCTCAACTGTAACGGCAAATTCAGAAAAGGGGGAAAATATACTATTGAACACGTTACATTTCAGATTTCCATGGGATGGCTAGTTCAAGTTTAATAGACAGTCAGAAAAGTGAGACAGGAGGTCAGCAGAGAGGTCAAGGTGGGATTAATAGAACTGAGAATCATCAGCATAGAGATGATAAAGGAGAAGGAAAGATGATCCGGGAAAGATACCCATAATTAATAGGCATAATCTTGATGGAGCTCCAGCAAAGGAGCCTGAGAATGATGGGTCAGATCAGTAAGGGAACAAATATAATAGAGTAGTGTCACAAAAAAACTAGAGAGAAGAGAAGAAGGTGATAATACATGCAGAGTCGTCAAGAAGAATGAGGTCTGGAAAGTCAATGAGATCCGGCGGGGTATTCGACCGCTCACTACTCCTACCATAGACACACCATTACTTGACTGAGTCACGCCTACTGCAGATGTAAACTGCATTCTTGGACATAGCCTATCAAGGGCACAGATCAGTATGGATGGGAGTCCAGAAACCCAGCTGAGCAAGACAGAGCTGCGAGACTTAACACAGAGGGGACTTGCATCTCTGGGGAATGAGGGACCCACATATCTGAATAACTATACAGAGGAGCCCTCACTCCTAGAGATGGCAGTTTTAGAAAGGCAATGGCAGAACCTCATGCCCCTAGAAACTGAAGCCATGGAAAGACAGTTGGTAGAAGAGTAAAAGAGTTCTCGAATGGAAGAACCATGTAGCCTCAGAAAAGAAAGGAATCCCATGGCCCCAGAGGTGACAGCAACCAAATGAAGTGGGAGAGAGCAGAATTATGGAACTCACCCTCTTGGAAAGATTAATTATAAAACCACAGCACCTGAAAGAGCCCAAAGGATAGCACCATGATGTGAAAGAACTATGAAAACTGGGAAGGTTCAATGGGAAGAAATTCCAAGTGCTCCTCTAGTCTCAGAGCATTTTAACCAACCACAGGGTTCTTGGTTCCAGGTTAAAGTAGTACCCTTCCTTCCTTTTTCTTTCTTTTGTTCTCTTCCTCTTTCCTACTCTTTTTTCTTTCCTTTTCTCCTCCTTTCTTCCTTTTTTTCCTCCTCTCTTTCTTCTCATTCTTTTTATGAGGCCACATTGAGTCACAGAGATCAGGACTAGGGGAATCATT
The DNA here is from genome assembly GCF_037893015.1 of Macrotis lagotis. NCBI lineage: Eukaryota > Metazoa > Chordata > Mammalia > Peramelemorphia > Peramelidae > Macrotis > Macrotis lagotis. The sequence continues at coordinate 38,291,632 of NC_133664.1, read as the reverse complement.
ATTCTTGTTTTATTCTGTTCAGATCAAACCACATCTGGAGTCCTGTCTTCAAATCTGGGATCCATATTTTAGTAAGAACATTAATAAACTAGGGAACATCCAGAATGTAATAACACTGAAGATGTTTAGAGAAAAGGAGATTTGAAGTAACATGATTAATGTCTTTAAATATTTGATTATTTAATCAAGTTTTATTATCTCCACTCATCTTGAAGAAGAGGAATTTGACCTTAGAAGGGAGAACGCAGAGTCCTAAGTTAAAGATGAAGGAAGGCAGATTGAGGTTCATTGTAGGGGAGAGGATTGCAAAGGTTAGCATCATGCAAAAGAATCAGTGGCTTCCTGAAGAAGTGGAGTCCCTCCTCTCCAAGCAGAGGATGGGGGAACCATTAATAAATGGTACATTATAGAGGAAATTCTCCTCAGTCAAGTTCAGGTTGGACTGGGTAGACGCTGGATCAGTGTCTTTTCAACTATGAAATCACATTCACTTAAAAGGAATGTTTCTCACATCTAGGATAAATATCACTCCTGATTTCCAGAGAAGGAAATTATAGATACTTGATGTGACTTCCTCAGAATTGTATTTTCTAAAGAAATTCATCACAACCCTACCTCTATCAAGAACTCCTTTCAGCCTGTGTTAAGGAGTTCACATATTGTGTTTTCTGGGGGCTTTTAGAAGTACGAGTGTGGTGTAAACATCTGGGAAAGTTCATGTACTAAAAGCATAATTCTTTTAATTTCCAGACAGAAAAAAAATGCTCTCTTGGCAGTAATATCACAAGAGATTAGATTTGGACCTGGAAAGGAGCTTAGAATCCATTGTTCATGGATTTTATTGACTATTTTCTATGGAAAAGTGAAGTTTGGAAGCAGAGGTTGGCAAAGGAAAATCCTGAATCCCTAATATGAGAAGACATATTCAGAAGATCCTCAAAATTATTCATGCATGGTGTCAGTCTTCTCCCATACCCAATCTTGCAATGGATAAAATGAAAATCAGACAAATGTAAATTAAAGGAAAGTGTTCAATACTAAGAGCCAAGTGACCTGAGTCGTTTAGACCTGAGTTCTAAACCTGACTCAGACCATGTGTGACTTGGGGCAAGTCAATTCATTTTGATGAGCCTTAGTTTTCTCACCTGTGGAATGAGAGAAAGAGAGATGAAGGTAAAGATCTCTAATAACTTTTCTAATTCCAATATTTATTACTGTGACTCCAAAACCAAGCTTTAGGGAAGGCAGGTCATCCTGTTTCATCAGAGCAAAGTAAAAAAACCATCCCCAACAAAGCAAGAAAATCTGAGCAACCATTTTGATATAAAGAGAGAATGACTTTTTTCTTCTCAGTTTCCTCATTTTTATAAAAAAATTAAATAATATCCTATTTTCCCTCAATTTCATATAAAAACAATTTTAATAGCTGTTTAGTTCCAAATTATATCCCTCCTTCTCTCCCCTCCCTCCTCCCTGAGAGGTAAGCAATCTGACATAGTTATACATGTGCATTCATATAAAACATTTACATATTGTTATGTGAAAGAAGACTCAAAGGAGAGAGAGAGAGAAGGTAGGAAAGAAGGAAGGGAGGAAGGAAGGAAGGAAGGAAGGAAGGAAGGAAGGAAGGAAGGAAGGAAGGAAGGAAGGGAGGGAGGGAGGGAGGGAGGGAGGGAGGGAGGAAGGGAGGAAGGAAGGAAGGAAGAAGGTAGCATCCTTTTTAGCACAAGTCCTGTGGGATTGTCTTAATGCTGTTCTTGTGTACAATGTTCTACTCACTTCGCTTTATATCAATTCATGTAATTCTTTCCAGGCTGAGAAACTTCTTTCCTTGTTGTATTACTGAGAAGCCAAATTCACTAGAGTGTGTCTTTAATATTCAATCTTTTCCTTTCTGAATTCCTAAATGAAACAATGTGGGGGTTTTGTCCTAAATGAGACTCAGCATAGTGTGCTATTATAGTCACTGTCATGGATGGCTTGGTTTGCAAAATGTAGTGTCGGAAAGGTGACATTCAAAAGCTGGTCTCACAAACTGCAGTAAACATCATCCTACAATGAATTCTCCTCAGATTTTGACTTTTCTTGAATATTTTTGACAGTTAGGCAAGTGACTGAAGCTTCTACCTTTGGGTTTCTGTCTGGGGGTAGAGAGAAAGCCTTTGTAAGAAATCACAAGAATCCAGTCTGGTGCAAGGAAAAGAGGACATTGAGCCTGAGCTCACAGAAGAAAGGGTACATACCCTAATAATTTGTAACCTGATGGCAGGAATATGTTGGTTTACATTGGAGACTGAATGTGCATTTTTGAATAATTAACAATTACTAACATTTAAGGTTTGCAAAACACCATACATACACTATCTCATTAAGCCTCCCAACAACCCTATGAGGAAGCTACTGTTATTCCCATTTTTACAGATGAGGAAGCTGAGGCTGTGGGACTTGGATTTGCTTTCTTGATTCTAAGCTCACAAAAGCAGCTAGGTGGTACAATGGGTAGATCACTCCCTAGGAGTCAGAAGGATGGGAGTTTGAATTGAGCTAACCGAATGTTCTTGGGGAAGTTACTTACCTCTGATTGCCACACACCCAGGGCTGTCTCCAGTCATCCTGGTTCATATCTGGTCATTGGACCCAGATGGCTCCAAAGGAGAAAGTGAGGCAGGTGACGTAGCACTGCACCAGCCTCACTCAAATCCAATTCACATGCTTGTCATGGCATCATCTCTAATGTCATGGTCGTCTTTGAGAATGAAGACTACTGCTCTTGTTTTGGTTACATTGAGTTTGACAGATTTTCCCAAGGCACTCTTCTGGAGGCATTCCAAGTTAACATTCCTCTATAGATTACCCTCCAGACCTCTAACCTGCCCCAGAAGTTTCTTCATTCTGGAGCTCATTCCAGCCTGGAATTTACACATTGGAAGTCCCCCATTACTCTGCGGCTTCTCTCTGGTTGAACCTCAACCTAAGGATGACTCCCAGTCACGTTCTACCTTTCCTTTATGTGTTGTCTTCCCCTTAAGAATGTAAACCCCTTAAGGTCAGGGACTGACTTTCTTTCCCTTTATATTTGTATTCCCAGAACTTAACACAGTTCTTACCACACAATAAGTATGCTTATCTATTCTAAATACTTGCTTATTAACTGCCATTGAATGACCCTTATTTGGGACCAGTCAACCAACTAGCTCTAAATCTACCTGAATAATCTATGATCCATCCCATGTTTCCAGTTTGCTTATAAGCATAGCATGAGAGACTGTCCAATGGTCCTACCAATGATCTACCAGATGATCTCCCAATCTAAAGAGCATATCATACAGAAGGCAATGAGGCTAATTTGCTATGACTAATGGTTTATGAAGTATTCCCGGCTTTTACTGGTTCTTACTTTCTTTTCTGAAAGTCATAAAGCTTCCAGTAATTTCCTCCTGGTCTATAGTTTGATATACTCTCCCTTTTTTTAAAACTGGGAACGCTTTTACCCTTCTTGATTCCTGTGGTACCTCTCTGGTGTCTAAGATTCTATTAAACTCATCAGTGGTGACCAAACAACCACATCTGCCACCAACGGTGACCAAACAACCACATCTGCCATTGTCATTCTCGGGTGCAATCTAACTAGATCTGGTGACTTGAACTCAAAGAGAACAGCTAAATGTTGTTTGATTGCTTCCTCTTTTATGTTGGGTTTCTATACTACATTAATTATTTTAGTTCTGTCCTAGATCTAAGAATCTTTCTCCTTAGGAGAGAAAAGGAGAACATTCAGAATAGGATTGTGGGATTGAGAATTGGAAAGAACACTAGAGACCATCAAGTTTAGTTCCTTCATTTGAATAGATGTTATGTTGATTCTCTAATGACTGCATACACTTCCAATAATTGAAGGCTGGGATTTATGAATTGGTCATTTGAGGAAGAAAATTTCCCCTGCTTTACCTACTTGCTTTCCCTTTCCCATTGGTTTCTTAAGGATCTTGATGATGTTTGTCCTTTGTTCTCAAATAAAAGGATGACAACAGGAAGGTGATGCCATGACAAGCACAGGGAATTGGATTTGAGTGAGGGGGTGCTGTCTCACTTTCTCTCTGGGGTCTTCTGAATCCAATGACCAGATATGAATCAGGATGATTGGAGATGGCCCTGGATGCCAGGCAATTAGAATTAAGTGACTTGTCCAAGGTCACGCAACTAGTATCAAGTGTCTGAGAATGGATTCAAACTCTCATCCTCCTGACTCCAAGGCCAGTGTTCTATCCAGGGAACCACCTAACTGCCCATAAGGATCTTAAGGAATGGTCATGGGGTGGAGGTAAAGGCATAGAACTCTGTTGATAAATATTCATATTGAGATTATCTCCCCTTCAGCTGACTATTTGTTCTCCTGCTTGGCCACTTTTCATAAATCTGTTTTGGGGGTAAGTCTCAATTCTAACATTATTGCCAGAAAATTCTGAGGAGGTACAACATGGAGAAGTTGGAGAAGCAGCAACCCACAACAACCCTGGGAAGTAGATGACATTATTACTCCTATTTTACAAATGGGACAGTTGGGGGACAGAGAGGTTAAGTGAATTAACACAGCTAGTTCAGGTCTTCCTAACTCCAAGTCTATCCCACTTTATAAAATGGACACTGAATGAGGATCATAGCAGGATGGGGCTTGTACTGGGGAATGTGTGGTACTATTGGTGATTAAAAGGTGTTTCTCATGAGAAAATCCCATCTCTTTAACACCAATATACCCCCCAGTGTTTCTATAAGGCTTTGAATAATGGGAATACCAACCATGATTTCAGAAAAGACACAATTATAGGTGATATAAAGGACCAGAGAAGGATGTATGGAAGATGTATCCTGACTACTGTTTATTACTATTTATTAAATTTAGCTGTTCTCTTTGAGTTCAAATTATCAGACCTATTAGACTACACCCTAGAATATTATGAATGACATTTAGAAAAAAGAATTGGCACAAAAGACTTCACCAAAGCCCTATCTGTTTAGAAAAGAATATAGATAGGTTTAGTAGCCAAGGAGAAGAAATCACAAAAAGGGCCTGGACTGGTACCTCTGAAATATTTTTTAAGGAGAAAGATGGCTGTGTTTGGTGATCTATGTGTGATCCAGGGAAAGAGGTGCACAAAAGTTTTGAAGCATGTGGATGCTGGATTGGATAATGGATCATATCCATGGATCAGCCAATAAAAGAAATACAGCATTCAATCGTAGACCATTAAACCACAAATAAAATTTGAGGGGTCCAATAAGTGAAATAGAAGAACAAGAGAAAGGCAGTGGAGTTTTTCCATCAGAGTTCTTACACATAGGTGAAATGATCACCCAGATAGGCTAGTCTTGATAAATTCTACAAATGTCCCACAACTTCCCTCCTTACCTGAGCCAGTGACATTTTGTACTATACCCTGTATAAGCTAATTATGTGCTTTGTTTCATTTCTTCTGATATGCCTTGGCAACATTAGTTCTCACTCTCAACTACTTTATGCCATTTTAGGAAAAAAAAAACAGTAACAATGAATTTTCATACAATTGAATTGAGCAAAGAAAGATGCTGTGAAAGTGAAATCTCACTGTATATAAACATCTGACTCCCTTGAAAGAAATCACCTAAATTTTGTCTTTGAAGTTCTGTTTTAAATGCCAAAGAAAGAACAACATGGTGAATAGACATTCCAGACTCAGAATCAGGAAGACCTGGGAATAAGACTTGCCACTGACTTTGGATAAATCATTCTACGTACGACTCCATGTCCATGCAAATTTCTTTCTTTTTTTGCCCAAGAAAGTTTTATTCTAATGGCAGAAACAAAATTTAAAAATCAGTTTTTCAGTTGTATATAACTCTTCATGATCTATTTGAGAGTTTTTTATTATATAAATATTTTATTTGTTTTCCAATTATACACAAGAGTAGTTTCTACCTAGCATTTTTGTAGGTTTTGAATTTTACAATTTTTCTCCAATCTCTCTTCCCTCCTTGCCCCCACAGAAGCAATCTGATAATCTTTACATTGTTTCCACACTATGCATTGGTCAAGATTGAACGTGTTGAGGGAAAAACATATATCCTTGAAGAAAATAAAATATTAGAGATAGCAAAATTAAATAGTACATAAGACAACATTTTTTTTAAAATTGAAGGTAGTAATCTTTAGTCTTTGTTTAAATGCCACAGTTCTTTCTCTGGATACAGATGGTATTCTCCATTGCAGATCCCTTAAAATTGTCCCTGATTATTGCACTGATGGAATGAAGAAGTGCATTAAGGTTGATCATCAACACCACCCCATGTTGCTGTTACAGTGTACAATATTCTTCTGGTTCCATTCATCTCACTCAGCATCAATTCATGCAAGTCTTTTCAGGCTTCTCTGAAATCCCATCTCTCCTGGTTTCTAATAGAACAATAGTACTCCATCACATACATACACCCCAATTTGTTCAATCATTCCCCAAATGATGCACATCCCCTCGATTTCCAATTCTTTGCCACCATAAAAAGAGCTGCTATGAATAAAAGTGGCTTGCCCAAGGCCACACAGCTAGGTAATTATTAAGTGTCTGAGGTCAGATTTGAACTCAGGTACTCCTGACTCCAGGGCCAGTGCTCTATCCACTGTGCCACCTAGCCACCCTGTATAAATATTTTTGTACAAATGATGTTTTTACTGTTTTTCATAATCTCTTCAGGGTATAGACCCAGTAGTGGCATTGCTGGATCAAAAGGTAGGCACATTTTTATTGCCCTTTGGGCATAATTCCAAATTGCTCTCCAGGAAGGTTGGATGAGTTCACAGCTCCACCAACAATGCATTAGTGACCCAGATTTTCCACATCCCTTCCAACATTGATCATTGTGCTTTCTGTCACATTGGCAAATCTGAGAGGTGTGAGATAGTATCTTAGAGATGCTCTAATTTGCATTTCTCTAATCAGTAATGATCTAGAGCAATTTTTCGTATGACTATGGACAGCTTTGATTTCCTCATCTGCAAATGGCCTCATACAAATTCCTTAGTCTCCTAAGCAGCATCACTTGAGAGAATTCATACCCTAGCAATTCCTAAAGAGATGAAATTACAGGCGTGAACCCAAGCATGGGAAGAAGGAGAAAAGAATTGACCTTTCCCAAGTCCTGGGAGTCCAAGTCATCAGTACTTTGAAGCATGAAGTGATGAGTAGGAGATAGAGAACAACCAAAATCTTAATACCAAAGCTGGCTTTGGTGACCCAACATGTCAAAAGGAGCTGACAGATTGGAAAGCACTGGAATTGAGGGTAAATCTTCTGTCGGGTTTCCAGGCTTTTTCTTTTGAGTTGTATACAAGCTGAGACTTAACCTCAACCTTTCTCCTACCACTCAGTTTTGTTTATTTAGTCCAACTAGATTATTTCAGCTTTGTGAGTGTTATTTTGGCCCCATTTCTTAGATTTAACACAAATTTCCCATGCTTCTCCACTATCACTCCCTCCATTCCCAACATCCTCCCCAGGTCTCCAACAATGTTTTAATAATAACTTATGTTTGAAAAATCTTACTCTCTTCTTGCTGAAAGCTGGAGGTGGGGATGGGGATGGGGAAAATAACCAAAATATCTCCTTAGTTTAGCTCAGTCTTGGCTATAGCTAGATTATCATTAAAGCAAGTCAAGAAAGGCTAGAACTCAAACCCAGACCTTCTAACTCTACACTCAGTGATCCAGTCTAAAACCCAATCCTTCTCTAGCACTCAATGGTTATGCTAACACTTAATGGTTTGACTAACATGAATGCTTTAGTTAGCCTCAATTTACTCATCTGTAAAATGAGAATACTTTTACTACTTACATCTCATGGTAGTTATGAAGTAAAGAAAAATCATTTTGTAAATTTTAAAATACTATGTTAATAGGTTACTGCCACTAAGAAATCACAAGAATGAAGTTAGGGGTGGGAGAGAGAGTTTAAACAAGGGGTCAAAAAAGGAAAGATTGAGAAGCTTGCAGGCTCCTAATAAAAGCTTCACGATATTATGCAGCCTCAGGCCCTGCTTAGGGAAAGGTTCCTAGCTCAACCAAGTACCTGCCTTAAAGCTGAGTGTTTTTTTTCCTTTGAAAAACAACCATGGGTTTCATTTTTAGGTTTTATGTGATGAATAAACCAGGTAGCTAAGGAACCCAATTCCAACTTCCATTTTATTCTCCCAGCTGTGACATCTATCCTGCAGATAGTTGGGCAGTGAAGCATGGTGGAGGGGAGCAGGCTCTGAACTTTAAATGAGAAACCAGTTTCACATGCTGGCTTTTCCACCAGACTATTGTGTGACTAGGGGCAACAAACTGTCTTTCTCTGAGAACAGAGGGGTTGAAGGAAAGAGTTTTTGATATTGCTTCCAGATCTAAGTTTACAATCCTAGAAGCATATAAGGAAGCTTTGGATGTTCATGTTAATCTGATTTCACTTGGGGAGAATCGGGTATGGATATCCATATATGGAGCTTGCTAGATCAACCATAGTCTATTCCTCCCAGACTTGGGTTCAGCCTTTTGGAGATATGCCATTCCTTCCCAAGTTTCCAAGGCCTGTAGTTCTAATGACAGCAAAGATGTCAAAATATAAGAATATCACCACCACAGACATGAATTACACAACTTGGTCCAGGGATTTGGAAGATCCTTAGTGTCACAGCTTCATGAGATTCAGAAGAAAAGAGTTCTTAAAGATCCATGAACAGGTATGGATCTGTGCTCTCTTTAATGTAGGAAGTCCAGTCAGTGAAATATATCATGAGAACTGATTCTAAATGAAGTGACCAGTACACATCAACAGCAACATTGTGTGATGACCATCTATGATAGATTTGACTCTTCCTAGCAGTTCAATGATCAAAGACAATTCAAAAGGGACTTGGGATGGAAGATACTATCCACATCCAGAGAAAGAACTATAGAGTCTGAATACAGATCAGAGCACACTGTATTTACTCTCTAAATTTTTTTTACATTTTCTTCCTTCTCCTGGTTTTCCCCTCTTTTGTTGTGATTCTTCTTTCACAACATGACTAGTATGGAAATATGTTTAACATGCATATGTATAATCTATGTATAGTTATAACTTATTTGAGATTATTTACTATCAAAGGGAGGGGAAGGGAGGAAAGGAGAAAAATATGGAATTCAAAATGAATGTTGAAAACTATCTTTATCTGTAATTGGAAAAACTGGAAAATAACTTTATTTCATGTGACTCTGGGTCCATATCCTTATGGTTTAAGATAGAGTAGAGGAGTTCTCCAACGAACTGTGTAGAATACCAGAGACATAGATTCTTTTCAATGGTTATCCCTTCTGTTATCACATTGACAACTCATCTTTTTTTCTTGTCACAAATTTCAAATCCTTAAACAATTTACTATTCATCAAGTGTTGAAATTTCTTCACAACCTGTACAAACCTTTGTGACTCTTGACATGATCCTCAACTTCAATCACTCATAAATGGTGATATTCCCTGGCCCAAAGTCATACAACGCCACCATAAGTATATTTCTTTTTGACTAGTCTGTGATTTTACCAGTGCTATCCAATATGCATTGGATTCAATTGGATACGATAAGAATGCTTTCTCCATCAGAACAAGTTGGCACCTACCCTGCAACTCACCTTACATAGCTGCAAAGTTACACAGTCAATATGTATCAGAAGCAGACTTTGGACCCAGGTTATCTTGATTCATGGTTGGCTCTCTATCCCCTTATAATGTTATTTTATTTTATTTTTTATAAATTGAATGCAAAAATAGTCTCCAACATTCATCTTTTTGTAAGGTTTTGAGTTTCTTAATTTTCCTCCTCCCTCCCTCCCCTTCCCCCTCCCCATGGCTGCAAATGATCCAATATATGTTATACATGTATAATCATGCTTAACATATTTCTATATTAGACATGTTGTGAAAGAAAAATCAGAACTAAAAGGAAAAAAAAACCAAAATCATTAGCAAGCATTATATGAAATGGGGATAAGCTAGAAGTATTCCAAATAAGATCAGGGGTGAAACAAGGATGCCCATTATCACCACCATTATTCAACCTTGCTTTAGAAATCTTAGCATTAGCAATAAGAGAAGAAAAAGAAATTGAAGGAATTAGAATAGGAAAAGAAGAAATAAAACTCACTTTGCAGATGATTTGATGGTATATTTAAAGAATCCTAGAAAATCAGCTACAAATTATTTGAAACAATTAACAACTTTAGCAAAATTGCAGAATGTAAATAAAGTCACACAAATCATGAATATTTCTATATTACCAACAAAGCCCAGCAGTGACAGATAGAAGGAAAAATTCCATTTAACTGGAAACAATATAAAATATTTGGGAGTCTCTATCCATTATTAAAATTACCTTTCTAACAGAAGTGTATCAATAGTAAAAAGATAGATATTTGTTTCAGGATGAAACTTTGGGTCACTGAAAGGATTTCAACAATTCCAGTAAGTCTCCTACAGTTAGTTCCTTTCTCTGCTACTCTAGAAACTGCTTTTTTCCCCTTGAGTGTATGCATTTCTATAACTGCATTTGACTCTATTTCTTCCTTGGTGCAATGACTCCTACTGGTTCTTCAAAGTAAAGTGTCTGTGTGGGAGGGAAAGGAGAAAGAACCCCCTCTTATATACCCTAATAGCAAGTCCTTTCATGAATTAGGTTCTCACTATTCTTATTTATGACTCCCAAATTGGATCTGCTCAAACTCTTTCCAAGGTTTAGTTATTTAAGCATCCCAGGAGGATGGTCCATTTTCATCCCAATCAATCATGTTGCTCCTTTTTGTTGCAGTCAGAGAAGGTACTCACACTTTGTAAAAAGGTCACTGATTTTTAAAAACATTTTTTGAAGGGGCAGCTAGGTGGTGCAATGGATAGAGCATCGGCCCTGGAGTTAAGAATACCAGAGTTCAAATCCGGCCTCAGACACTTAATAATTACCTAGCTGTGTGGCCTTGGGCGAGCCACTTAACCCCATTGCCTTGAAAAAACTAAAAAAAAATTTTTTTGGCAAACTACTCATATTAACTACTCCATTCTAATACTTTCATTAAAGATGTCTTCTATGTGTGTGTGTGTGTGAAATAAATTTATATGATGGAAAAACAGGAGTTAGTAGTTGTTGATGTCCTCTCAGTTGTCTTTGGAGATGTGATGTTCATAAAAAGGTCTGAGATTTTTTTCTTCATATTCCTGGTATCTTCAACTCTTTTAGATACCGTGAATATTGACCCCTCAATACCCTTATTGCGTCATCTCTAGGATCTAGCTTTCTGTATAGACTCAGTCTAGTTTAGTTGCTTTTCTCATCTCTGTTTTCAAATGTAATACCATTTTACATAGAAGGAAATAGAGGTCAAGGTCTCTAGAAGTAAGTGACAGAACTGGTTGATGTTCAGTCATTTCAATCATGTCTTATTCTTCATGATCCCATTTGGGGTTTTCTTCACAAAGATATTGGGGTGGCTTGCCTTTTCCTTCTCCAGCTCATTTTGGAGATGAAGAAATTGAGGCAAACAGGAAAGAATGCCTTGCCCAGGAAAACACCGAAAGTAAGTATCTAGGGTAGGATTGGACCTCATGAAGATGATTCTCCCTGACTCCAGGTCTAATGCTCTATGCACTGTGGTACCACCTAGCTGCAGTTCTGCGGCAGAAATGGTACCTGAACCCATGTCTGATTCAAAATCTGGTCCTTTTTAATAGTGTTTTGGGTTTTTTTAAATTAATATGTTGTTGATGATTTTTTTGATCAACCTTGGAAAGTTAATTCCTAAGCTCATGAAATACTATGGAATTCTTTATAATCTTATCATAGGGTCATTGATTTAGAGTGAGTAAGAATCTTAGTGGGCTTATCCCCATATTTTGTAGATATGGAAACTGAAAGCCAGTATTTGAACTTATGTCCTTAGACTCTAAATGTGAGCATTCTTTCACCTGCTCCACCTGTCAGAGAGAATCTGCAAGTAGATAAGATAAATATAAGATAAGATATTAGATAAGATGGCTATATAAAATAAACTCTGGCCCCAAAGTTAAAAACCCAAAGTCTTTAGGGAACAAAGGAAAAAAGAAACCCTAACGTGAATGTTCCATCCTTGAACTCCTTTCTCTTTCCCCCTCTCTGTTTGAGCTGTTTCTCATGGAAAGTATGCATTCCTCTCTCAATATTCCATAAATAATGTATCAGAATGACATGTTTATGGTCACTCCCCAAAGCTTAAACACTAACTGGCGAAAATATATAAACATAGACCCAAGAGATGCTTTGAAACAAAGTCTGTGCTCAGGCAGAGATTATTTAGATCTTGGTTCTTAATGCTACTATATATATGCAACACTTGTGTCAGGAAACCAGCCCTTAGAAAAGGGATCACCTAAGTGTTCTAACTTTGGTTGCCTGTTATCATTGAGCTGGGTTAAATAACTTTCCAATACCAATTAATGAAAGAAGAGAAAGGCATTTAAAAATAAATGGGAAAATAGAAAGGAAACTATTCAGGGATACTCTAAGTTGCATCTGGTGACCACAAGGCTATAATATTCATATTTTATTCCTCCAAGATGTCTTCAATCTAGGGAATGACTATGTACAGTCTGAAAAGCCCTCATTTTTCTTCCAAAATCAGTAGTGTAGGCAACATAATATAGTAGGCATGAATTTTAATTGCTTTTTGATACTCCTATATTCATGTCCCAACCTAAAATATGTAGGAACTAATTTTTAAAAGATATAAAAGGAAGAAAAAAGGAAATATAAAATGTTTTCTATTCTTTCTGAATTCTGAAGTTATTTCACACCTATTTAAACTAATTAGACTTTCCCAAACCAAAGTGCTACTGTATCAGTATGGCATATCCATGTGTCCTTTTTTGTCCATATCTGTGATATTAATACCTAATTATATAGATATCTATATCTAGCATCCTAAGGGATGCTTCCTCTCCATAATACATCTTGTGTCTGTCTATATCTATGTTTGTGTGTCTGTCCACATCTATGTCCATGTTTTTGTCTATGTCTGCATCTATGTCTATAGTAATATCCAGACCCTAAAGAATGCTGTCTTAGTACAGAATGCTTATATCTATATTTGTCTATTTTTAAATGAGATAAAACAAGAAGGAGAAAAGGTAATTTAAATAATTACAAGGTTAAATGAAGTAATCAATTGGACTGGTGGGAGGGCAAATTGGTGAAATAAAAAAATTGGCACAAGGTTAAAGGGAAGGTGGATGTGGTTATCCCTCTGGAGTTGTTAGGACAAAAGAGAAATTGGAGTGGGGTTGGCAGTTGGTTCTAAAAGTTTTAAGTAGGTTCTTAGTTTAGGGATGTACATAGGGATGAACAAGTTCAAAGAAATAAATAAAATTATGCAGAGCATGGGAAATTGTGAAGTGATTCATTCATTCATTCATTTATTTTTATTTTATTTTATATTATTACAATATTCTTTTATAAGAGTAAACATAAAACCCCTTCCCCACCAAGATGAAAAACCTCAAGAATAGTGTGAGAGAGGGGAAAAAAATGTTCTTCAATCTATGTTCAGATTCCAATGGCTCTGTCTCTGGGGTGAGTTGCCTTCTTTTCAAAAGTGCACCAGAGAAGTTGCTTCAATATTTCTCCCACAGTTGCTATTACTAGCTGTATTTACCTCCACTCTATTCCTCCCCATTCTCATTTTATTCTATTCTTTCTCTCCTTTCATCCTGTCCCTGTCCAAAAGTGTGTTGTATCTGAGTATCCTCTCCCACAGTCTTCCCTCTCTTTTACCACCTCTTCCCCCCTTCTCTCCCAACATCCTCCCCTTATCCCATCCTTTTCTTTTTCTTTTTCTCTAGGGTAAGATATATTTCTATACCTTATTAAGTGTGTATGTTATTTTCTCTCTGAGCCATTTCTGATGAAAATGAAGTCTCATTCCCCCTCGCCTTCCCCCATTCCACTCCATTAAAAAAGCTTTTTCTTGACTCTCATATGAAATATCTTAGCCCCTTCTTCCTCCATCTTTTTACTATATTATACCATTATATTCAGCTCCTTCCTGTGCCTGGTCTATATATGCTCCTTCCAACAGCACTTATAAATGAGTAAGTTCATGTGAGTTATCATTATCTTCTTCACATGCAGAAATACAAACAGTTTAAGATAGTTAAGTTCCTCATAGTTAGTCCTTCTCATCCACCCCATGTATGGTTCACCAGAGTCCTGTAGCAGAATTCTCTCACCACTCCTTCAAGCTGCTCCTGGTGATCCCTGGGCTGTGCTGCAGCTCTGGCTTTTTTCCATTTGTTTTCCATTGGTCCTAGTGAAGCGTACCTTTCCCACAGAACTTCTAAATTTTCTTGGACAAGGAAATTGTATCACTCAGTCTTTCTGTGGGTTTTTGTCCCTCTAAATTTTGACTAGAGTCATAATTTGATGACTTCTGGAGTTTTAGGGGGAATGAGTTTCAGGGAAATCCTGCCTTCATGCTGCCATCTTGGCCAATTCCAATAACTTTCTCCAGTGACTCATTTAAAGAGATCAATAGTTAGATTTCTTTCATACCTGAATGTTTATTATCTATGTTCTAAGAATAGGTTGATCTCCCTTTTGGCAAAAAAAAGATAAAAGGATTAGAAAGTTGTTCCCTCCATGTTCCAAGAGTTAAGAAAAATAAAGCGTTCCTAAAGGGAATAGAAGCAGGCTTCAATCAGAAGAAAAAAAAATGATCTGAGTTAGAGAAGGGGAGAAAAGAAAATGGAAAAGTATAATACCAAAGAGAAAGAATAGGAAAAGGAGAATTGCACAATTGGAGCTTCAAACAGCATTAAATGTCTTCCTGAAGAGCTTCCAGAGGAAGAAGACTAGATTTAACACCATCATTATGTTGGATCATACTCAAATCCTTAAGTAAACTTTAGACTGATGGTTACACTGTCCACTTTTTTGAGATCCTAGAAATGGAATCAGCTGTAAAATATGGCAGTCTTCCACTGGGGATAAAACCTTATCCCCCCAAAAATTTAGTGATCAATATGATTTATGTAAAATTATATTTGCTGCAGATGTGATCACATGTAACTTGAGATGTAACATCCAAAACAGATGGAACTTCAAAATTCTTGAAGAGTTTCATATCAATGAAAAGGGAAAAAAACAATGGTGCTCATTGATCCATCCCAAAGTTTGTGCATTGCTAGCAGAGTTAACAGATTCTGGGTTTAAATAGGGAGGCTAACATAATTTATCCTGAAGGCTTAAAAATTACTAAAGGATACTCTGAAAGACTTGGTTCACTTATAGAAGCAAATGGCATTTATCCTTTTGTTGACTACACCGAAATGTTTGCCTCATAGCTCCTTTACTATACTCACAATTTTAATGATATTTTGTGAGGCATTTCCCCAGTTGATGCATTATATCATAACCACAACATGAATGATTTTGCTTTTAGCAGAGTTGCTCCAGCGTGTTTCAATGAATGCATTAATGAAGAATGCAGTCTGCATATCCCCATCTTAAATAAAAAACCTTTTGTTTGTTCTTCATTGCCTTGTAGACAAAGTAGGGAGCAGAGTAAACCCTTGACAATTTGTAAAATCAAGTTAAATCGAATCAAATAATCAAAACTATTCCTTATGCTAGGTCTCAGGTACTGTGCTAGGTACTGAAGATATAGAGCAAGACAAAAACTCTGCCTGCCTTTAAGGAGTTTAAAATCAAGTAGAGGAAACAACGTGCAAATAGTCATATAAATACAAGTTATGTTCTAGACTGGAGATAATCTTAGAGAAAAGGCCCTAGCATTTAAAATGGATTTAAAAAGACTCATTGGGGACACCAGGACATCAAAAGGAAGAGGGCCAGAATTCTAGGTCTGAAAGACAACCAGAGAAAAAGTATATAATTAAGGGGAGGAGCCAAGATGGTGGCACGAAGGCAGCATTTCCTGGGAACTCCTTCCCCCCAAAACTCCAAAAGCCATCAAATTATAATTCTAGCCAAAATTTAGAGGGGCAGGACTCACAGAAAGACTGAGTGATACATTTTCCCAGTCCAAGATAACTTACATGAACTTTTCCATCAATCTTCCACCTTATCTTGAACTGAGTGGCTGGAGTCATAATTTTACTTTGTTTTTTTTAGTTTTTTGCAAGGCAAATGGGGTTAAGTGGCTTGCCCAAGGCCACACAGCTAGGTAATTATTAAATGTCTGAGGCTGGATTTGAACCCAGGTACTCCTGACTCCAGGACTGGTGCTCTATTCACTGTGCCACCTAGCTGCCCCCATAATTTTACTTCTTTTAGAGTTTTTTGGGTATGAGTTTCTGGGAGGTCCTGCCCTCCCACCACCATCTTGGCTCTGCCCCCAGCCCTGCCTTTCCCACCATCTTGAAAGAAGAACAATCCTTTTGGTCATCAGAATCTCTAAGCCTACATTTCCTCTTTTGCAGAATCATATTTATGCTTGATACCTTCATGGAAATAAGCTAGTAAAAATACAGTGACATTAAATAATACTAAATTATTAACCCTGGGAATGCACTCTTGGTTCTTTCATTTACTCTCAAATTTCCTTCCCCTACCCACCAACCTGATGGAGCAGTGATGGAGGCTAGGGAACAAAATTAGATAATTCAAGATGTTTTTGGGTGGGAAAAAAAGCATATCTCTTGCTGGCAATTCACAGTTAATGCACCATTATTGTAATTAAGATTCTACTTAAATATTCACATTAGTTATATTTCAAAAGAAATGTTTAAATAAACTTTCTTAGACAAATGAATATTTTATGTTTTTCATATCTATCAAGTAGCACAACAGTTTTTTGGCTAGGAGGCTCATTAATGTCTCAAAAGAAAGGTAGATAATTCTTCTTTGGTTGTCTCCTTCCTGGGCAATGGACATGGATTAACCCGAAATGATAAACTAAGCAAGAGGAAAGGAAATTCTAATTGCTAAAATGCTCTTTAACATGGAAAAAGACTTATTAGAGTATCCTTACAAGAAAATAAATGTCTTTGTAAAATCTTTTTTTTCATGTGTTGAGGATTTGTGTAATTATAGCTAAGTGATAAACAATTTTTATAGTAACTAATCCTATTGCCAATATTTTATAGTGGATTATTCTTAACATATAAGTGATAAAATTGGGGGTGAAGAGCAAGAGGCAGTTCATAAATATGTAATTGAGCCAAGGGCATTCTGGCGCTAATAACATGAGGGAGTGCTGCTAAAATTTCTAGGGAAGAGAAAAAGAAAGTAAATAGTATTCTCTAGGTAATGGATTAAGTCAATAATATTGTGATACTCAAAGTGATTATTTCTTGAGATGTCTCCATTTAGTCAATCTTACTTTCCATTATATTTATTCCATGATATTGCTAACAGAACTTTTTCATCAACACCTATTTCTGTTAACAGATGTGATTTCTGAGACTGGGAATACTTGATGAAATTCTAGAAAGTCTGAATTTTCTGGCTAATATGTGAATCATGGGAAAAGTTACCATTTCCGGATCAAGGAATAATTTTCCCAGAATGGATAACAAAATCAACAGGTTATGGAACTTCCACCTTTCCACCTTAACCATCCTGCTTTGAAGCCATTAAAATATTAGGAAGGTCTGTCTCTCTCCTTTCATGAGATCCCTACCATGATTCCTTCCTTATTTCTGGACTATTTCAATATATGGCTACAGTCTAGACTTTCTTTTTTCTCAATTTCCATAATAATAACAATAGTAAAAGTAATGGTAATAATAATAATAATTGTAGAAAATTTAAAGGATTAAATTAGAGTTGAAAGATAACCTCAAGATCCTTGAATCCAACTCCCTCATTTTACAGGGAAGGAAACTGAGTCCTGGAGACAATAAATGATTTGCCCATGTTTACATAAGTTCTAAGATCTAAAACAGGCTCTCTGACTTTAAATACAATGATATTCTATTTCTTGATGTTGGTATACTGGTATTACATTCATTTGATACATTTATGCCACCAACCAATGAAGATCAAAGAATTATGAACTTTGAAGTTGAAAAGGACATTGGAGATCATTTAGTCCACTCTTCCAATCTTCATTTAGATTAAATCCAATTCAATGTTCACTTATTAAACTCATTTAAACAAGGCACTATCATAGGTACTGGACATATACAAAGATGAAACAAGGCAAACTATGAGGGAAGGCACAACTGAATCAAGGCCCTGAAGGGCAGAGAGGTATTTCAGGAGTCACAAATGGGAGAGGGACCATTCCCATTTGCAACTGTAGAAGCAAAGAAACAAAAGCAGGAGAAGGTGGGATTAGATCAGGGAATAAAGAATAATCCAATCATCAGAATCAAAGAATACCTGGAACAGAATACTCTATGCACTAGACAGATAGGTGGAGGTCAGATTGTATGACTAAGGAGTTTGAAAAAAGATGGGGCCTAAGATGTTTTGGGAATTTTTGGTAACCTCTTATTATTAGGAACTCAGAGTCATTCCTCCTGCAAATTATAGTTAACATAAAGTATGTCTTAATATTAACCTCACCCAAGGTGGCACAGTGGATAGAGAACTGCCCTGAAGTCAGGAGAGCCTGAGTTCAAATGTGACCTCAGACACTTAATAATTACCTAGCTGTGTGACCTTGGGCACGTCACTTAACCCTATTGCCTTTCAAAAAAACTAAAAAATATTAACCTCACCCAGCCAAAATCTGTCCAATAGTATGTGATCATTTATTTAGAGCCTTAATCATTCCTTAGCTAAGAAGCCAAAGAATCTCAATGGTCCCTGACTCCTTGGTGACATCTAAATCCTCCTCCTTAATCAGCCTATTTGTGAACCTTCTAAATGTAGTTTAATCTGTAACCTGACTTAGTTTTGCCTATAGCTTTTCTTTGATAAGATTTATTTCTATAGGAGATATATGAAACTATGATTCGATTCAATTTTCTTTGATCTTTATGACATTTAAGGAAGTATGGGTTTGTAGGTCTATCTTCTTTTAAACTTTTATGGACTAAGAGGAACATACAAGATTGCAACATGTAAAATAATTATTTCTGTCATGCCGATATAATATTGCCTACAAGAAATCTTGTTAGAGTCATAATCAGGGTTCAGGTTTTCTCTGAAACCTATACTTGAGTATAATAACAAACCCTAGGTTTTAAACTCTATAATTTTTTGATTGCATATGTGTGTGTGTGTGTGTGTGTATAGCAATTGTTTCCCTTCTCATAAACTCAAAGAGGAGATATTTCTCCCATAACAAAAACCAAGGACCTAAAATCAGAGCAAAATATAAACTTAAGTCTCCTAGATGCCCAAGGCAATTTCCTTTTAACTAGACCATGATGCTGTCTTTTCAGCTGAGAAATCCAACATGAGCCTGAAAAATTCCTTGTTTCTCCTTTATCATGGCACCTCTTCCTTTATCACTTTCATTTCTTTTGAGGCTATTCTACTTACTCATCTTCAAAGGACTTTCTGAACTATACCAAAGAAAATTCTTTACTCTGGAAGCTCACTCCATCCTAGAATACTTCTTACATTGTGAATATCTTCTGAACCCCTTAGCCTCTCCCTCTGATTGATTTGTTTCTCCCAGAACTTCAATGTTAGGGTGAAACTCAGACCAATTAAATTTTCATTGTTCTCAAGACTGTCTCAACAGCTAAGGATTTTCTTTATCTTGCTTCTCTTCAGTTCCCTTATTTGAAAAGAAACTTCTTTCTCATGTTTCTATCAAAGATGTAGGTGGGTTTTGTCAAATATCACCTCTGGTACTGTGGGACACTGGGAAAAAGGTGGAATTTGAACCAAATAGTCTTCATGATTCCAAGTCCAGCATTCAGTATACTAAATCATATAGTCCCTCAGTTTTCAATGAAAAAAAAAATGGGAGAGCAAAGATTATGAAGGAAGAAAAAGCCCATTTCTCTCTCACACAATTGCACTAACAAAGTTCCACAAAGAGCACCAGATTGAGAAATCACAATGGGTCATTTTTTCCAGTGCTATTTCAAAAATTTAGTACATAGAAAGTGAAAAAAGTCAGAATACAGATCAGGGGTTGGCCTAAAGCTCTGTTGCTCTGATTCTGTTGTGAGATTAGGTATTGAAGCCATAGGTGTGTGAATAAGAAAGGGATTTTGTGGGAGAGAGTGAGGAAGCCTCTATCTCTGCTGCTGTAAAGAAATGTGCAGAACCCTCCAGGTGGTTAAAAAGGAAAAGAATCAACAGCTATCTATCAGAGTACCACTCAGTGACAAACTATATGATGACCAGAGTTGGCAAATCTGAAACCAAGAGGACAGTGATCAGATTTCACTTAGGACCTACTAAAAGTTTGCCTCTCCTGACCTGGCTCACCTGTGAGATCCTTGGAAGACACTATACTCACTACTTGGAGCATATAAAATCAAGACCCCAGATAATATGAACCAGAGCAAGTCCCTCACATTTCCTAGAGAAGTATACAAAAGTTTACCATAACAAAAAATCCCAATTCAAGAAATAGTAGAGCACCGGCCCTAAAAATCAAGAGACCCTGAGTTCAAATCTAGTCTAATAAGGGTGGTGACTTAACCCAGCCCCCTCCCCCCATTCAAATCCAAATTCATGGGTATGTCATGGTGTAACCTTCTGGATTTCATGGTCTTCTTTGAGACTGAAGGACAAATCATCATCATCATCATCATCATCATCATCATCATCATCACTCTATGCTAAGTGCTGGAAATATAAATAGAAGAAAGACAGAAAATACTTGCCATCAGGAAGATTACATTCTAATGAGGAAAGGTAACATATAAAAGGCAAATGAAAAGTGGGAGGATGGATAGGATAAAGGTAGTTAAAGGGGTAAGATGGGAAAATGAATAGACATGGAGGTGAACCAGCAATGTAGCCTGGAGAGGAATGAAGACCTGGAGGTTCAGGAAAGAACCAGTCAATCAGAAGAGTGGCATAAGCTTATACAGAGAAAGTGTTCTATGGCATGAAAGACAAAATCCTGTTGATACAGATCAACAGTATAGTCTGGGGAGAAAACCAAGTGGGACTGGAAAAACAAGCAACTATCAAAATACACTGGTTATTGTAAAAATACTATAATGACATGAATGCCTGTCACATACATAAAGGAGGAGAATAACTAAAGCATCTACAAAAAAAGTCACAAAGATAAGACACTACATGGACACAAATCAAATAAGAAATAAATAGGAAATAGGAAAATAGAAAAAAATGAAGAAATTTTTTAAAAGAGTTGAAGAATATTTATAAATGAAATTAGAATTCTGTTTTTGTTTTTAGATTTTTGCAAGGCAAATTGGGTTAAGTGGCTTGCCCAAGGCCACACAGCTAGGTAATTATTAACTGTCTAGATGGGATTTCAACTCAGGTTCTCCTGACTCCAGGGCTGGTGCTCTACCCACTGCGCCACCTAGCTGTCCCTTGAAATCAGAATCCTGAAAGAAAGAATTGAAGGAGCAACTCAAAGAAAGAAGCAAAAGAAGAATTTACAGTTACGAGTTAAAAAAGTTGAAAATATTATCCACATAAAAGATTCCCTAAAAACTGAGAGATATCAAATAGAAGGTAATGATTCTGTGATACAACAGGAAATATTAAAATGGATGAAAGAATGGAGAAAAATATAGAAGTAAATATGTTATCACATATAAAAAACTAACCAAGAAAACAGATCAAAGAAATTTAAAAATCAATGAACTACCTGAAAGTCATGACCAAAAATAGGGTCTGTAGATCATATTTCAAGAAATCATGAAGGAAAACTGCCAAGAGCTCTTAGAAGCAGAAGGCAAAATGAAAACAGAATTTGCTGATCTCTTCTCATTACCCCACTTCTTTTTTTTTTTCAGGTTTTTGCAAGGCAAATGGGGTTAAATGGCTTGCCCAAGGCCACACAGCTAGGTAACTATTAAGTGTGGAGGCCAGATTTGAACTCAGGTACTCCTGAGTTAAATATACATCTGTGCCAAAATCTACATGTCTGTAAGTGAAAATAATTTTGTTCAATTTTCCTTTCTCCAGTTCAATTGAAAGTGAAGTTCATGAGATTTCACATACTTCTTTCATGCTATGGACTCTTTCTCTTATGCAC
Organism: Macrotis lagotis; assembly: GCF_037893015.1. Taxonomy (NCBI): domain Eukaryota; kingdom Metazoa; phylum Chordata; class Mammalia; order Peramelemorphia; family Peramelidae; genus Macrotis; species Macrotis lagotis. The sequence continues at coordinate 38,269,459 of NC_133664.1, read as the reverse complement.
CTCTATTATACAATGGTGATTTCCTCTTCTTCCACCTTTATTCCCTAATATAATCCTCTTTACCTTCTATTTTTATTTTCTCCCAAGACCATAAAAACAGAACAAAAGACCCTCTCTCATTTTAGTGTTCTCTCTATTTAAAGATATTACAGTTTTCAGAATATTTTTAATCCTGCTATTAACATGTAAATAATTCAAAACTGTGTGTTACTTTTCAGCTACACAAATATATGTACTTTTTTATATTTCTCTTGGCATCTACATTTTCATTTTAAAAAAGTCTATCCATTTCTAATCTTCTCATCAGGAATTCTTTGAAATCTCTATTTCATTAAAGGTCTGGGTTTTTTTTTTACTTTTAGGATTATACATAATTTTCTGGATAGGTTATCTTTAGGTATAAATCTTTTATTTCTTGCCATTGAGAGTAGCATATTCTCAGCTTCCTTCTCCTTTTGACAAGCAGCTACTAAATCTTATGTAATTCTTATTGTGACTCCTTGGTATTTGACCTCATTTTTGGATATTTTGGATATTTTTTTTTTCTTTGATCCAGAAGCTCTGGATTTTGGTTATGATGTTGTTATGATGTGTTTTCATCTTATGAGTTTTTTATAAGTAATTATGTACTTTGTGTACTTTTTCTATTTTCACCAAGCAAAGAGATTGGAGCACTTTTCATTCATAATATCCTAAAATATTATATCCATCATTTTTTCAGATAACCCAATAATTCTTTCATTGTTTTCAGGTCAAATGTTTTTGATTTACTTCTGCTTTTTTATTTAGTTTTTTTGTATTTCCTGTTGGATTATATCTGCCCTGTTCCAATTTTCATGGCATTCAGTTCTTGAGTAAAGTTTTCCACAATTTGTTTTAATATGTTAGTTTTCCTTGTCATTTTTTTCCTCCATAATTTTCCATTCTGTATCACTTACTTAATTTTTCCCAGGTTCCTCCATAGACCTATGGTGATGTTCATCAATTATGAAATGAATGAACAAATCATTTTGTATGTAATAGAATGCTATAATGCCCTAAGAAATGACTGAAGGTATCTTTTCAGAAAAATCAATTATACTTTATCCCCTCATGAGTCAGAGCATCATACAAAGCCAAATTATTTCATGAATAAGTATACTTTCTCCAATTATAGCCAAAGTTTCAAGTAAAGCATATATCCTCACAAAGTTTTCATGTCCTGTACATTTCTATAATACTCCAACCATAGCCCTACAGCCCTCCGCAATCAAAGCATCAGGTACATTCTCTCCCACTGTCCCCTTTAGCACACACATCATGGTACTAAAACCCTTGTTAACTAAAATAAGGATTAAGATAAGATCATGTCTTAATCTCTTTATGTCCAGCCCTTCTAGTAGGATCCTACCCTCTGCCCCTATCATTCTCTAAACCTCTAAGTATCTGGTAAAGTCACTTCTGATTTAATTAAGTATAGAGCCTCGAAGTTCTCTAAGTACTAGGACACCCTGAAGGTCTCTATATTAAGAACTTTAAGACACTGGCACAGGATGACTCAGCTTAGGGTGCCCTCATGAGAGAATATGCTGAGCTCCATGAGCAAGGCAGAATTAATGTAGCTCAAAGGAAATGTGAGATAAATAAGTTTAGAGTAAACATACCAGGTGTTCACTGCCTAATTGGACCTTACTTCCCTTTCTCCCCCCCTCCAAAAGTCAGACCTTTGCTGAAGATCCTTTATGATGTCTACAACTGAAAACTTGTTTCAATCTTTTTTTGGTGGTCTCTGTAGCTATTATCTGTGTAGAAGCTTCATTTCGTGTTGTGTAGGCCAAAGCTCTGGGAGCCTGTGAGCTTCATGCCACCATCTTGGCCCTGCCCCAGAAGTCTTGTCTATTGTACTTCTAGCAGGATATGTGACCTTTGGTTAGTTGCTTCTCTCTGTGCCTTCATTTCTTTATCTTTCAAATGATTGGATTGATCTAGATAGAAGACCTCTGCCCTCTGCAGACCTTTCTGGTTCTATTAAATTAAGTGATTTCCAAGGTATCTTCAAGTTCTATGATTTCAAGATACTGGGAAGGGATAATGAAGATCTCTAACAGGACACCAATCATCTGATGGTTTGCATTTCACCATATTTCTTATAGTAAAGATAACAGTTTCCCAACTAGATTAAATGAAACAAAACAAAAACTGACTTCTAAAATCCATTAGTTAAGCAAGAATAGATTTTTGACTCTTATTTCAATACATAGCAGGGCAACTAGGTAGTGCTATGATGCACAGAGCATTGGATCTGGCATAAGGAAGACTCATCTTTGTAAATTCAAATACTCAGCCTCTTGCTACCTGTATGACACTGGCCAAGTCACCAAACCCTGTTTGTCTCAGTTTCCTCATCTGTAAAATGAGATGGAGAAGGAATGGTAAACCACTCCAGTATTTCTACCAATAAACCCCAAAACAGGATCACAAAGAATTGGAAACAACTGAAATGACTAAATAGCAATACTTCAGTGAAGATACTTGCCACCTCACACCATCACTGCAATAAGGCTGGTTTCCCAGACCAACTCATCTCAAGTCTCTATCAGTTCCAATCTATCATTCTCTCAGAGGCCAAAGTAATTTTATTGAATATAAACCTATATAAACCCCACACTCAAGAAATATCTGAGGTTTCCTATTACTTCCTGGATAAAACACAAGATGTTCTCCCTTCACAAACTGGTCCCATCCAGTTTTCTTACATTTTACTCCTTTCCTAATCTATAATTCCTCTATACTGGTTAACTTCTCCTTTCTCCTAAATAATACACTCCATCTCTCAACTCCAGATCTTTGAACTGGTTGTCCTTGAGACCCAGAATGATCTTCCTTCTAAGCTCCATCTCCTGGCTTCCTTAGCCTCCTTCAAGACTCAGCTCAAACCCCCCTTTCTCCAAAACTGTGTTTGCCTGTGTAGGGTCTGCCTTCTAAGATTACCTTCCATTTATCCTGTATGTATTTATCATACTTAGACTGATGTTTTCATCACTAAACAATAAAATTATAGAGCTATTACAATTTACATTTTGACTTCCTCATTGTCATGTTGATATACATACTTCACTCTAACAAAAATAAAATTTCCAAAATTGTTTAATTTTCCAAGTGAAATTTCTGAAAATTGTTAGATTAGTTTTTTAGTTTATAACATATACATTAGATGATCATCTTAGTACAGTGTCCAACAAGTTACATACAGTCTTAGCCTCTTGCTCTTCATTAAAATAACTCAATCATCCATAACTAAAATTAATTTCTCTTCCCAAAATATCTCTAAATATACTATAGGTGATTCTTCACACTTGACTTACATTCCCTTACTTAAAGTAAAATTTTAAACTGCTATTGGACGGAATTATATCTTAAGATTTCAAACATTTTTTTTATTCTTACCTAAATATACCTAAATATTTTATTCTTACCTAAACATGGAAATATCAAGGGATCTTAATTCTTGTCAGAACCTACAGTTAACAGCAAAAGTCAAAACCACACACTAGCCTATCTAGCTATTAAACTCCAATTGACCTAAAATTTTGATATCAAATTTGTTCATATCAGTTAACTATAGAGATCCAGGACATCAAAGGAAAATTCCTTTATAGAGATAATTTTGAGTGTCAGTTTCCAGGCAGAGGTCATATGGGTAGTGATAGTCAAATGCCCTAAGCCTAGTTTTAGATTTATCTGGTGAGGTGTTATTCAAATGTCACATCTGGGGAAATCAAGTCAGAAAGGGTCCTCTCAGGCTGCACTGAAAAGCTACCCCTTCAATTTTTTTTTAATCCCAATGAACCTGCAGTCTCCAAATTTCATCAGGTTTCTGGCCTTCAAAGGAGAATTGTCCCAAAAGCACTTCCTTTGCTGATCATGCCTGATATCAGACATAGACATAGAAGAAAAGCTAATTTAAAAAGTTCCATGAAATCTAGTAAATGTCCTTCAATTGGGGAATGGCTTAGCAAACTGTGGTATATGTATGTCATGGAACACTATTGTTCTATTAGAAACCAGGAGGGACGGGATTTCAGGGAAACTTGGAGGGATTTGCATGAACTGATGCTGAGTGAGATGAGCAGAACCAGAAAAACACCGTACACCCTAACAGCAACATGGGAGTGATGCTCAACCTTGAAGGACTTGTTCATTCCATCAGGGCAACAATCGGGTACAAGTTTGGGCTCTCTGCAAAGGAGAGTGCCATCTGTATCTAGATAAGGAGCTGTGGAGTTTGAACAAAGTGCAAGGACCATTCCCTTTAATTTAGGAAAAAAAACAGATAGCTTATTGTCTGATCTTGTTACCTATTAGACTTCTCTTCTCTTTAAGGATATGATTTCTCTCTTATCATACCCAATTTGGATCAAGGTACAACATGGAAACAAAGTAAAGACTGATAGAGTGCTCTCTGTGGGGGGAAGGGGGGAGGGAAGCAAGATTGGGGGAAAATGTAAAACTCAAATAATATCTTTAATAAAAATAAATTTAAACTAGAAAAAAAAGTTCCATGATCTAAAATAGTAATTCCATCTAATTAGACCTCCAAGTGAACCCATTTCACAAATGCCAAATACTAATTATATTCTGGATGGGGGGGGTGGGGTTACAATCACTCAGCCCCCTTCCCTACACATAAATCTATTCTGAGCATTCTTCTGGTGGCACTAACTTCTGATCTGCAGACTAGCATCCCTTTGTCTGAAATCATATCTGTTTTATGCTGATAAAGATCATACATCAGGGACTTCTTGGCCAGAAACCTTTTCTTTTATACTGCTGAATTATACAATAAATAAACACCTCTTTTGGCTAGGAGATCTTTGGCTAGAATTTTCACATTAATCAGAGACTGTCATAAAAAAAAATCTCAGATCATTATCATTATTTGTATCTTTCCCATGTTACTCAGGTGTTTTCACTTCAAAGCAAATAACCTATTTAGATATAAATATAAATAGATATAGATCAACATTTTTCTATATTAAATCTGTTTAATGGGGTGGCTAGGTGGCGCAGTGGATAAAGCACCAGCCCTGGAGTCAGGAGTACCTGGGTTCAAATCCAGTCTCAGACACTTAATAAGTACCTAGCTATGTGGCCTTGGGCAAGCCACTTAACCCCATTTGCCTTGCAAAAGAAAACCAAAAAAATCTGTTTAATTATTAACCATATTTGAAATACAAATAATTACTTTCAGAATTCTTTCAGTTCATTAGAACATTTTGATGAACAAGCCATCATTGAACTCCCTAAGAAAAAATCTCCAGGGCCTGATGGATTCACAAGTGAATTCTACCAAACATTTAAGAAACAATTGGTTCCCATTCTATATAAACTCTTTGGAAAAAATAGGGAAAGATGGAACTCTGCCTAACTCTTTCTATGAAACCAATATGGCACTGTTACCTAAACCAGGAAGAGTTAAAACAGAGAAAGAAAATTATAGACCCATCTCCCTGATAAATATAGATGCAAAAATCTTAAATAAAATCTTAGCAAAATGATTACAACAAATTATCACTAGGATAATACATTATGATCAAGTAGGATTTATTCCAGGAATGCAGGGTTGGTTCAATATTAGGAAAATTGTTAGTATACTCAATTATATCAACAACAAATCTATCAGGAATCATATGATCATATCAATAGATGCTGAAAAGGCTTTTGACAAAATACAGCATCCATTCCTATTAAAAACACTAGAGAGTGTAGGAATAAATGGACTGTTCCTTAGAATAATTAGCAGTATCTATTTGAAACCATCAACAAGCATTATATTCAATAGGGAGAGGCTAGGGCCATTCCCAATAAGATCAGGGGTGAAACAAGGGTGCCCATTATCACCACTACTATTCAATATCACATTAGAAATGTTAGCATCAGCAATTAGAGAAAAGAAATTGAAGGAATTAGAATTGGAAAGGAAGAGACAAAACTCTCACTCTTTTCAGATGACATGATGGTCTACCTAGAGAATCCCAAGAAGTCATCCATAAAACTACTGGAAACAATTAGCAATTTTAGCAAAGTTGCAGGTTATAAAATAAACCCTCATAAATCCTCAACTTTTCTATATATGTCTAGCAAGAAACAGCAGGAAGAGCTAGAAAGAGAAATCCCATTCAAAGAAACCTCAGACAATATAAAATACCTCAAAGTCTATTTGTCAAGACAGACTCAGAAACTTATTGAAAACAATTATAAAACACTTCTCACACAAATTAAATCAGATTTAAATAACTGGGCAAATATCAACTGCTCATGGATAGGTAGAGCTAATATAATAAAAATGACAATTCTACCAAAACTAAACTACCTGTTTAGTGCCCTACCAATCAAAATTCCAAAAAATTACTTTAATGGGTCAGAAAAAATTGTAAGTAAATTCATATGGAGAAATAAAAAGTCAAGAATTTCCAGGAACTTAATGAAGAAAAGTACAAAAGAACAGGGCTTAGCCCTACCTGATCTAAAATTATATTATAAAGCATCAGTCATTAAAACTATTTGGTATTGACTAAGAAATAGAGTGGTGGATCAGTGGAATAGACTAGGTGCAAATGCAGGAGACGATTACAGTAATCTGCTGTTTGATAAACCCAAAGAGTCCAGCTATTAGGATAAAAACTCTCTTTGATAAAAACTGCTGGGAAAATTGGAAGTTAATATGGAAGAAACTTAGATTAGACCAACACCTAACACCCTTTACCAAGATAAGATCCAAGTTGTTACAGGATTTAGACATAAAAAACAATACTATAAGCAAATTAGAAGATCAAGGACTAGTTTACCTGTCAGATCTATGGAAAGGGGAGCAGTTTATGACTAAGGAAGAGCTGGAGAACACCACCAAAAACCAATTTGATGATTTCAATTACATTAAATTAAAAAGCTTTTGCACAGAGAAAACCACTGTAACCAAGATCAAAAGAAATGTAGTAAATTGGGAAACAATCTTTACAACTAATGATTCTGACAAAGGACTCAGTTCTAAAATATACAGAAAACTGAGTCATATTTTTAAAACAAAAAGCCATTCCCCAATTGACATATGGTCAAAGGATATGCAAAGGCAATTTACAGATGAGGAGATCAAATCAATCCATAGTCATATGAAAAATTGCTCTAAATCATTAATTATTAGAGAAATGCAAATTAAAGCTTCTCTGAGGTACCACCTCACACCTCTCAGACTGGCCAATATGACCATAAAGGATAATGATCATTGTTGGAAGGGTTGTGGGAAATCTGGGACACTACTACACTGTTGGTGGAGCTGTGAACTCATCCAACCTTTTTGGAGAGAAATTTGGAACTATGCTCAAAGGGCAACAAAAATGAGTATACCCTTTGACCCAGCAATACCACTACTGGGTCTATACCCTGAAGTTATCATGAAAAAGGGTAAAAACATCACTTGTACAAAAATATTTATAGCAGCCCTGTTTGTGGTGGCAAAGAATTGGAAATCCAGTAAATGTCCTTCATTCGGGGAATGGCTTAGCAAACTGTGGTATATGTATGTCATGGAACACTATTGTTCTATTAGAAACCAGGAAGGATGGGATCTCAGGGAAGCCTGGAGGGATTTGCATTGAACTGATGCTGAGTGAGGTGAGCAGAACCAGAGAAACACTGTACACCCTAACAGCAACACGGGGGTGATGATCAACCTTGAAGGATTTCATTCCATCAGTGCAACAAACAGGGACAATTTGGGGCTGTCTGCAAAGGAGAATGCCATCTGTATCCAGATAAAGAGCCATGGAGTTTGCAAAATTCAAGGACTATTCCCTTTAATTTATGGAAAAAAAACAGTTATCTTATTGTCGGATCTTGTTTTTTCCTTAGACTTTTTGTCTCTTCCTTAAGGATATGATTTCTCTCTCATCACACTCAATTTGGATCAACGTACAACATGGAAACAAAGTAAAAACTGACAGATTGCTTTCCGTGGGGGGATGGGGTGTGTGTGGAGGGGAAGTAAGATCGAGGGGAAAATTGTAAAACTCAAATAGTATTTTTAATAAAAATAAATTTAAAAAAGAACATTTTGATGACTCTAAATTCTCAACTTGTGTGAATTCCAACTTAACAAAACAGTAATGAATAACACATCAATTACCAGATTTTGCAAAACAATCTTTCTAAAGCAAGGTCCAACACATTGTTTAAAAATTTACAAAGAATCGTGACTTTTAATATTTTTCCATCATTATCCCTTACAAAGCAATCAATTATTAATTCCAAGCTTTGACATTATAACAATAAAATAGCTTATATTTACAAAAGTAGATCACAAGACTTTTCAACAGCTTACTCATCAACAAGTTACCTAACTAGGGGTTATATAATTTTCAATTTCCCAATCATTTTTCAAAGCCCCTTATACTTATTTAATAGTATTATAAGGGTATCTAGTAAAGATATACTTACCAATGCACTATCCTTCTGAGTTTACAACTAACAGCGGGAGGGTGAGATCTGCAATTTTATTACTTTAAAATTGAACATTTAATTCTTAACACACATGAAACAAAAGGTTTCCATGCTGACATCTTATTCTCTTAAAGCAAAATAAAGCCAGTTCTCTTAAAACTAACCTTATAGCTGAATATCTTTTATGCGCAAATCTCTTTTTACATTTTTGTTTTACAATTTTATTTACCTCTTATGCTAAATACACTTCTATTTTCAAAAAGAAAATAAGATTCTTCATGAATTTAATCTTATACAAATGATAATTTTAAATCCCAATGTAAACTTTTTATTTATGCCAGTGTTACATTTACATAGAACAAGATCTTAGATACATTTTCTTCTTCTTAAATGATAGACATTAAGTAAGCTACTTTGATCTGACATATAAATGTTCCCTTCCATAAACACAAGGTAGAAAACAAAGTTTTTCACAAACTCTCTGTGCCAAAAAGACCTTGAGAGATATAGACTGTTGGCAAGGTTTTCTGAAGTTTTCTCATAACGAAGTTATACAATGTGATAGATGAAACTTCAATTCATTCAATGTTTGTTATTACAATACAATTTTAAATTCTCAAGAAAAAGATTCAGTTTAAATCTGTTCCTATACAAAATATATTAATTATAAATAACACATTTTAATTTCATGCATATTCACTTTACTCCCTAGAACAGAAAAATTCTTAAGGCCAGATGTTTCTAAGAATCTCTTTTTATGAATACAAGATTTTCTTTATATTTCTCTTAAATTCCAAAAGTCATATCCAAAATAACTTTAAATTATTTTCTTTTCAAAACCTAAAAGTTTTTAAATGGTTTTATCTCTCTCAGTGCAATTCTAACTTTCCAGTGCTCTAACTTATAAGAGCTTTTATCCTCACTGACCAACATTTCTTAATATTAGAACATTTAGGAATATCACCATATCACAATCAAAACTATACATTTTTACCAACCCCTTAATTCAATTGCATATATTTTCATCACTTTATACAGATCAGCCTATTATAAAGTTATTTAACTGAAGAAACAATGATAAAATAAAACTAACATTTACCCAGCAATTGCTTTCATGTCAAGCTTTTCATATTATAGGGTTTATTATTCTCCAATCAATTCACTGCCAGATATTGCAAATGTGGTAGTCTAATGCAATTTTCAAATTACCCCCACCTCATTTAAAAATACATCTAAATTTAAACTTAGGGCTCTCTATACATTTTCTCTTCTTACATTGATTTTTAAATCACTTTTCAAAGCTCTCTCAATTCATCTTTTTACTTACACAAAGTCAAACTTGCTCATATTTTCTTCCTATATGCTTTAATTAAATTCCATACTTCACAAATGGGTCAAGAACCCCAACTTCTCTATGCATCTTCATTTTTCCTTGCAATCCTTTTGTTCTCTTTCCAAGTCTTTCAGACCATTAGCCAGATTGAACTATTTCTATTTTCCCTTAATAAACTGTTTCACTATTCTTTTCATGCTGTTCTTAACTTAAAACTTTATTTTTACAACTATACATACCACATTGTAATACATGATTTCACTTTTCATAATATACCTTTCTAGTTAAAGGTTTTAATATTTAACAATTTCTTATTTTAACTGGTATACACTTATGAGAAGGCAAATAGCCACTCAAAATCCTACAGTCAAATTAAAATATCCCCTGCCCACCCCACCCCCTTCAGATAGAGTAAACCAAATAGCTTCTCTGAGAAGGAGATAGTCCTAAATCTTTTCTGAGGGGATTGTCTGTTTTTAGATCCTCAATTGTTCCATCATTTTCTGTAATAACTAACCTTATCAGAATCTATACTAATAAACTTCTAAAGCTATAATGTTACCATAGAGTAAACTTGGATTCATTCTGTTAAATGATCAACCATTTCCAGCACATACTTCAGTTTTCCTTTTTTTCTGGCATTTCTATTTAATCAATTTATGAACAAAGACCTAATTCTCATCCTACTGGAATTTGCTTCCTCAAAGCTTTCTCAATGCCAAATAGCATTTCTTTCATGATTTCTTTTAATACATTCCTTTCCCATCTGGTAACACTCATTGTCTCCTTTTCTATTTCTATAACTTCAAATAAATTCCTTTTTAACATCTGTCTTACCAAGTCTTCATGAAACAATTTTTTCTCTCTCTCTCCTATTATTTAATCCTTTTTATCAATTCCTCTTTTTTGCTAACTTCAGGGTCAAGATAAGAACCAGGGAAAAATTGCAAATAGCAAGTGGAGGTGGGGGGAAGCATCTGGAAGCACAGAATTACAGAGAAGAAGCAAGTCAACAGTATTTAATTATTTTCTGCACTTTTCCTTTGTCCTTTAGTATTTCTTCCCAATTATTAAGTCTAGACCCTAGAACTCTCAGCCTGCACTTTTCCTTGCCACTTTAAATGTGACCCTTCCATCTCTAAACTCAAGCTGCTTGAGATGTTTCTCTGGACCCCCTACAGACTTTAACTGCTTGAGGGCATTTCCTCCAGACCCTCTGGAATCCCTACAACTTCTAACTGCTTGGGATCTCCTCTGCCTCTGTCCTTACAGACTTGAATTGCTTAGATGAGGTAGAGGCTGGGTTACCCAGGGGCTCACTGATCTTGTCTGGGTCCCAGACTCAGAGGTCTTGCCTGCCTGGACTTCTGTACACAAACTTATGTGACCCTAATAGTCTTTCAAATCTCAAATCAGCTTCTGTGGTGGGGTCTTCTCTCTCTCTCTCTCTCTCTCTCTCTCTCTCTCTCTCTCTCTCTCTCATTGTGCTGCCTCTAGAGGTCCTCAGACTTTCAATTTTGCTCAAACTGGGTCTCTTGGGGATTCTTCCCTTGCTTTTCAAAGGTGTGCTTGGGCATTAAATCACGAGCTATTGAAACAGTCGGCTGGCACCTGTTCATATCTGTGTCCAGGAGAGTCTTAAGGAGGGGACTGATTTCCTGGTCAATGCACCCAAACTATGTGTGATAAAAATACACTAAATAAAATTTTCAGAGACTGGTCTGAACAAAGGAAAATTTTTATTTACTTTTCTAGAGAAAAGGGTGGGTAAATTCACAGATACTCCAAGAAAGTATCTTAAAGAACCGCACTGAAAGCACAGAAAGTTTGGTTTATGAAGATTCTAACTGGGGCAGTTAGGTGGCACAGTGAATAGAGCACCGGCCCTGGAGTCAGGAGTATCTGAGTTCAAATTCAGCCTCAGACACTTAATAATTGCCTAGCTGTGTGCCCTTGGGCAAGTCACTTAACCCCATTGCCTTGCAAAAATCTAAAAAAAAAAAGATTCTAATTGCACCCCACCCTAAACCCCTTTCCCTTTTAGCCCATTGCCTGGGTTTCAGGAGGTACAATCTATTCACAGAAATCTACCCCAAGCAACAGATGCAAAGAAAGGAATGTAATATTTTCTTTTTTAAAAAAAAGATTTTATTTATTTTGAGTTTTACAATTTTTCCCCTAATCTTACATTCCTCCCCCACCCCCCACAGAAGGCAATTTCCCAGTCTTGACATTGTTTCCATGTTGTATGTTGATCCAAATTGAGTGTGATGAGAGAGAAATCATATCCTTAAGGATGAAGCATAAAGTATAAGAGATAAGAAGATCAGACAATAAGATATCAGTTGTTTTTTTTTTCTAAATTTAAGGTAATAGTCCTTGGTCTTTGTTCAAACTCCACAGTTGTTTCTTTGAATACAGATGGCACTCTTCATTGCAGACAACCTAAAATTTTGCCTGATTGTTGCACTGATGGAATGAGTAAGTCCATCCAGGTTGATCATCGCCCCCATGTTGTTGTTAGGGTGCATAGTGTTTTTCTGGTTCTGCTCATCTCACTCAGCATCAGTTCATGCAAATCCCTCCAGGTTTCCCTGAAATCCCACCCCTCCTGGTTTCTAATAGAGCAATAGTGTTCCATGACATCCACATACCACAGTTTGCTAAGCCATTCCCCAATTGAAGGACATTTACTCAATTTCCAATTCTTTGCCACCACAAACAGGGCTGCTATTAATATGGAATGTCATATTTTCAAAATATGCTTCTCACCAGATGGTGGGATGAACTGTTACCAGACCTTCCTAGTTTGGAGATCCTGATGACTTTCATAATTATTTTGACTTGGAAAAAATAGGATCCACATGGTCAGTGCCTCAGTTAGCAAAATAGTCTTATAGCAAAAGCAGGATGTCCTGGGTCCCTTGGAATGCAAGATTTTTCTTAACATAAACACCTCTTTAATCCTGTGAAGACTTCCCAGAAATTATCTCACTCACTACCTACCTTTCCAACCATCTCTCCCTGCCCTCTCCCCTATAAACATTCTCCGCTCTAAGCAAAGAAGTCAGTTTGTCTCTCAAGCCTGAGTTGTAATTTTTCTTCTGAGTATTTGCTGTTCCATTGCCTCCTCTTTGAATGTCACTCCTACTCTTCTCCTTTCTGAATCATACTCATCTGTTGAGATTCAGACTACACACCACCTGTCCCACAATGTTTATATACTTGCCCAATTTTCCCTTACAGTCTACAAATTCCTGGATAGTAGAGACCATGTCTCACATATTTCTCTATTTCTCACATTACATATGCTAATAGTTTAATAAATATTTAACTGATAAACATATTTGCATGGTCTAGTGGCCCAACTTTCATTACAGTTTAAAATAACTTCAGTTCCAAACCAATATTATATGTTGCATATTCTTACATATGCAATCTGAAATGAGAGAGGAAAAAAAATCATTTCTAAGTGTCATTCCATGACTGAACAATTATCAAGTTAACAGCTTGTCTAAGTTGAGACCAAGTATTTGGATTCTATGAAGTTCTGGCTTTTCTCTGCTCCAGTTAGAACAACCAGTGCTGAAAAGACATTTGGAGAAACAATAAGAAACATTCATCTGGTTGTGAAACACACTTGCATTAAAATTAATTTGCACCATCTGGGGGCTTTAGATCTGCTTAGTAATTCATTACAGCTTCAGATAACAGAAACTGGGGACAGAAGTTTCTGCATCTCTCAGGCAAATGCTTTTAAGGCATTGCTCCTAACAGCATAATCATTCTTTCCAGACTCATTTTTTTAAATTTCCTTTCAATGCCCCTAATCCATCTTTGTTTTAGATTTCTATTCATAAACCAGATTACAAAAATCATTTCTATGTTTTTATTCATATATTGGATTTTACACTCACACACACACACACACACACACACACACACATATATATATATAATGTATATATACACACATACTAGATTTAAAATTATTTTTTACATAATGTCCCAAAAGTCCTAGTGCAGATTAAACCTATAAAGCTCATAACTGTACTATGTACTAAGTTTAGGTTTATGTACTAAGTACATAAAAGTACTAAGACTTTTGGAACATATACAAATCACATTTGATAAATTACATTACGAATATTTAATCATCAAGAGTAGGGACTGTTTTAGTCTATTTATATCCCCAGTGCCTAGGACAATGACTGGCATATGGCAGTTGCTTTTTAAAAAGGTGATTGATATTGTCGGATATTGATTGATTGCTGTAGTTAGATGTAGTCTAATAATTTACAACCTTACTTTTCTCTAATTTAATTTTTCTCAATTTCATGTAAGAAAATTTTAACTTTCATTTTTTAAAGTTTTGCATTCCAAATTCTCACCCTCTTGCCCCTAACTCTATTTTGAGAAGATAAACTATTTGCTATAGAGGAAACATGTGAAATAATGGAAAACATTTCCATATTGATCATATTGCAAAAGAAAAAACAAAGTTTAAAAAGTATGCTTTGATTTGCATTCAGACTTATCAGGTCTTTCTCTCGAGCTTGAGGGAATGTTTCAAGATAAGTTCTTGAAACTGTCCTGAATCACTGCATTGCTGAGAAGAGCTAAATTAGTCACAGTTAATCTTTGTACTATATTGCTGTTACTCTGTACAAGGTTCTCTTGATTCTGCTCACTTCACCTTGAATCAGTTCAGGCAAATCTTTTCAAGTGTTTCTGAAATCAACTTACTCATCATTTCTTATGGCTCAATAGTATTCTATCAGAATAATACACCACAACTTGTTCAGTCACTCCCCATTTGATGGGCATCCCCTCAATTCCAATTCTTGGCTACTACAAAAAGAGCAATTATAAATACTTTTGTACAAATAGGTCCTCCCTCACACTTCCTTTTTAAATCTCTCTGGGATAAAATTGTAGTAGTATTATTACTAGATCAAAGAATATGCATGGTTTTTATAGCCCCATGGACAAGGTTCCAAATTTCTGCAGCAATTTTAAATGAAATTGGTGAAATATTAGAAATGATGATGGTTTGTGTGGGTTTATTTTATATCCTGCAACTTTTCTAAAGTTCTTCATTATTTCCAACTAGTTTTTTGGCTGATTCTCTAGAATTCTCTAAATTTACTATTATAGTATCTGCAAAGAGTGATAATTTCCTCATTGTCTATTTTTATTCCTTCAATTTCTTTTTCTTCTCTTATTGCTATAGCTAGCATTTCTAGTACAATTTGATAATAATGGTGATCATGAATGTTCCTGTATCATCTTTGATCTTATAGGAAAGCTTCTAGCTTATCCCCATTATAGATAATACCTGCTAATGATTTTAGCTAGATACTTGCTATCACTTTAAGGAAAGCTCCATTTGTTCTGGGTTTTTAATAGAAATGATGCTGTATTTTGTCAAAAACTTCTCTTTTTTGCATGCTTTGAGATAATCATATGATTTTTGTTAATTTGTTGTCAATTATGCTGATAGATTTCCTAATATTGTTCCAGTTCTGCATTTTTGGTATAAATCTCACCTGTGTGATATATTGCTAGAATTTCCTTGCTAGTGTTTTATTTAAAAATTTTGCATCAATATTCATTAGGGAAATTGGTTTGTAGTTTCCCTCCTCTGTTTTTGCTCTTCCTGGTTTAGCTATCAGCCCCAAATTTGTATCATAAACTGACTCCTGGCCTGTTTTTGTCAAATAGTTTATAGAGTATTAGAATTAATTGTTTTTTAAATAGATAGAATTCATTTGTGAATTCATTTTATCCTGGAGATTTTTTCTTAGGGAGTTCATTTATAGCTTGTTCAATTTCTTTTTCTAAGATAGGATTAAGTGTTCTATTTCCTTTTCTGTTAATCTGACAATTTGCATTTTTGTAAATATCAATCATGCCACTTATATTGACATATTTATTAGCATATAATTGGGTAAAGTGTTTGCTTTAATTTCATTTTCATTAATGCTGAATTTACCCTTTTCGTTTTTCATACAGTTAATTTGGCTTTCTTCAGTTTTTTTTCTTTAATCAAATTAACCAAGTTTGTCTATTTTATTGGATTTTTCATAAAACCATTTCCTATACTTTTTGTTAGTTCAATGTCTTTCTGACTTCTAGTTTTATTAATCTCTCCTTTGATTTTCAGGATTTTCAATTTGGTATTTAATTGGAATTTTTCCTAGGTTTTTACAATTGCATTTCCAGTTTGTTAATCTGCTCTTTATTTTATTGATACAAGAATTTAGAGATATAAATTTTCCCTAATTACTGCTTTGGCTGAACCCCATAAATTTTGGTGTATTGTCTCTTTGTTGTCATTCTCTTTAGTAAAAATTATTTATTGTTTCTCTGATTTGTTCTTTGACTCATTCATTCTTTAGGATTAGAATATTTTGTTTCTAATTAATTTTAATCTATGTTTCCATGACTATTTTGAATGTAATGTTTATTGCATTATGGTCTGAAAAAGAGCACATTTAATATTTCAGCTTTTTCTGCATTTGGTTGTAAGATTTTTATGTTCTAATACATAGTTAATTTTTGTGACAGTGCCATGTAAAGTTGAGATAAAGGTATACTCCTTTCTATTCCCATTCAGTTTTCACTAGAGGTCTATCATACCTAAATTTTCTAAAGTTCTATTCATCTCCTTAACATCTTTCTTGCTTATTGTATGATTAGTTTTACCTTCCCTGAGAAGGGAAAGTAGAGGTCCCACACACACTAGCATACTTTTATTGACTTTTCTTCTATAACTCATGAAACTTTTCTTTAAGAATTAGCATGTTATGTCATTTGGTGCAGGTATGTTTAGTATTGATAATACTTTATTTTCTATGATACCTTTTAGCAAGATGTAGTTTTACTGCTTCTACTTAAATCTATTTTTGTTTTTGCTTTGTCTAAAATCATTAAATAATTCTGCTCAAGCATAATAGATTCTGCTCTAGTTTCTTATTTTAACTCTGTGTGAGAATGTCTGTTTCAAATAGGTCTCTTTTAAATGTTGAATTCTAGTGTTTAATCCTTTCTGCTAACTGCTTCCATTTTATTGGAACCTTTTTCCCATTCACTTCCATAGTTATGATTAGTAAGTGTGTATTTCCCTTCATTCCATTTTTATCCTGTATACCCTTCTCTTTCTTTTATCCCATCCTTCCTCAAAAAATTGTTTTCCTTCTGACCACTGTCTCCCTTACTATGCTCTCCCTGTAGGCTAAGACAGATTTCTATTACCAACTGAGTATGCATGTTTTTCCTTCTTTGAGTCAATTCCAATGAGAGCAAGGTTCAAGCATTGCCCACCTATCCCCTTTTCTCCTCCACTTAAAAAGATTTTCCTTTAATGCCTTTCTTATGTGAAATAATTTTCCTCATTTGTTCTCTCCTTTCCCCCTTATCCCAGTTCATTCTTTTTATTTACTCAAATTTATTTTTTAAATCATCCCATCATAATCAGTTCACACCCATTCCCTCTGGCTATGTAACTCCTTCTAACCATTCTAAGGATGATAGTTCTTCAAAGTTACAACTATCATCTTCCCTCATAGGAATATCCACAGTTTATCTTTATTGAGTCTCTTACGATTTCTCTTCCATGTTTACCCTTTGATGCTTCTCTTGAGTCTTGTACTCAAGTTAAATTTTCTGTTCAGATCATTTCTGAAATATCTAGAGAACTGAGTCAAATTTATAAGAAAACAAGTGATTTCCCAATTGATAAATGATCAAAGGATATGAACAGGAGCTTTTCAGATGAAGAAATTAAAGCTATCTATAGTCAAATGAAAAAGTGATCCAAACCATTATTGATTAGAGAAATACACACCTATCAGATTGGCTAAAATGTCAAAAAAGGGAAATGATCAGTGTTGATGAGGTTGTGGGAAGACTGGGACGTATTGACAGAATTGTGAACTGAACCAACCACTCTGGAGAGCAATTTAAAATTATGCCTGAAGAGCAATAAAACTATGCTTACCCTTTGATCCAACTATACCACTACTAAGTCTACGTCCCAAAGAGATCATAAAAAGGGGAAACAATTCACACGCACAAAAATATTTATAGTAGTTCTCTTTGTAATGGCAAAAACTGGAAATTGAGAGGATGCCCATCAATTGGGGAATGGCTGAAAAAGCTATGGTATATAAATGTTATGGAGTACTTTTGTTCTATAAGAAATCTTGAGCCACCAGACTGGAAGACTTGCACGAACTGATGCTGAATGAAGTGAGCATAAATAGGAGAACATTGTACACATTAATAGCACCATTATGGGATGATCAGCTCTGATGGAAACATTCTCTCAGCAGTTTAGTGAATAATGACAACCCTGAGGGACCTGGTATGAAAACTGCCATCCCCATCCAGAGTAAAAACTATGGAGTCCAAATACAGAGCAAAGCATACTGTGCTCACTTTCAACAACTTCATTTTTGTTGTTTCTTTCTTTCTCATGTCTTTCCTCCTTAGTTCTAATTCTTTTTTCACAACATGGCTAATATGGAGAAATGTTAAACACAATTCTGCACAACTTATATCAGACTGTTCACTGACATGGGAGGGGGAGGGAAGGGAGGGTGATAAAAACCTTCAAAAGCTTGCCAAAGACAGAATGTTGAAGACTATCTTTGCATGCAAGTGGAAAAAAATAAAATAAAAGCTTTGGAAGGAAAGAAAGAAGAAAAAAGAAAGAAAAGAAAGGAAGGAAGGAAGGAAGGAAGGAAGGAAGGAAGGAAGGAAGGAAGGAAGGAAGGAAGGAAGGAAGGAAGGAAGGAAATGACAAACACGATGATTTCAGAAAAGCTTCAAAAGCCTTACATGAATTGATATGAGGTTAAGTGAGCAGAACCAGGAGTACCTTGTACACAGTAATAATATCAATATTTTATGTTGATGAACTGTGAATTACTTAGCTATTCTCAGCGATTCAATGATCCAAGACAAACCCAAATGACTCATGATGAAAATTGCTAACTAGTTACGATAAAGAAATGATGTCTGAATACAGATTAAAACATGATGTTTTTCACTTTCTTTTATTCATTCTATTTTTTTTTGTTCAAGTCTTTTTGAGCAAAATGGTACATGAAAATGTTTTATATGATTGCACTGGTATAACCTATATCAGATCACTTACTATCTTAGGGAGAGAGAGAGAGAGAGAAGAGAGAGAGAGAGAGAATTTAGAATTCAAAAATTAAAAACTATTAAAAATTGTTTTGATATGTAATTGGGGAAATAAAATACTATCTTAAATTTTTAAAAGTATAATCGTTATAAACTTATGGAGTGGAGATTCTCTAAATCTGCACATCTTGTGTTTTTTCAGTCTTCTTTGATGTGGACCTGCCATGTTGGGTATTCCTAAGCCAGTGTCTCCCATGTCTCCCTTGTCAAAGCTCTTCAGAGAGACATTGGGAGTGTTCTTATCACTTCTTCTGACCTCCATGTCAGCCCTTTGCCTTATTTAAGTTCTCCATAAAATAAAGTTTTAGGCAAATGTCCATTTGGCATTTGAACATTCTACGATAGAGTTTGAATGCCTGGTAGTTTAGCTTGAACAAAGGACCTCAAAGTCCAATACCTTATCTTGCTAGGTAATTCTCAAAACCTCCTAAGACAATTCAATGGATGTGATTCATTTTCAAGGCACAGCACTGGTATATGGTCCAGATTTCACAGGCATACAACAATAAAGTCAGTACAATGGCTCTGTAGATCTGCAATTTGGCAGGCAGTCTAATGCCTCTCCCTTCCCACACCATCCTTCAGAGTTTCCCAGTGAGCTAGCTCAACCTCATCATCTATATGTATATCACAGGACAGTATACCGCCAAGAGAAGTGAACTTAGCCACAATAGTCAAAATTTCTCTATTTGCTGTAATTGATGATTGCATGCATGGATGGTGTAGAGATGGCTGGTAAAGAAACTTTTCTTGGGATTAATTGTTAAGTTAAAATTTCGCAAACAGGAGAGAATCAAATCATACTTTGCTGCAACTCAGCTTCAGTGACTGCACTGAGTACACAATATCTTTGAATAAAAAAGTCATGTCCCAACTTTGCCTCCAATTTAGTTTTGGCTTGTAGCTTTTTCAACTTAAATAATTTACCATCAAATGCAATAACTGACCTTGATGCCATTTTCATCCTTATTGAAGATGTCCAACAACATTGCAGAAAGCATCATGGTAAAAAGCTTCAGGGCAAGCACTTAGCCTTGCTTCACTGCACTGGTGACTGGAAAGTACAAGAGCATCATCCATTATCCAGAACCCAGGCAAGCACACAGTCATGAAACTGCTGTACCTTACTGATTAATTTTCCCAGGCTGCCAAATTTTGACATAATTTTTAAAATGTCCTCATGACCAATGGCATCAAAGGCCTCGATCAGATTAACAAACGTTGTGTACAGACCTTTGTTCTGCTCCTGGCACTTCTGAAGTAGTATATTGGCTTCTCATTGGCCTTTTCTGAAGTCACATTGCTTCTCAGAGAGGAGGCCATCTTTCAGGTGAGGGATCAGTCTATTAAGAATTCTGGCAAAAATCTTGCCATCAATGATTGAAAGTGTTCCTACTCCCACCCCCATGATTGTCACAGGACAAACCATTTCCTTTATATGTATAAGAATGGACAGTGGAAGCATCTTGAACTCCTGGGGGATAATCTTCTCTTGCTATTTTCCCAGAAAATTCCAGTCAGCTTTTGTATGGACTTCCTGCCTTGTAGATAGATCTCATCTGAAATAGAATTAGCGCCAGGCTCTTTGACAAATGAGAGGAGTCAAATGGCTTTCAAAACCTCTTCTTCAGGGGGGGTGGAGCCAAGATGGCAACAAGAAGGGATACAGTCTTAGGCACTCTCTGATAAAAACTCATAAACTAAGGACTCTAACTAAACTTTTGAGAGACAGAACCCACAAAGGGACCCAGTGAGGCAGTTCTCCTACTCAAGGTAACCTGGAAAAGAGCAGAAAGGCTCTGCGACCCAGGGTCAGAGGGAAGGCCTGCCGGAGGGGCGGGCCCACCAGAGCAAAAAAACTTCTGCCTCCCGGAGGCAGCCCCAGGGGGCTGGGAGCGGTGGCTCACAGCAGCAGGGGAGTCTCCTGAGCTGCACCCCGGGGAGCACCAGGCACAAAGTGGGGGAACAGCGGGGGACCTCTGCCAGAGCGAGCACGTAGGCCCAGCCCTCAGGGCACACAGCAAGCAGCTTGGTCTTTCCCCAGCCTAGATCTGGAAACAGAAGCAGGTGGAGCCGGTAAGCAGGAGCCCCCAAGGCATGAGCCCATTGAGCTAAGGGAGGGGAGTGAAGAGAGAGAGAGAGAGTGCTGAGCTCTGTCCTCTGCCCCTGGAACAGGACTCTGGGGCTCTGAGCACATTCAGATCCTGATCACAGTCTAGGCCCCCCCATAGAACAACAGGGCCCCCCCACCTTGCCCCATGGCAGAGGGGGGCGCTTATGTTCATTCACAGACCAGGAGGGAGGACAGAACTTCACACACTGAGACCCTTGTGGGAGTGTCCCAAAAGCTCAGGAAGCACCCCCCAAAATAGGCTTAGGCTGGGAAAATGAGCAAGCAAAGAAACAAGAGGAAGACCATTGAGAAATATTTTGCAAATGAGCCCAAGAAGGATCAAAATACTCAGTCTGAAGATGAGGAAGCACAAACTCCTGCATCTAAAGACTCCAAGAAAAACAGAAATTGGGCTCAGGCTATGACAGAGCTCAAAAAAGACTTTGAAAATCAAATGAGGGAGTTGGAAGAAAAACTGGGAAAAGAAAGGAGAGAGATGCAGGAAAGACATGAAAATGAAGTCAGCAGCTTAGTCAAGGAAATCCAAAAAAATGGTGAAGAAAATAGTTTGCTAAAAACCAGCATAGGTCAAATGGATAAAACAGTTCAAAAAAGTTATTGAGGAGAAGAATGCTTTAAAAAGCAAAATTGGCCAGATGGAAAAAGAGATAAGAAAACTCTCTGAGGAGAACAAATCCTTCAGACAAAGAATAGAATTCAGGGAGATTGATGAATTTACCAGAAATCAGGAATCAATACTTCAAAACCAAAAAAATGAAAAATTAGAAGAAAATGTGAAATATCTCATTGAAAAAACAACTGATATGGAAAACAGACTTAGGAAATATAATTTAAAAATTATTGGAATACCTGAAAGTCATGATCAGGAAAAGAGCCTTGACATCATTTTCAAAGAATTACTACAGGAAAATTGCCCTGATATTCTAGAAGCAGAGGGCAAAATAGAAATGGAGAGAATCCACCGATCCCCCAGAGAAAGAGATCCCCAAAAAACCAACCCCCAGGAATATTATAGCCAAGTTCCAGAATTCCCAAGTCAAAGAGAAAATATTACAAGCAGCCAGAAGGACACAGTTCAAATATCGTGGAGCTGAAGTCAGGATCACACAGGACTTAGCAGCAACTACACTGAAAGCTCGTAGGGCTTGGAATATAATATACCGGAAGGCAAAAGAGCTTAGAATGCAGCCAAGAATGAACTACCCAGCAAGGCTGAATGTCCTCTTCCAGGGAAAAAGATGGACTTTCAATGAACCAGGGGAATTTCAAAGGTTCCTTTTGGAATGGCCAGAGCTGAACAGAAGGTTTGATTTTCAGATACAGGCCTCCAGTGAAACATGGAGATTGGAGGAGACGGGGGGGAATATGAGGGATTTAATGAGGATGAACTGCATGTATAGAAAAATGATACTGATAATATTCATATGAACCATCTCAGTTAATAGAGCAGGTAGAGGGAGCTTTTATAGTTGAAGCACAAGAGAAAGCTGAATTCGAAGATAAAATATGGTGTAAAAATGGAGTCAATAGGGGAAAAAAGGGAAATGGAATGGGAGAAAGAAAAAGGAAAGGGGCAATAGTCCAAGATATTTCACGTAATATGATTTTTTTATTACAATGAGCTATTGCAATGATATGGAAGGGGGGAGACAAGGGGAAATGAGGGAACCTTTGCTCTCATCAGAGATGGCTAGGAGAGGAAACAGTATATATACTCAATGGGGTATAGGCATCTGGAGTAAGAAGGAGGGGGGAGCAGGGGGATGTGAATAAAGGAGGAGAGGATGGACCATGGGGGGAGAGTGGTCAGATATAATACATTTTCTTTTTTACTTCTTGCAAGGGGCTGGGATTGGAAGGCTTGTCCAGGAGCATAGGGCCAGGTGGATTCTGGGCCTAAGGGGTGGTATGGGGGCTCAGGGCTTCTTGGCCCCAGGACTAAGGATCTGTCTGCTGCACCACTCAGCGACCCTACAGCAGAGTCAGAGTGAAAGGACAGAGAAAATATAGTACATGGTAGTGGAGAAATAAGAAAGGAGAAAGTTGCGATCAGCAATGGCAACGGTGGAAAAATATGGAAGTAACTTTTGTGATGGACTTATAAAGAATGTGATCCACCCATGACAGAGTTGTTGGTGTTGGAACAAAGACCGAAGCATTTTTTTGTTATTATTATTTGGGGGAGGGTGCAGGGAAAGTGAGGCTGGGTGGCCTGCCTGGGGCCACATAGCAGGGTGATCTTTGGGTGTCTGGGGCCGGATTTGGACCCAGGTGCTCCTGGATCAAGGGCCAATGCTCTGTCTGCCATCCAGCCACCCCTACTATTATTACTGTTTTATTTTATTTTGGGTCTTTTTTTTTCCTTCTTTTTGGTTTTTGCAGGGCAGTGGTGATCGGGTGGCTTGCATGTCACATGGCTGGATGATTATTGGGTTTATGAGACTGGATATGGACTCAGGTGCTCATGGCTCCAGGGCTGGTGCTTTGTCCATTGCACCACCTGGCCATACCTACAATTATTACTATTATTTTTTTTTAATTTTAATTTTTTTTCTCTCCCCTTTACTTTTTTCGCCCAAGCAAGTCTATCTATATTCATGGGGGGAGGGGTATTTTGTTTACTTGTAAACAAGAATATTTTATTAATGTAAAAAAAATTGTACAAAATGAGAATAAAAAATAAATTTAAAAAATGAAAAATAAAATAAAATAAAATAAACAAAAAAGCTCCCAGGTTAAGGAGAAAATATTGCAAAGAATGACAAAAAATCATTTAAATACAGTGGAACTACAAGTAGGATTAAATAAGACCAGTTTCTATATTGAAGAATCCTAGGTCTGAGAACACTGTATTTCCAAGAGCAAAAGAGCTGTGTTTGTAGCTTGGTTACATCCAGCAGAATTAAATATAATTCTAACAATAGAAAATTCAAACTATTAGAACTGGGAGAAATACAAGGTAAATATTAAAGATCAATTATAAAGGAATCAATAAGGTCAAACTTTCTTATGTGTGAAAAATGTTACCAGTAACTCTTTTGACTGTTATGATTACTTGAGTAATTTGAAAGAAACTGATTTGGGTTGAACTGATTAAGATGAGTGATTCTAAAAAATAAAACTGGATAGGGAGAGATAAAAAGGATCTATTAGCTCCTACAGATGAAGTGTGAAAGAAAGAACTGATTACAAAAGAGCAAGTAAGGAAATATACAATAAAATAATTATGATTTTGAATGTGAACAGGATGAATTTACCTATAAAATGGAAACTTGATAGAATGGATTAAAAATCTGAATTTGATAATATGTTGCTTATAAGAAATTTTAAAAAAAGATATACTCAGAGTCAAAGAAAAAGATTGGAATAGAATCAGCTGATGTAAAAAAAAGGAGGGTTAGCAATCATGATCTAAGACAAAGTTAAAATAGATTTAATTAGATGAGATGAGCAGGAAAACTATACTGTGACACCAGTATTATTCAACATTGGTTTAGACCATTTAAAATAATTCTAGGAAGTATAAAATACCTGAGAGCATACCAGCCAAAACAGACCCAGAAACTACATGAACATCATTATAAAACCTTCTTTATAGAAATAAAGTTACATTTAAATAATTGGGGAAATATTAATTGTTCAAGAGCACACAAAACCAATTTAATAAAAATGAAAATTTTACCTAAGTAATCTATTTACTCAATGTCATGCCAATTAAATTATTAAAAACTTATTTTACCAAGTTAGAAAAATAATGACAAAAATTCATTTGAAAAAACAATTGTCAAGGAAAAATGGAAAGGGAAGAAATTTAGCAGTATCAGACTTTAGAGTGACAGTAAATAAGGCAATAAATATCAAAACTATCTGGTATTAACTAAGAAATAGAAAGGCACAGCAGTGGAAATGAGTAGATAGTAAAGGACTATAGTAATCTTGTATTTGACAAATATAAAGATTTAAGTTTTGGGGATCAGAATTCATTATTTGGTTTAAAAAAAATTGTTGGGAAGGCTGGAAAGCAGACTGGCAAAAATTGACCATAGACCAGCTCCTGTTATACAAGCTAGTAGAAGCCTACAATTTAAAGAAATATCAATAAACTGTATTGGTTAATCTAAAAAAAAAACCTCTTCTTTAGTTGAAAATTCCGTTTGAGAGGGATTAAGTTCAACCTGAAGTATATGGTCAATGGTTTCAGTATTGATTGATGCCAGTCTATTGAGAACACTAGGAAAGTTCAGCCCATCTCTCCAGAATCATGTCCATATCACTAATTAATATGATTGCATTCAGCCCTGAGTAGATGAGATGTAGCATAGGTCTTTGGTCCATATATAGCCTTCAGGACATCATAAAGGCACCTTGGATTGTTGATATCAGCATAAAATTGAATTACATCTGCCTTCTTACTGAACAAAGAGTTCTGTCTCACTTTAAGCTTCACTTGTACCTTACTTTTAATGGTGTTAAATGCTACGTTCTTAGAGATGGTTGAACTATCCTGATGGTAAACCACATGGAGTTCTTGGTTTTTTTGTTTGGCAGCTTCTAAATTTTCTCATCATTTTCTTCAAATTAATCTTGATGTTTTCCTAGCTGTTTGATGTTGGGCAAGTCATTTAACCCTGACTGGCAAGGCCATCTCCGGTCTTCCTGATCCATATGTGGCCACTGGACCCAGATGGATCTGGAGGAGAAAGTGAATTTGGTGACATAACACAGTATTACCTCAGTCAAATCCAACTCATGTGCCTATCATGGCATCACCCCCCTGATGGCATGGTCTTCTTTGAGAATGAAGGACAAACATCATTATCTTCACCCTTTCTAATATTACAACTAAGCACATTTCTTTATGTTAACTGTTGGGTAGTCTAAGTAGTCATTTAATTCTGAACTTGAACTTGAATCACCAGATCCATATCAAATTACAATACCCCCAAAAGTCTCAATCCAAATAGCAAAACCCACATTTGACTGTGTTAAGGACTAAATCTTTCACTTTATTAAATCTATGACATCTGGTTGTGATTTCTTAGTCTCTTTCCTTGGAAATGGCAAGTTACAAGATGGTCTGTGATAATAATCAGACTATCTGAACATCAATTCAAGGATCATAAGTCTCTCCACAAGAATTGCATGCAAGCAGTAGTAGTACTTTTTATAGATGAGGAAGCTGAATCTCAGAGAAGATAAAAGGGATGCATGGAGAATGTGGATCATATTGAACCCCTTTCAGTCACACAGAGTGAGCAAATTGAACCCTATCACTGAAGTCCCTCATATCGGTGTGATTATTGTCTCCTAAGAATGTTTTATGGCTCTTCATTTCTCATTGCCTTCCTTCTATGGAGTTTGAGCCCAGATTTAGGTGGAATAGAAGATAGTCTTGACCTCTGAGTTTGGAAGACCTGACTTAAGTTCTAATTTACACAATACCTGTTTGACTCCAGGCAAGTCATTTACCCTTAATTTCCTCATCTGTAAAATGGTAATTAATAATAGCACCAACCTTAAGAAGTTACCATAAAGATCAAGTGAGATGGCATCTGTAAAGTATTTTGCAAATTTTAAAGCATTTAATATTAACTATTATTACCCATATTATTATTATTATACAAAGTCAAGCTAGTCACAAAATAGAATCCATTCTCTAATCTAGAATTATTTATTTTATCCATCCCACGTCATAATCTGAGAGCAACATTTTGATGTTAAATAAGGTATTATGGCATCTCTCTGGGTTCCAATCACATCATACTTTTCTTCCAAAATTATTTCCAACCTCTGAAACTTATTCATTTATCTTAGTCAAGTAATTCAGATGAAAACTGATGGTCAGAAATAATCTTGAGTTTCCTCTTTCTGTGTTGCCAAATTGAGAAATCAGAACCATGTGCCACTTCAACATGAGTAAAAGTATTTCTGGTAAATGAGTTGACTTTTAATGAGATTACAGTGTCATGCCTTCTGGTAGTGTTCCTCCCCAAATGACTTTCTGCCCATAGTCTGGGTATTATCGATTACTTCTCTACTGTGTACAAGGCAGTGTGGCCCCATTCCAAGTTAAGACAAAAAAAGATCATAAAGACAGAATGCAGCCTTCAATGACCTCAGGATCTGGTTCTCAGTCCCCAGTTTCTGCACAGGCCCATTAAACATCTTTCACATTTCCTACTATTCCTTTTTTTTAGGTTTTTGCAAGGCAATGGGGCTAAGTGGCTTGCCCAAGGCCACACAGCTAGTTAATTATTAAGTGTCTGAGGCCGGATTTGAACTCAGGTACTCCTGACTCCAGGGCCAGTACTCTATCCACTGTGCCACCTAGCCACCCCCTTTCCTACTATTCCTAGGGAAGTGTCTAGACTTTATTTAACATCTGGTAAATAATTGAAATGTACTCTCACCTGATAAATGTACCAAGGCTGAGTGGTAGATATGTCTTACACCTGATAATGCTCATTCTGATTTGCCAGTAGAAATAATTAAAACTAATGATGACGTTTATTCCTTTACATTGAATTTTTTTCACAACCTCTCTGTGAAGGAAATGGTATAAATATATATTTCCCTTTCACAGATGAGGTAACTGAGCTTTGGTGAGGCTGAGTGGTGAGTCCTCAGGTATATAGAGGTAGTAGCACTCCTAACTACTAGCACATAGCAAAGACTCAAATCCAAGGCTTCTGGCTGCCAAGCCACTGAGCTCTGCACTATTGCACAACTGATTATACATTGATTGTCCTGGAGGGAATAAGAGTTACTTTCCCAGCAGGGCCAACCCTATGCCCCACTGGAGTAGTTTACCCTTGTTCAAGAGGCTCTAATAAACCTTTTCTGACTAAAATGATCTTTTTTTTCCTCAATTTGTACGTGAAATTCACAGAATCAATTTCACACTCCCCGCTCCACCAGTCCTTTAAAGATGTTTTAAAAGAATGTGTGCATTTAAAACAGATTAAAGCTACTTTGCTATCAGGAAAGGTCACCCCATTAACTTTTTTATGATGTTGGCAAAAGAGTTAGTTACTTGATAATTTTAGGTGTGAGAATTCAACCTTTAAGAGGAGTTTATATTCATTCCCAAATTTATTTTTAAAAAAAGGAACCTATAATTTCAATATACTACTCCTGGGGAGAAATAGCGTCTCACCATTATTCACACAATCCAAACAAAAAGGTTTATATTTTGTCTGGTATTTGCAAAATATTGAAGTTGGAAGCAATCATATAGATAGTCTAAGATACAAGAATCTCATTGTAGAGATGGAAAAAACTGAAACTCAGCTCATGCAGTTTGTTTATGGACTTATGGTATGTTAGGGGAAGAGATAGAATTTAAATTCGGGTCTTCTGGCCCTTGTTCTAGGATTATTTCCACTTACATTGTGCTTTCCCCAAAGACATGACCAGTTGCCACACCTTGCCTATCAAAAGTCTAATTTCGTTTAAATAGTTGAATTTAAGCCTTAATCAATTATGTTTTTAAAAAATACTTCTATTTATCTCTCAGCATATTGAGAGAAAGCAAGAGATAGTGAGCCTGGACAAGCCCTGGAGGAAAAGTAAGCATCCCAACATCCACAGCCTTGGTTCCTCCCTCTCACCTTGGACAGAGGAAGATCCTGAAGGCTCATTTCTCACCAACTCATTTGCTTGGTTTTGCAATGTCATCATCATGTCCCTGTACTGGGAATCATGTGTTTCATCTACCTCCAACCCAACCTTTTAAGTATTGTCTTCCCTTATTAGATGGTAAACTCCCTGAAGGCAGCAGGGACTGTCTCCCCCCCCCCCCCTTATTTGTATCTTCAATGTTTAGCACAATGCCTAGCACAAGAAATGTGTATGAGATGAATGGGGTGGAATGGGGTGGGATGGGGTGGGGTGGGGTGGGATGGGATGGGATGGGGTGGGGTGGGGTGGGGTGGGATGGGGTGGGATGGGGTGGGGTGGGGTGGGATGGGGTAGGGTGGGGTGGGATGGGGTGGGGTGTGGGTGGGGTGGGATGGGGTGGGGTGGGGTGGGATGGGGTGGGGTGGGATGGGATGGGGTGGTGTGGGGTGGGGTGGGATTATAAGGGTCTGGAGCATTCGTACATTTTCCCATCAACATCCTAACATGTTTCTCCAGCTGGTCTGGATGGAGAGCCAAGAACCTACTGGACCAGATGAGGAAAGCAGATTCAGGATCTACAAAGAACCTAGCAGAAAAGCTTCACTGAATTGAAGAGAAGCAAAAAGACTTCTAAGAGCTATATATTATTAGGGGCGTGCTGGTGCTCATACTTCCAAGAGTCAGCTGTGAAATTCTTTGTGTGAGCATTTTTATCCCAGAAATCAGCGAATACTATAAATCAGGGCTTGATCCATCATTTTATTGATTGTCCAGACTTAAGAAAGGGATGGATAAAATTTTAAAAGGTTTTTATTTTGGAGGGTATCCAGTTATTAAACATTTACTATCACACCCCTGCCTCTGATATGTGTAATCATGTGTGCTTGAAGCAATTTCCTCATTGCTGGAGAGTATGTCATTGACTTTGGGGAGGATGTTTTGTATCAATAATTCTTACTGAAACTCCATAGTAAATATCCCTTTTTAAAACCTAGGTGTTAGGAGCAGCTAGGTGGCACGGCAGATAGAACAGATAGAACCCTAGCCCTAGAGTCAGTAGGACCCAAGTTCAAATCTGGCCTCAAACACTTAGTGCCTAGCTGTGTGACCTTGGACAAATCACTGAACCCCATTGCCTAGCAAAAATGGGGAAAAAAAAGCTAGTTGTCTTGACTGATATTTTATACAGATTAATAATCACTGTTAGAATAACACTGGTAGGGGCTTGTGAACTACAGCACTAGAAAGGCAACTTCTAATCCCTCAGAGCTAACCCCAGAACCCTAAGAAGATGTGATGGCCATCCTCTGGATGAGTTTGAAAAGTAATTTTTAACTCTTGAATTTTGTGGTTCATAACCCCAGAGAACATTAGAGCTATCTTTTGAGTCTTGTGCTGTTCTTGATGCTCATCCTTTTGGTGGGTCTGGGATAAATCCCTAGGAATAGGAATCTAGAACTAGAAAAGAGAGCTTAAAAGTCATTCAATCCAAGCTTTTCATTGTATGAGGAAACCAAGACACACAGAGATGAAGTCACTTGTCCATGGAACCAGAATTCAACCCAGGTAGTTCTCCAGGTTTTACTCTAAACATGCAGCTCCCTTCCTGGCCTGATGGTGATCCTTGAGACCTCAGTAACTATCCAGACTAGTTTAAACTACAATCTCTCCTCCCCTTCCCCCAGTCTCCATTTCCCTAGCTAAGTTTGCGCCACACTTGATACTGAGTATATGCTAAGTGAATCATCCCAAAGGCTAGAACATGCAAAGAATGACCAAGTGTGGCGGGATGCGGATTTTAAAGAAGATAAAGGACAACCAACTAACCCCGAAAACATAAAGATTTGATGGTTTGAAGAATCAACGATTTAAAATTTTAGTGTTTGGGGTTGGGGAGTTGTTTTTTTATTTAAAATGTGATTACATAATATATTTGATTTTCACTTCCCTCCCACTCCCTGACAAAAGTAATTTGATGCCTTCATGCTCATCAACAAGGAAGACTTTTCAATTTCCTGACTAAATTTTCTGATTGACTAACCATGATTCTCTGCGAGGTTCCCCTTCACTTCTCAAGAACTAGTGATGCGTTGTGGGTTATAGCTGTACTTGGCACTCCAATGTCCTTCCAGATCATCAGCTCTAGGAAAACTTTTCGTTCTGTGCACATTTGGAATTTCTTGTTAACATAGAGATGTAGTTCTCTCATGAGCCAAATAATTGAAGGCTGATTGAACTGCATATTTTTGAAATCCTCCAGTGGATCTGCTTTCTTTTTTAATTATCACAAGTCCTTCAAAGGTCGGGCTGGGGAGGTAGCTAGCAGTTTTCTTATCTCAGTGTTTTCAGGTGAGGAAATTAAAACCAGAGGGAAGACTAGTGACAACTTAACAAATCGCCCCCAGCCAATTGGAGCATGCCTAAATTCGGATTTTAAATCTCCTTTGAAGTCACCTGGCTTCTTCATGATTTATGTTGATACTTTTAAAAGACCTATTTTGAAGCGTTTTTTTAAATCATTATATGAATTAAAAGTTTTATTGTTTTAAATAATATAATTTGTTTCTTCTAATAGAAGCAACATGGTCACAGTGCAAAGAAAACTGACTTTGGGGAACCGAGGACCTGGAGTCAAAACTCAGATCTGCTCCCAACTACCTGTGCAACTTTGGGGAGGCCACTTCCCTCTCCTGGTCTTAGTTTCTCCATCTCAAAGAATGAGAGGGTTGGATAAGATGACTTCTAAATCCTATGACTGAATAGAATGAAGATCTGCCTTCTAGTCTCTCCCCTCTCAAATCCAACCTAAACCTAACAGCCAAAAGCACAAGTTTGACTAATATCATTCTCTTGTTTAAGATCCTTCCTTTTGCCTTTAGGAAAAAATACAAATTCTTCAACTTGGAATTTAAAGTCCATTGAAGTCCTGACTTCAGACTACTTTCTGTGGCCATTTCACATGACTTTACACATTTGACTGTCAGTCAAATTGGTCTCTGGCTGTTCCCTGAGCTCAACATTCTATCTTCCATCTCTGCGCCTTTGCAGTCTCTCCTACAGACCTCTAACATACTCCCTGCTCACATCCACCTCTTTTTAGAAAACTAAGCTTGCTTCAAGGACCAGCTCTGGTGCCTTCTCCTGCCTCAGGCTTCAGGAAGCCTTTCCTGCTTCTCCTAGTGGGCAGTGCTCTCTTTTGATCCTCAGATAAGTGTGTATGAGATATATATACATATATATACACATATATACATATATAATATATATGTATGTATATATGCATATATGCATATATATGATGTAGTTCCCTTAGAAGAATGTCAACTCTTTGAGAGCAGAGAATGGTGTTTTTTATTGTTGTTGCTGTTATTTTTGTCTCTGTAGTCCTAGTACCTAGTATAGCATCTCATACATAGTTCATGTAATAAATACTTGTTGGATTGGTTGAGTTGGGATGGGATGAGATTGGTGAGGATAGGATTTGACTGGAAAGTTCATGGTTCATAGGTAGAGAATCTGCTTCCCTGGGTCATACATAGAGAAGAATCTAAACCAGAAGATTTTTTTTTAAAAAACTGTGATCTGGAAAGATCTATGGAGATTATAAATCACGATTCTACATTTCTTTTGATTTTCTCTGATCCTAGAGAATCCCTCTCATCTTTGTATTCTTTTGAAACCTAAAAGAAGGAATTGTAGTAACTCCACTTTAGGGAAGGGACCTGGACTCCAGGCTGTTCTCCTCTGGCAGCAAGAAAATTTTGAGTGTTCACATTTTCTTCCTTCCTCCCTTCTCTCTTCCCTTTTTGTCTCTCTGTCTCTGTCTCTGTCCCTCTCTCCTATTTTGCTGTGATAATTCAGCTAGATAATTTTTTAAATTATTCATTTTTAATGTTCTTTTTAAATTTTAAATTTCTCTTTCTCTCCTTGTCCCATATCTACTAAGAACCTAAGCAAATTATATCAATCAGACATGTGAAATCATGCAACCATTTCCATATTAGTCATATTTCAAAAAAAAGGCAAGAAAAATAAAGTGAGAAATTCTACTTCAATTTGCACTCAGAGTTCATCAGTTTTCTCTCTGGAGATGGACAAGCATGTTTTCATCATGAGTCCTTTGAAATTGTCTTGGATCATTGTATTGATCAGAATAGCCAAGTCTTTCACGGTTGGTCATCATATCAACGCTGCTGTTACTGTGAACAGTAATCTACCAGTTCTTTTTGTTTCACTTTGCATCAGTTCATATAGGTCTTGCCATACTTTTCTGAAATCACCGCCTTGTCATTTTCCATAGCACATCAGTTCTACATCACAATTATACAATATAACCTGCTTAGCTATCCTCCAAATGATGAGGCTAAATTACTTGTAGAAATTTTCATTTCCGAGGTGTTTGGAATGTTTGATATTTAAAGTGGTGAAAGAAAGCTTTCCACCCATATTTCTAGAACTGGAGAAAAAAAAGACTCAAGATACACTGGGCAGTCAAGATCCAAAGCTGTGGACAGCAATAGCACATGCAAAGTACACAGCCGAGAAGGAATGGTTCAGTCCACTCTACGCAACAATGTTTTGTAAAATGGATTCCTAGCTGGTCTTTTCTGGATTCCTAATAAGAAAGACTTTGAGAAATGATCATCTTTCTTCCCCTCTTCTTCCCACAAATCCCTCTCATCTGTCAAATTGGGGAATTAGACTAATGATCCTTAAGTGCACTCTCTCGGTCTCTCTCTCTCTCTCTCTCTCTCTCTCTCTCTCTCTCTCTCTCTCTCTCTCTCTCTCTCTCTCTCTCCCCCATCAGGACTACAGGGGATGTCCCTTAGAGAAAAACGAGTATAAAACTCAAACTCATCTCTTAAAAACTCAAAACTAACTCCTAATACAGATCTTAGGAATATCCATAGGCACAAAAATGAGTCAGATTCCTCAGTCTTATATTTATTTTGGTAAATCTGCACAGGGACATGTTGCTGCCCCCACTGGAAAATGAAGATTCATTTTTGCAATTGAATCACCAGCATTTCACTCAGAGTCTTATCCATGGCATGTAATAAATAAATACTTTCTGACTGACTTGTTAGCTGATTGTTCACTTTATTAGCTACTGCTGCCAGACCAATGGCAGAGAGAACTGTTCACAAAAGGAATGAATCTCTGCTGGCAGGGAGAAAGATCCTCAGAGATCATTGAGTTCAACCTTGTCACTATATGGATGAGGAAATCAAAGTAAAAGTACTTGGGAAAGTAAATGGCCTGCCTCTGCTCACACAGGGAGCAAGGAACAGAGGGCAGATGTGAACATTGGGAATCTGACTCAAAATCCCATGGCCTTTCCTGAGTCCCATGTTGCTTTGCATTCCTGCAGCACAAACAAAAATCTAAATATAATCGGTCTTCTTATTGTAAATTCATAAAATTTCAGAACTGGATAAGACCTTGGAGATTGTCCAGGTCACATTCTTCATTTTTTTTTAAGTTTTTGCTAGGCACTGGGGTCCAGTGGCTTGCCCAAGGCCACAGAGCTAGGTAATTATTTAGTGTTTGAGGCCGGATTTGAACTCAGGTCCTCCTGACTCCAGGGCTGGTGCTCTATCCATTCTACCACCTAGCCACCCCCACACTCCTTATTTGAGAGATAAGGGAAATATAAGATGATGATGATGATGATGATGATGATAAAGATGATGAAGATGATGGTGATGATGGTGATGATGATGATGAAAAAGACTTGTAATGATATAAAGTTTATAATATATTTTCTTTACAACAATCCTAAGAACAAAAATATTGGACTTTTTTGTTAGAGCAAGAGGCCCTGTGATTTAATCACTGTGGGGAAAGCCTAGGTATAAGAACTCCTGTGATTAATAATTATAAATAGTTGCTTGAGAAGTTAAGTCTTTTAGATCATTCAGACAATATGTGTCAGAGGGCAGGACTTGAACCCAAGTTTTCCTAACTCCAAAGTAAGCCTTCTGTTCACCATGTTATGCTGTCTCTTGAGAGGCAGATTTAACATTATTTTTCTTCTGGCCACTGCAGTATTATTCTACCAGCTACAGTTAATTTTGTGACTGAAAGCTGACTGCTTAGCATTCAAGTTGGTAAAAGCAGAGATTAAAAATAAGATTGTGGAAACGTATTTGGCCACAGAAGAAAATGTCTGTAAAAGGCTAAGCAAGTATTATAAAAATGTTACTCCACTTCTTCCTCTAATATTAAAGTTGTGATTGGGAAATATGTAAAAAATATGTAAAATACAATAGGACAAAGATAATGTTAGCACGTGGTTTTCTAAATTAATGTGTGGCCTGCAGGGTTCCACAGTTTCCATAGATTTAATGTTTTGGTTTGAGTTTGACACCCCTGCTCTTGCAACTCTGAGATTATATGTGGCAAAGTGCCAGTTTACATTGGTAGAAAGAGTCTTATCACTTAAAAGCTCTCTTTACCAGTGAAATAATAAGACCAACCCTTATCCTTTTACCCCTGGGAGAACACTTTGCCAACTACAAGAAAGAGGGGAGGAGATTCTGCTGCATCTACAAGAAGAAATTTAACAAAATACTAAAAGTAATTATTAAAATGCTATTTAAATGTATGTTTCAAAACAACTTTAGAGTTTGAGGAATTGTGTTCTCCACAGTTTATTTTGCTTTCCTCCTTTCTCTTTCCCTCCCCTTTCTTCACCTCCCCTCCAAAGCCCCTACCAAAATAGGAGAGAGAAGAGACAAGGGAAAGGTCAGGGAACATGCTGTGGTGCTCTGCAGAGGGTCCAACCTAGATTTCTAAAAGACAAGCATAGGTAACAAATACAATGTTGTGACATATTCCTTTGAGAAAAGTTCCTCAGAGTCCAGAATGAGCTGAAATTGCCAATAAATATTAAAAAGATAATTTAAAAAAGCAACACTAAGGAAAAGAAGAGACTGAAAGGAACTAAGATGGCTGCTTGAGGTGGACCCGACAATGCAAAGGAAGAGAGTTGAAGGGCAAAATCACTTTGGTTTTAACTTTATCCTCTCTTTTCCTGGGATTAATCTCTATATTTTGGTGAAAATGACAAAAATGACTATTAGGAAGTTGACAGCTAGGAAAAGTAGAGAGCTAAGAGGACAAAACTCTTAATGAGTCTGGGCCACGAAGTCCAGATGAACTATATCTCAGGGTAGTTACAGAATTGTTTGATGGGATTGCTGAACCCATAGTGATTCTGAAAAATGATGATAGACATCCAGAGAAGGGTGTCCAGGGTGGTGAAGTCAACAAGTATTTATGAATCACCTCCTATGTCCCAGACATTGTGTTAAGGCTTGGGAAACAAAGAAAGACAAAAGAAAAAGTAAAAAACACCCTGTTCTCAAGGAGATCACATTCATATAAGGATCAGTTGAAAAACTGAGGATGTTTCACCTGCAATAAAGCATGACACTGGGGAAGAAAGTAGTGGTCCTGAAAAATTCAATCGACAGCTAGGTGGTGTAGTGGTTTGAATGCTGAATGGAGTCAGGAAGACCTGAGTTCAAATCCTATCTCTAACATTTAACTAATTTTGGGATCGCCATATCATCTCCATCAGCCTCTATTTCCTCACTAAAATAGGCATGATAATTATACCTATTTCACAAGGTTGTTTTGAGAACCAAGTAAGATAACTTGCAAAATTCATTAAAGTACTATGTAAAGGCTAACAGGAAGCTGGGTTAGATCACCAGGGCTAGAGTTGGGAAGACTCATCTTCCTGAATTCAAATCTGGCCTCACACATTTAGCTGAGTGACCCTGGGCAAGTCACCTAATCCTGTTTGCCTCCCACATTCTCATTTTCCTTTTCTCTCCAATTAGTTGATCTAATAGATATGAGGAAATACAATAGAATTGCTTTAATTTGCATTTCTCCAATCAATATAGTAAGAACATTTTTCATATAGTTATAGATAGCTTTGGTTACTTCATCTGAAAACTGTTCACATATTTGCTCATTTGTCAATTGGAAAATTGCTCTTATTGTTATAAATTTGACTCAGTTCTGGATATGTTTGAAAAATCAGGCACTTTAATTTAGAAAAAAAGAGATATCTTATTGTCTGATCTTGTCATCTCTTAGACTTCTCTTCTTTAAGGATATGATTTCTCTCTCAACACACCCAATTTGGATCAAGGTACAACATGGAAACAAAATAAAGACTGACAGAGTGCTTTCCATGGGGGTGGGGGGAGGGAAGCAAGATTGGGGGGGGAATTGTAAAACTCAAATAATATCTTTAATAAAAATAAATTTAAAAAAAAGAAAAATTAGGCCTTTTTCAGAGAAACCTATTTCAATCTTTTTTTCCAGAGTTACTATTGTAACTGTACTATTGTACCCTTCTATTACTTCTCCTCCTACTTTCCTGGAGGGGAAGTTAGATTTTTATAACTAATTGAGTACGTATGTTATTCCCTCTCTGAGTCAATTTTAATGAAAGTAAGGCTCACTTATCCCCCCATCTCTCCCATCTTCCCCTCCTTTATAAAAACTTTTTATTGTCTCCTTTATGTGAATTAATTTACCCCATTCTATTCCTTCCTTTCTCTTTTTTCCAGTGTATTCCTCTTTCTCACTCTTTAATTTTTTTAGATATTACCCCTTTATATTCAACTCGTGCCTGTGCCCTCTGTTTGTGTCCTGTGTCCTAATTACCGTAATGAAATAGTTCTTATAGTTACAAGTATCATTTTCCAATGTAGCATTGTAAACTGTTTAACCTTATTAAGTCCCTTATGTTTTTCCTTACCTATCTACCTTTTTATTCTTCTCTTGAGTATTGCATTTGAAGGTAAATTTTTCTATTCAGTTCTGATCTTTTCATGAAGAATGTTGAAAGTGCTCCATTTCTTTGAATATCCACTTTTTCTTTTGAAGGATTATACTCAGTTTTGCTGAATAAGTAATTTGTAGTTGTTATCCTAACTCCTTTGTCCTCCTGAAAATCATATTCCAAGCCCTCCAGGCCTTTAATATAGAATCTACTAAAGCTTGCTTGACTGTGGCTCCATGATACTTGAATTGTTTCTTTTTAGCTGCTTATAATATTCTTTCCTTGATCTGAAAGCCCTGGAATTTAGCTAAATTATTCCTGAGAGTTTTCATTTGGGGATGTCTTTTAGGAGGTGATAGTGAATTCTTTTGATTTCTATTTTTACCTTTTTGTTCTAGAGTATCAGGGAAGTTTTCCTTAATAGTGTCTTAAAAGGTGATATCTGGGCTCTTTTTTATGATCATGGATTTCATGCAGTACAATAATTTTTATAATATTTTTCCTAGATCTATTTTTCAAATCAGATGAGATTTCACAGAGGAATTTCACATTGTCTTTTTTTTTTCTTCTTGGATTTTGTTTTATTGACTCTTGGTTTCTCAAAAGTCATTAGCTTTCATTTAATCAATGCTAATTTTTACACAATTAATTCTTTCAGTGAGTTTTTGTATCACCTTTTCAATTTGGACAATTCTGCTTTTTAAGACATTCTCTTCTCATTGAATTTTTTAACCCCTTTTACCTTCTGGCCTAGTCTGTTTTTTAGGGTGTTATTTTCTTTAGCATTTTTACCAAGATGTTGATTCATTTTTCATGATTTCTTTTCATCACTCTCATTTCTCTTCCCAATTTTTCCTCTACCTCTCTTACTTGATTTTCAAAATCATTTTTGATCCATTCCATGACCTGAGACCAATTCATATTTTTCTTGGAAGTAGATAAAGGAAATTTGACTTTGTTATCTTCTTCTAAGTGTGTATTTTGATCTTCCTTATCATAGAAATTTTTTTATGGTCAATTTTCTCTGTGATTTACTCATTTCCCCAACCTATTACTACATTTTAAACTCTTTGTTAAAGTAGGACTCTTCTTTCAGAGTGGAGTGAATACTATCCCAAGCTTCTGGGGTTTTATGCAGCTGTTTTCAGAGATACTTCTACGGACCTGTAAATTTTCAATTCTTTAAGGTGGCATGATCTAAGGAGATGTGTTTACTACATTCTTGATCTGTACTCTTGTCTTTGAGGAACCACAAGCCCTCTTTTCAGCTCTGGAACTATGAGAAGGGTCAGAACTCCCCTGAGACCACAAGCTCTGGTGTGCTAATGTTCCTCCTTGCCTTGGGACTGCCACCCAGGTCTGTGACCTGGATTGAGAATGGACAAAGCAACAGAGTTCTGTCTCAGTGCTAGCAAAGAGAACTCTGTAATCTACTTTTGATCAGTTTAATCCCCTTATCTTCTGTGGACTGAGAGGCCTGAAAACTGACATTGCCCCAAGGTCTGCTTCTGATTTGCTGGGGGCCTAGACTGGACTGTACTCCCCTCTCCCTGATATAACAAATTTTCCTGTTGGTCCTTCTAATTTGTCTTGCGTTTGGAAACATCGTTTTATTCCATCTTTTTGTGGGTTCTGTTGCTCTACAATTTGTTTAGCATCATTATTTTAAGGTATTTGGAAGGGTATGGGGGTACAGTTCATGTGAATACCTATACCACCTACCATGAAGCCATATTTGATGTTAGTTCTTGAGTCTTTAGACATAAAAATATTTTCTAACTCATCTTCTAATGAGACTCCACTGCTCACCATCATTTTATTTATTGTCCTTTAGTTTTGTGGGGTAAGTCTATGTTTAAGAAATGTACTATTTTTAGAAACTGTGTCTTTTTTCATTGCTTTTTAGGCATTTTAATCACACACACACACACACACACACACACACATATACATTTCTGAAAGGACTAAATCAACAGGACCAATAAATGGTAGCAAATTATAGTGGTGACTAGGGAGATAAAAGACCTAAATTATAGTCCCAGCTCTACTGCTTAGGAGGTGTTTGACCTTGAGCACTTCAGTTAGGTGAGCTCTGGTGTCTGTACCTGGAAAACGTAGAAGGACCTAAATAATACCTTCATGGCTTTCATCATAGGGCTATTTTAATGAAGAAATAAGAATGTGTACTTTATTTTGTATTAGAATTAGTGTTTGTTCATATCTGCCTTCAAGACTGTAAGCTCAGTGAGGGTAGGAATGAGACCTTTAAACTTTCTGTCTTCTCTCAGCATCTAGCTCTTGTGTACACCTGATATTTCTTGAATTAAATAACTAAATAAAAGTGCTTGATAAGTTTTAAATTGCTCAACAAATATAAGGAGTTATTAGAAAAATATACCTTTTTTGCATTTTTTTCCACTTAAATACAACAGATATTTATTTCAAAACCCATCCTCACACAATGCCGTCATCAAACTCTTGACATCTGAACTTCAACCCTGTTGTTCTTCCTTTGAGCCTCTGGACAGTATCGAGGACTTGGATGATTTTCTCATCCCTGGGCTAATGGGACACACAGGAACTCACAGTCATCCTTGGTTTCAAATCGGTTTTGGTTGCCACCACAGCCGCCAAACCAGAACATATGGCAGGCGTGTTGTTCCTGATGATAATACCACTTCAAGACATAGTCATGACACATCCCAGCATCCTTACTCATGGAACAAGGATCTGTTAAAATAAACAGATAAATCAATGAATGAATGAACAGATGGATAGACACATGGATACATAGATAAAAGTAACAGGTTGACAGATCTATGACATTCTCAGTGAATGATCATGCCTCACTTGACTGTCTCAATTAGCCTTTCCCTTTCTTCGACCTAAATCCCAGACTTGTCCAGCCCTCTGATACCTTCAAGGACGTATAACTATATATTCTTTTTTGACATAACCTGATTCTCTTCTAGTAGGGTGGATATCAATTAGAGGCAAATGAAATTCCTATGATATAAAAGCTGGCACTAGGTTCCTGGACAATGTCTTCCTAAAGTCACAACAAATTAAGTCTTTTGACACTCCAACTTTCTATATAAAATGTATTTTTCTCCATCAGACATCTTTCCCATTTCAGTTCTGCAAATTAACACTCTCACAGAGTTTCTGTGACCCTAGAGAAGTTAAGTGACATGTCTAGGTTCAACCTAGACTATGTCAGAGACATGCCTGAACCAAGTTCTTTCAGGCTCTTTATAAGCTCCATGCATGAATATATAAATATCCCCTGAGGCGGTGAAATATAATTACTTAAGTATAAACAGATATATATGTGGTTTACATGTATGTGAGTGTGTGTGTGTGTGGATATGTATATAGTCTATGTGCGAGTATATGTAATAGATTCTGGACAGCAATAAATACAAGTTATAGAGAACCATCTCATAATTTATATCCCAACATCATTAATGACTTCCTCCTTCAAGTCCCATCTAAAATTCCACCTTCTACTGGAAGTCTTTCCCAATTCCCCTTCACTCTTGTGCCTTCCCTTGGCTGATTAACTCTAGTATATCCTTCCCATAGCTTATTTAAATATTGCCTTCCCTATTAGACTGGAAGCTCCTAGAGGACAGGAACTGTCATTTGTCTTTCTTTGCATTCCTCGGCTAGATCTGACTCTGGCCTCCCTCTTCCAATCTGA
This sequence comes from Macrotis lagotis, assembly GCF_037893015.1. NCBI lineage: Eukaryota > Metazoa > Chordata > Mammalia > Peramelemorphia > Peramelidae > Macrotis > Macrotis lagotis. Next base: position 38,228,175 of record NC_133664.1, on the reverse strand, counting down.
TTGACATTCTCTACCCTCCAGTCAGTCAGGGATCCTTACTCTTCTCCAAACTCATCATTGCATCCACTTCTCTACCTTTGCAAAGACTATCTCCCTGTGCCTGGATTCACCTTTAGAAGTCTTAGAGCCCTCCAAAGTTTAACTCTATGGAAACCTTGCTCTCTGACATCCCTTACCCATATTGTCAGACATTAGGGCTTTCTCCCTTGATCTCTTTTTTCTTTTTGTCTTCTATCACAGAGCCTTGAACAGTCAAGACTTGAAATACACTTGTGGAACTGAAGTTAATTAATTAAAAGCTAAAGGAAGCCTTTGTGTATTTTCCTAATAGATATTCATTATCTACATATGTGAATATGATGCCCCTGGAGTTTGAAACTATGAGTGTGAATTATAATGCTGTTTGTCCTTGGTTCTTGAAGTGGACCAATGACTTCAGGAAGGTGATGTCTTGATATGCAAATGATTTGGATTTGAGTGAGGCAGAGTTGGTAGTCATGAAGAATGAATCAGACATGAATTGTAATAATCTACAGACCAAATGCCAGATGTCAATGAGATTATCTTTAAATGGATACCTTGAAAAAAACAGCCCTATAACAACAAGAACCAAAGTGAGTTGTGGGGTTTTGTTTGCTTGGGGTTTTTTTTTGTTCTTTACCAGGGTCAGTAGTTTCATCTCCAATTTTTTCTGTCCTTTGTGGAGCTTCCATTAAATTTTTTTCGAGTCTGTAATGAAACTCAATGTCTTCTCTGCCAGTTTTGGCGATTTGAGAAACTCTTCCTCTTGTCCCTGGAGAAGGGTCTTTTATCTTAGGTGCTTTCCAAGGTCTTCCGGAGTCAGACTCATTGAACCTGATAAAGTTCTGCCTGTGGAAAGAATCTTTTTTAAGATATAAGAGTCTTACATATTTTATTACCCATCACCTTTCATGAGGAAGACAGGCTCTTTAACATTCAAATCAATTTAATATTAATTAAGCTCTAACTGTGCACCATGCCCTATGCTAGTCTCTCTAGGGTAGGAGATCCAAAATTGGGGTCCAGCTCATTTTGTAGTTGGATTTTCAGATCTACGAACTTGAGTGAGAAAAAAGTGCTATCTTTATTTTCACTCATTTCTAATTGAAATTTAGCATTTCTTTGGATAATTTAAATCATTATTCTAAGAAGAAAGTGTTCATCAGTTTCACCAGCCTGCCAGGAGTGGAGGTGGTGAGCATGACACAAAAAAGGCTAAACATCCACTGTTCTAGAAACACAAAAACCAGAAGTGCAACAATCCCTGCCCTTGAGGTGCTTTCAGTTCACTGGGGGAGGGGGGGAACCATATGTTTACAAATATATAACAAAGCAATCTACAAGGAAATCTGAACAAGATGAGGACATGAGAAAGAAGGGGGGATTAAATCAGGGAAGATTTTCAAGGGAAGGGAAATGAGGCTTTGGGGAACCAGTAATGAGGTGGGTGGGACAGTTTGGGGGAAAGCTCAAAGACGGCACCTGAAATGTTGCAGAGAAAACGTAATAAGCTCACAAAGGAAGACTGAAGCCATTCTAAAAAAAAAAGACTAATGTCTTAGGATGGATTAGGAAGCATAGCTGAGAGGTAGTGAGGAGCTGCTAGAAGGGAAGGACCTGGTGTTTTGGGAGACAAGCTTGCGACAAAGATGAAGGATGTTCTAAAGTTCGACCTCCCAAGAGTGCCCACACAGTTCTTAGTCAGAGGAATGCCTTCCACATGCAATCCAAGTCCGGGCAGAGCCTACCTCTGAGTCAAGGCTGCTTTTCTCCGGCTGTCACCTCGATTAAATCCCTCACAAATTTCTAGAAGCATAGGAGGTGGGTACTGGTTCACTTCATCTGCAGAAAAAAGGAAAAAGAAACACCTTTTATCTGTTCTTATTCTATTCCTTTGGCTTCTGGGTGATCTCTATAAGTTTAATATGGAGACTTTTTTTTTAAAACAACTCTTATATGGAAACCCATTCTTTCCCAGTCCAACAGATGATGTTCCCAAGCCTAGGGATAAAGCATGGTTGAGGTGCATTGCTATTCATGTCAGACTCAAGCATCTTGAAAGGAGAAGGTCAGAAGTGCCCAAAGGTAGAAGGGGTCCCAGTGTGGTTACAAGGATGAGATCACCCAGTGAGAAAGAGTGACTCTTCATCCTTCACTGAAGCTGCCTGGTCCAGGTTAGGTACAGGCTGATGTGGGCTGCCCATTCACACAATACATGAAGTCTTGGATGGAAGAGGAAAGACTAAGGAAAGAAGACTGGGAAGAAAGCAGAAGTCAAGATATTCCAGATTCTGACCAAATAACCTTCCCAAAATAGCTGTCTTTCCCTCCCAATCCCTATTCTCTTCTCAGTTTCCTCTCCAAGTCATTAGGCTTCTAACTTCATCTTCACTTCTTGTTTTTTCTACCTTCACGATATCTCCCCTTCACATTTCCCTTCTCTCCACTAACACTGTCACACTAGAAGTACAGACTTTCATCACCTCAGACTTCCTCCTCATCCTCCACTCAGCTTCCTAAAATCATCATCATTTTAAAAAAAAATTTTATTTAAGGCAATGGAGTTAAGAATGACTTGTTTGGGGTGGCTAGGTGGCACAGTGGATAGAGCACAGGCCCTGGAGTCAGGAGGACCTGAGTTCAAATCTGACCTCAGACAGTTTATAATTACCTAGCTGTGTGACCTTGGGCAAGTCACTTATCCCCACTGCCTTGCCCAAAAAATATCCCTAAAAAGCAATGACTTGTCCAAGGTCACACAGCTAGGTAATTATTAAGTGTCTGAGGCCAAATTTGAACTCAGGTCCTCCTGACTCCAGGACTGGTGCTCTATCCACTGTGCCACCTAGCTGCCCCAGTAATTTCAATAATAATAAATTAGTATTTATATAGCATTTTAACATTTGAAAAATGTTTTATAAATATTATCTCATGTGAGGTAGGTGCTATTAATCATCCTCATTTTACAGAATCTGAGGCAGGTACAGTGACTTGCCAGGATCACACAACCAGGAATTGTCTTTGCTTGGATTTGAGCTCGTCTTCAGGGCTCGGGACCCCAGCCTTATACCACTTAGCCGCCTCTGATCTTCCTAAGGTTCAGCTGTGAATATATCATCCTGTTTTTGAATAAACCCCTACTCTGTAGTTGCTTTCGAAAAAAGTTCTTTACCACTTAGCCCTTTCCAGTTTTCTTACTTCACCCCCCCCATATAATCCAGAGAGCCTTCCCCCCAATCTTGCCACTCTGTGCCTTGATACTGGATGTCCCCTAAATCTAGACTACTCTTCCTCCTCCTTGCCTCCATCTCCCAGCTTCTGCTTATCTTCCAGGCTCAGCTAGAGGCTTTTCCCAGGAGTCTTCTCAGTCAATTTATATTAATTACAACATTCCTATCTTGTACTTATTGTCTCCACATTAGAACATAAGCCCCTTGGCCAGGGTTTCTGGCTTTTATCTACTGTGACTATCAGAGAGTAGGCTCTTAAAAAATATGTATTGATTGACTGGCTTGCTTCTACTCTCAATGCTGGCCCTCCTAGCAAATCTCCCCACCCCATCCCTGAATCTGTATCAGCATGTGATGGGTGGCAACCCAAGACAGGGACAGAGGGTCTGCCTTAAGGTAAGGAGGACCTGGGCTTGGGTTTGGACTCTGAGACCCATCATGCCTTCGGAGCTCTCTGAGAATGGAAGATACCACAGCCACTAATCTACACATCTATAGATGAGGAAATCGTGTCTGAGCTAAAACAAACTCTCCAATGAACAATGAATCATTCCTGCACAGTAAGGAATAAAATACACTTCCCCATCTAGGCTTCTTCCATCGGTCTCAGTTGAATAAAGAAGTTGATGACTATGGGCCCTGATGCGAGCAGTCATCAGGGAGCTCGGGGACCAGACCCTTCCAAAGAGCTTTCTCTCCACTGTCCACCAGGGCCATGCTCTTTGCCCCATGAGGAGTGGGTACCCAACAGGAGTGACCCAGTGACTCCACAGCCCTCTTGGAGCACCTCTTCCAGCCTCCCAATCTCCCCACCCCTCCACCTGCTCACTTTTCAGAAGGTTCAGGAAGGCCCGGATGAACCTCTGGGCATAGTCCATTTCCAAATGGGAACCATCAGCAGCCAGGTGCAGCAGGTGGTGCTCAGGCGGGAAGCTGACCAGTTGGGCCAACTCCTCCATGTTGACCCCTGTGCCCAAGGCCACAGTAAACAAGATGAGGCCTGCACACTTGGCTTCCAGGGAGATCCTCTGCAGCTTTTCCCTGTCCCCAGGACTTGTTTCACCCCCCACAATCACAAAGAGAACTCGGTTCATCCTCTGAAGGGGAGCTGCCAGAAGGATATTCTCAAGAGTCCACTCGAGGGCATGACCCAGGTAAGAGGACCCTCGAAGTGGGTGGACAGATTCCCTGATGTGCCTCTGCATCTGCGCTGGGTGGCTATACGTGAGCAAGTCGAACTCCTCCTTGACAGGGAGCCCATCCCCATGAGGTAAGAAGCCCGGGACCGCTTGCTGAACCAGAGCAACCCGAGCCCCGGTGGAGGAGGCTGTGGGATGGGAGGCGATGACAAAGTGATTCAGCATGGAGCCCACCATGCTCTTGGCTGCACTGAACATGCCACTGGTGACCCCAGAAGAGCTGTCCAGCACATAGGCTAGATCCATGTCCACTTCGATGGGGCTGGGGCTCGTCACTTCACACGCCTTGTCTGCTCGGCACAAATCTAGGAGGGAAGCACAAAACTGAAATGTGAGCAAACTCCTGGGAGCCATAAACTGGAACAAAAACCTTTTTGAGAGCCATAGATTTAGGACCCAAAGGAAACTCTAGCTGCCATGAGGCCCAGAGAGACTAGGGACCTGCTCAAAGTCACAGGATTTGAACTCAGCTCCTCTGTTGCTGAGGCAATTTCCTTTGGCAATTTCACTGAGAGTTTCCCTTTTAATCAGGTGTGCCAGGTGATGTCCTGCTTAGGGCTTCATGCTCAGGGACCACTGGGTTCCTGTAGTGTGCAGGTCCGGTGAGCCAGGGGAGTATGTATTAGCCGCAAGCACTGACAGGCCCCTTCTCAGAGAAACATTTTTAAGTTCATAAATTGAAATTCATAGGGTTACAAAGGAAACAAATTATATTGAAAGAGAGTAATTAAAATATGTATAAATACTAATATATCAGTATTAAAATAACTGTCTATTATTAATAAATTCCATCTTAATCATATTTTATTTTCCATGAGTGCCTTTTACTGCATGCTAATATTGAAACCTAAAATTACTATATTGGCCCAGAATAACATTTATAAGAGAAGGAAGCAAAAACATGTAACTAAGGATTATTAATAGCCAACATTTGCACAGAAGTTTTAAGATTTGGAAAGCATTTGACAAATATTATCTCACTTGATCCCCACAACAACCTTAGTAGGTAGGAGTTATCATTATTATTATTCTCATTAAAGAGATGAGGAATTTGAGACATAAAGAGGTTAGATAACTTCCCAGAGGCTCCCGTAGGTTTCTGAGGTCAATTTTGAACTCAGGCCTTCCTGACTCCAGGTCAAACACTCTGCTTACTGTATCACCTAGTTACTGCTTAAAACAAAGGCATAGGTTGCAGGTTAGGAAACCCTTCCTGGATTAGAAATTCTTTGTGGCTCCCTTCTGTTCTTAATCTATGACCCTATAAATGAGTTGCAAAGGAAATCTTCCAGGGTTAAAAGAAAAAAAAAAGATAATGCAATCACTCTGCTGACTTACCGTAGCAAAGAGTACAGGAGGCCATGTGTTCCACATCCTCGTCCTTCTTCTGTTCCCACACATACAGCTTAAATCTCTTTGTATCATCCATCTATTGCAAAACATATGCAAAAGAGCCTCAGCAGCATAACCAATTTTAGGAGCATCCTCAAGACAACTCTCAATCTGTCCTCTATACTTAGATGACCTTCACCACAATTTGTAGTTATTATAATAAATTCTTAATAATTGAATTTAAAGTTTACAAAAGGGATGACCTGAATTCAAATCCAGTCTTTGATACACACTAGCTCCCTGCATGATGAGGCAACAGAATAGAATTTACCAAACCATTCCCTGGGGACAAAAAGAGACATCACATATTATCCTTACTCATAAGGACCTACACTCTAGTTGTGATATGTGGCACACAACACTTTGCAAAAAACATCTCTTTTTACACTGTGATTTTCTCCATGGGGGTATCCCCTCTACCAGTACAGATTGCCATCCTTCCATGACTTCTCATCCTATGATATTTTTATCAATATACCTTTCCACCAAAGCTTTCTAATACATTAACATATTCATCTATTTCTTGGTTTGAAACAGTATTTTCTAATATGGTTCTAATAAGAATTTTCATTCTTCCCACAGCCCTTCTTTTCTAGTGACACATGCCTTCCCAGGGTGCCTTTAGTGTTACATATCTATCAATATTGGTAATATGCCACTGCCTCATTATGCCCACCCGGTGTCTTTCCACTATCCTTTGGGTTATGCCTCCTATGTCTGTGGTCATCTGGGTTTCATGGCCAAGATGTCAAAGACAGACCATTTTGTTCAGGATCCCTGCAAGCATTTCCCCAGAGTAATTGAGCCCCATTTCTTCCTCCTGTTCAATACCCTGACAAGCTCCTTTTCATCTGCAATTTCTGTGGCCTAATTCAAAGGACCAATTCTCCAGCTGCGTTTTGTAGTAAGGACAATCTACATTTTTAGACTGACTTTGCTCACATTGCTATAAAGATTCACTGAAGAGGATTTGGAGTATTTGGGGAAATAGTGCAGTTACTATAGTGCCATCTTAGAATAGGAGCATTGGGAGAACCTCACCATCAGTCATCAAGGAGTGAATCCTTCCTTTCCAAAGAGTGTGTGAGGAGTCTCCGTGACCCTGGTAAATACCTTAGGTGATCTAAGGTCTTACTATTTTATTCTTGATTGCTGCCCCTACTTGAACAAAGTTATCTCAAACAATCAATAAACATCAGATTACAAGTTCTCTCAGGATAAGAACTGTCTTCTGCCTTTCTCTGCATCATCAACTTAACTTGGCACATAGTTGGCATTTAATAAATGTTTTTTATCGACTGACAGGCATTTATTAAGCACCTACAAACTATTAGTAATTTTTTTTGTCCTTCCTACATAAAGAAGATCTTGACATCAGGGAGGTGATGCCATGACAAGCACATGAATTAGAGATCAGGGAGGGGAATGCTGGGCAAAGTCATCAGTCTCACTTTTTCTTCCAGGGTCATGTGGATCCAGTGGTGAGATATGAATCAGGATGACTAGAGATGGTCCTGGATGTGAAGCGATCAGGGTTAAATGAATTGTTCAAGGCCCCCAGCTAATAAGAGTCAAGTGTCTGAGGTCAGATTTTGAACTCAGGTCCTCCTGACTCCAGGACTAGTGCTCCATCCACTGTGCCACCTAGCTGCCTTATACTGTTGACACCGGAGATGTAAATGTCAAAAATGGGGGAAAAAATCCCTCCTGAGAAGGAGTTTATATACTAATAGAGAAATAGTAATAACAAATAGATTTCTAAGTGTATTCAGAGTAAATGCAAAGAGAATAAATGTAAATAAAAAAATAATAAAAAAGGAAGTCAGAGGAGGACACTGTCATTTGATGACAAAGACTTCCTAAACATAATGACAGTTGAGTTGCATCTTCATAGGAGAGGAAGAAAATCTATGAAGCAGAGCGGAGAAGGGTGAGTACAAAGTCATGTTAAAAGAAGATGAAATGTGATGAACAAAGAGAAGGCCACTTTGGCTGGATCACAAGAGTACATGAAAAGAAAGAACATGTAATAAAGAGCAAAATGGGTTGGATCCAGGACAAGAAGAACATTACAAGTTAAACAGAGGAGTTTATATTGTATCCTGGTGGCAATAGGAGACCACTGGAATTTATTAGCACTTAGACAGCAAATACTGATTCACCTCTAACTATGTGCTAAACCCCAGGAACAAAAAGAGAAGTTGAAAACATCGTTTCTAATCTCAAAGATTCATACTTATCAGGATAACAGCTTGTAAATAACCACATATGGTCTATAAATATGAATGGAAGGTAGTCTCAAAGGAAAGATATTAGGGATGGGAGACTGAGTAGAGAGACAGACCAGCAAAAACTTATTGTAGAAAGTGAGATCTGGGCTAAGTCTCCTTGAATGAGGCCAGGAAGCCAGGACTTGGAGGTGCTGGAGAGCATTCCAGGCGTTGGCAACACTTCGGACTAAGGTGTAGTTAAGAGATCAAGAAGGGTGGCTAGGTGGAGTAGTGGATAAAGTACCGGCCTTGGAGTCAGGAGTACCTGGGTTCAAATCGGGTCTCAGACACTTAATAATGACCTAGCTGTGTGGCCTTGGGCAAGCCACTTAACCCCATTTGCCTTGCAAAAAAACTAAAAAAAAAAAGAGATCAAGAAGCATGTGCAAGAAGGACAGTATAGCCAAGTAGTTAGAATATAAAAGGTAGGGAAACTTGAAACATAAGAAGGGATAAGGTCATAAAGGTATTTAAATTCTAAACATCATTTTATAGTTCCTCTAGGGGGTAACAGAGCCACTAGAGTTTATTAAGGAGGGGAGTGATATGATCAGACTTGTATTATTTTGACAACTAAGTGAGTAAAGACTTGAGGCAGAAAGACCAAACATATGGCTATTGCAATAGTCCGTGCATGAATCCATGATGATTGAGGCCTATTGAGTGGAAAGAGGAGGAACATAGAGAAATATGAAGGTAGAAATGACAAGATCTAGTAAATTTGGGGGTGAATACAAGTAGGTAGCCAAGGAAACAAGCATCATGACAAGATGTCATGAGTCTGGGTGACTGGGAAGATGGTCATATCCTTGATAATAACAGGAAAATTGGTAATTGTTTGAAGGGAAAGAAAGATAATGATTTCTATTGTGTACATGTTAAGTTTGAGATGTCCATAGAATCTCCCTTTTGAGGTAATAGCAGGAATTGGTGTCAGGAGAGAGATTAGGGCTAGATAAATAGAGAAAGAAAAATCAATTTGACTTGAGGCAGAGGGACCATTTAGGAGACTGTTGCATTAGTGTAGGAAATGATGCCTGAACTAAAATGGTGGCTGTGTATGTAGAGAAAAAGGGTTGGTTGAAAGAGATGTTGCAGAAGTAAAAATGGCAAGATTGGCAATTGATTTTTTTTTGTAGGGTTGTTGTTCCATAGTAAGGACTCTTTGTGACCCCATTTAGAATTTTTTTGACAAAGATACTGGAGAGGTTTTTCATTTCCTTCTGTTCATTTTATGGATGCTGAAACTAAGGCAAACCAGGTTAAGTAACTTGAACAGGGTCACACAACTAGTAAGTATCTGAGGCCAGATTTGAACCCATAAAGATAGATCTTTTTGATGCCTATCCACTAGTTCCCCATTTGTGGGATAAATGGGAGGAATAGCTGAGAATGATGCTAAGGTTACAAACCAGAGAGACTAGGAAAATGATAGTACTCTTTAACAGAAATAGGAAAGTTTGGAGCAACTGTGTGCCGAGGGGAAATAATAAGTTCTGTTTTGGGGGCAGCTAAGTAGTGCAGTGGGGATAGGGTATCCAGTCCTGGAGTCAGGAGGACCTGAATTCAAACCTGGCCTCAAACAGGTGACCTTTGGCAAGTCATTTAACTCCATTGCCTTGCAAAAATAAGTTCTGTTTTTGACATTGAGATAGCTCTATAGATAGTCCTATAGATAACTGGCACAATGAGCCCGGACTCAGGGGAGAGAATGGGATTACTTCTTGTCACCATAGACTTTAGATTTGTCAAATGGTTCAATATCAGAAGCTGACATGATTTCATCAGTGGAAATGACACTAAAGAAGAAGCATGAACATCTGTTTTGCTGCTGAACCCTATGGGATCTTTCCATCTGACTTACAGCTGAAACCTCCCATATGGGTTGCCTCCCATTCCAAAACTCCTTGAGAGCAGATGCTCTTGAGAGCATTTAGCACTGTGCTTTCCCTACAGGAACTACTTAATAAACACTTCATTCATTTATTCATTCATATATAGGAATCATTTAATATAGATGATAATTAAACCCACTGGAGCTGAAAAAGTCACCAAGAATCTTCAAAGTCACATTTGTAATATCCTTGTATAATTTAATGTAATGTTGGTGTGTTCTTAGAGAACTGCACTTTAGAAAAGGCACAATATATTCCTTTTTTCACTTCTTTAAGAGATATTGAGAATAAACTTTCAAATACCTTTTAAACTACTTGGAGGAGGTGGGTGGTGCAGTGGATAGAGCCTTGGTCCTGGAGTCAGGAGGACCTGAGCTCAAATCCAGCCCTAGACACTAGCTGTGTGACTCTGGGAAAGTCACTTAACACAATTGCCTCAAGAGAAAAAAATTGCATGACCTTTAGCACAAATTTCTTCATATTCATTTAATTAAACCTAATACATTTTCTCAGTTTTATCTACTAATATTCCATTGCCACTTCCTTTCATAGTATACTAGATGGCAAGAATAAAAATTTATTTTTCCACTATTGTAGACACCCTAAATAGACAAAAATATGCCCTAATCTTTTTTATTCAATTATCTTTGTTCTTTTCATCTCCACGTGCCCTTTGTATCATCTTCCTGAGCTGAATTTCCTGTCAAACTCTTATTTTGTGAGAAAACTCTGCTCTTAATCCTTTGTCATTTTCCTACTTCCTAAATAAACTTGTAAAGTGAACTCAGAATTAGAACTGCCCTTGATTACTGCCATCTGGCCCTACTTGATGAAGAAATTGAGATTTTACTGGTTGGATCTCCTTCATGTGGTGGCTGTTTTGCATTGGTTATATCTATCAGCTCTCTAGGTGCTAGCCAGTTACCATCTTTACGCCTAACAGTTCCTTTTTTTTTTCTTTTGAGTCACCAGGTTGTCTGAACAAGTCTGACTGGAATGCCACAATTATACAGGGCATCCTTCTTTCATTATCTTTTCTTCTGATCTAGCATTTATCTTGACCTTTGCTCTGTTCTATTGATCTGACCATGTCAGCAACTGCTCGTTTCCTATTAAGGAATTGTCAATTTCATTTTTATTCTTGTTATTGGGTTTTCACGTTCAGCAGCATCCAGCAGTTGTTGGGGTTTTTTTCCTTTTTGAGAAACAAAGAAAACAAAGAAAGGCTTCAGGCTTCCATGAGGGAATACAAGCAGAGAAAGGTGATACTTTGGACTCTGTAAAGGAGAATGAAGGTAAGGTGTCAGCAGTTATAGCACATTGGAAAGAAAACTATCCCTGAAGGGGCAGAAGATGTGAGTTCAAATCTCACTTCTGACAAGACTTGGGGCAAATCACTTAATGTCTATGGGCCTCTTTTTTTTAATCTGTAAAATGAGAAGGTCACATTAATGTAGATGAGCATAGACTCTGGCAGATGCTATATTCCACAACTTCTCAAGCTCCAGCCCAAGTTTCTATGGAACAGAGGGTAAATACTCCATAAAATGATCATATTTTTGTTGCCAACAATATCTGGAGCAATATTATACTGACCTTATACAGACTATTTGTGCCCAAACAGTGGTGGAGTCTTCTGAGCTAATATTGGTCTGATCAGCCAGGCAGACATATTGTACATCATGTCATTTTGGTCCTCTTTGAGTGTGAAGGATAATAGTCAATTATATTAATCTGAAGGAAAGGCTGTTTAGGGTGTTTTCCCTGGACTAGGAAATACACAAATGCAGAGTTATGTGTGATCTATGTGGTACTGAATTTGGAGAAGACAGTCAGAGAGATGCTGAGGGATAGCAGCTCATGGAGACTTTTGCATTCGACATTATTTTCATAAAATATACTAAGAAGGGAATCATCAGCTTATCATCTAAGTCTACAAAGTTGATCAACTATAGTAAGTCTTCTACTCATGACTGGGATTATCCATAAGGATTTTAAAAATAGTAATCCTACCTCTACCGTGTGTGTGTGTGTGTGTGTGTGTGTGTGTGTGTGTGTGTGAAAACAGCTTTTCATTCCAGGGGCTTAAATACAATAGGAGCCATTGTTCTTTTCTAAAATAATCTTGCTCAATAAAGTCTTAGAAATCAGGAACAGAGATAGATAAATAGATAGATAGATAGATAGATAGATAGATAGATAGATAGATAGAAAGACAAATAGATTGATTAATTAAGGTATAGATGAATGATGAGTGAAGGAAAAGAAGAGATTGGACTAGATAGTCTCTTCTGGTCTCTATGACTTCATGGTCCTCTGATTCTGAACCTTCTATTGCTTCTAAAGTCCTGGTTCTGCTCCTTATGGAGGATGACTACCCTCACTTCCATTCTCCCAGCTGCACAGGGCTTCTAGGGAGGCTGGTTCTTCACTTCCATGTGTCTTTTACTCATTTCATCAAGAACTGGAGTTTTTCCCCAGCTCAAATTCTGACAGAATCCACTTGAACTGACTAAAGTGACTTATAAAGGTCTCCTGTGCTGTAATTCATCGTTATCTGTGGCATTGCTTTCTTTCTAATTCACTCAAGAAGCATGTTCACCCTTATAAAGGTGTCACTTAGTGTGCTCACATACATGCCCCTTTTCTGATCTTTCAATGACCATATTATAAAAATCCAGCTCACATCCCTCTAATTGAGGGGAAGTTTCCTGAAGGCAGGAACTCTTTTTAAATTAAAAATTTTGTTTAATTTAAAAATATTTTGTATTCCAGATCCTTAGCACAACTTCTTGCATATAACAGTCCCTTGATAAATGACTTGAATTGTTATGAAAACATCACCATTATTATTTAAGGTATGACAAAAACTGCTGTGTGAAGAGATTCCATAACAAATGCCTGCTGGTTAATGACATTCGGATCTGAATAAACTCAATAAATCAATCAACTATCCCACTCCACTTAAAGCAACTAATAAGATGCTATATACTCTGATGCTATTTGTCAAATATGCCACTCCTAAATCAATTAATCAATCAAAATAGAAGGAACAAAATATATCCAATCATAATTTCTGCTGCACACATTTAAAACAAAGAAAGGCTTCAGGCTTCCATGAGGGAACATGAGCAGAGAACTGATTAGTTGAAGACTTGGGCATGTTCTATGGGGCTTGGACAAAAGGAACAGACCGGTCCAAAATTAGTTATTCCAGTGGGAGGCAACTAATTCCAGTCAAGAGGCAAAGCAGCTTCAGTCAAGTCCCTGAGAGAAATCATTTGGAGAAATCAGGGTGAAGTGCAATAGAGAGAAGAGAGATTCTGCCCCACCATTTTTACAAGAAGATGATCATGTGAACTTTGAAAAAAATTAGAATATTTGAAACTTCCCATCAGAGACAAAAGAGTATCCCTAGAACACTGGAAGTTGAGAGACCCCTGGAAGACAAACTCAACTCCCAGAGGAAAGGTAGTATCAAGACTTTACAAGGAGTCTAGGAAAAAACTATCCTATACGTAAGGTGATATGATGTTGGTGTTGTCCTCTATTCTCTTAGGAGACCATAACATCAGGGAGGTGATGCCATGACAAGGGCAAGAATTGAATCTGAGTTGGGGGTGGGGCTAACTTTCTCCTCTAGAGTCTTCTGGGCCCAGAGGCCAAATATGAATCAAGATGACTGGAGATGGCCCTGGATTTGAGGTAATCAGGGTTAAGTGATTTGTGCAAGGTCACGCAGCTAGTGAATATCTGGTGCCGGATTCCAACTCATGTCCTCTTGATTTCAAAGCCAGTGTTCTGTCCACTGTGCCATCTATAAGGACTTTATGAAAAGGAGAAAAAGGCTTCTAGCAACCTGAAGTCATGATACAGCTCTTTGCTACATGTGCTTTCTAAGCTTGAACATATTTTCCCCTGAATTTTATATATATATATATATATATATATATATATATATATATATATATATATATATATTTGCATAGAAGAGACTGTCAGAGTTTGAAGGGATATTCTTCACTGATGAATGCTACCAATGCTACCAATATTAATAACATTATGCAACAAACCAATACCCATTTCTAAAAGCTAATTCAATCCTCTTGGCTAACTGATATCAACTGACAGTCAACTGAGGAAGCTCACCAGAGGGTGTTCATCAGCAATAGTACTACGATACTCCCTCCAAATGCTCAGGGTTATCCCCAGAAACCCAAGGAAAGGGGCAGCCAGCCACTCTTCATCCCATAAGGGGAGAGGTTGGTGAACACTACAAGTGACCGAACTGTCTTCTTTCTGAAGCAGCAGAGGTAGCTTCCCGGGATTCAGGTTCTATCAACACAACTTGGAAGAAATCCTTCCCTGGGTAATGGATGTCCCACTCAGGGCTGCCACAGAATTATGGCTCTATGGAATTAATTCAAAACAGGAGAAAGCTTACACGAGCAACCCCATGTGTCTGACATTAAATGTTCTACTCTGCTGAGCCAAACTGGGATGTGGAAAGTGCAAAAACCAGAACAATTAATCACACTTTGTCAGAAGAGAATCAGGGAGCTGATAGCATGACCAAGATTCCCAAGCCCAACGCAGGGAGCCTGCAACTACTTCAAGTAGGAAAATGCATGTTCATTCCAGTAAGTGGCCCAGGCAACATCCTGGAACCACATCAGGGCAGTAATTAGTCATGGCTTAATGGACTGAGATGTAACCAGAGTCTTGGGAGGACAGTCGGGATTACTCCAGATAGGTTCCATTTTGAACGAAGCTTGGAAAGTTGTTCTCCTTATCAACACCCTTCCCCAAAAGAGGCAGCTCATTAGATAATCTCCTCTTCTAATTGTAAGCTACAACTAATAGAAAGAAGGTCAAGGGGATGTCCAATCCATACTGTTCTTGTAATGAGGATGATATGGCAAGCACCTGATCTTCTCTCCCAATAAGAGTTTTGAAAAATGGATTAGCCAGTAGGGTTTATAGGATTATAATGTTTGTTGTTGTTCAGTCATTTTCAGACTTATCTGACTCTTTGTGACCCCATTTGGGGTATCCTTGTAGAGATACTGGAGTGGTTTACCATTTCCTTCTCCCTGAATATAATGTATTAATGATGTAAATTGAAGATACAACTTAGTCCCCAAAATAAGCAATGGTGACAATGGGAATAATGTCAGAATACGTCAAATTATGTAAAAGGATTGGTCCCCAAAATTGAATATAGTTTAGTGAGTTCTTTATATTCACATGATACTTTATGGTTTTTGAAGTCCTTTCAACATGCATGAAAATAATACTAGTATTCCTTATTACTAATAATTATGACCATATAATTATAATAATAATATATCCATTATCATATATGTCATTAGCAATAATTAATAAGTATTAATATTTATTAGGAGAGCTAAGATGAGAAAAGGGAGAAGAAGAAATTATGTGGTATTTATTTAGCCCTTTAACTTTTACAAAATATTTTACAAAAATTATCTTTTTTCCTTCCTCATAATAATCCCTTTGAGTAAACTAAAATAGTTATTATTACTCCCAGGTTACAGATGAGAAAACTGAGGTCTAGAGTTATATAAGGTAAGTAACTTTTCCAGGGTCACACAGGCACTAAAGAGAAGTGAGGAGGAGGCATAAAACTTCCAACTCCTGGGATAGCACTATCATTTACATTTTAAATAAAATGAGGAAAATTCAGGGGAAAAAACTGAGAACTATGGAGGAGAGAATCATTTTTGCAAAATGCAGGGAATTTCTCAATATCATTGATCAGTAAAAGTTTAGTTTTTTCCTAAGTTCTTTCATTTTTGTAAGGCTTAAAATAAGAATACTACTGGATTGTAGTAGTTCCAAGGACGTCCCAAGGCTCTATCTTTCATGACTCTGGGAGACAAGACACCTGAGTTTCAAGACCTGGCCCTGCTTGCCATGAACTCATTTGTGATGTTGGACCTCAGCCTCCTCATCAATAAGATAATCCCCAACACTACAATTCTTTCATTCTGAGAACTCAGACTTGTTTTTAGTATGTTTTGCTTTTCCCCTAAATTACATTCTCAGATTTATTCTTAAAAAGACATACTTCAAAATGTCAAAACATGGATCTCATGATCACCTAGTTTGAGGTAATTCCAGGTAGTTCCAAAATTTTAATATTCAACAGTAATTTTAATAATTTAAACTGTTTATCGAGGCCATAAGTAAAAGCTCGCATTTGCACCATCTAGTGTCAGGACAAGATGTTCCTGGGATTCTTCACTCTCCCACCAACCTCAGGAGATGGAATGAATACCCTCCTGAGTCACTCTGCTTAGCCCTTTCTGCTTTTCCTTGTCAGCTTTAAGCTGTGCAAAAACTCACCAACACCTCAAAAGTATTGGTAGCCATTCCTCAGTCAAATGGTCTGAGATCATCTTAATTTGTTTTGTGTATATATTCTTTGACGTGGTCATCTTCTACTTTCTTCTCTCCAACAGAGATCTGGCTGCTTTTCCTTTCTTTGCTATGTTGTGAAATAAGGATTGTTTTTTATTAACCTGAAGCAATATTAACTTGAAGAGAACTGAGAAAGAGCAAAAAGAATTGCTTTGACAGGGACCAGAAGACATGCCTAATATGCTCATTCAGGTAGTGTGGGTTGGGTTTGGGGGCATGAATTGAGAGCTGGAGGGACCCTAGGGGTCATTGGGTACAACCCTTCTTTTTACAGATGAAGAAACAGAGTCCCAGAGAATTTCAACAACTGACCTAGGCCGCACAGCAAGTGTCTGAGACAAGATTTGAACACCAATGAGAGAGAGAAGAAGGAGAGAGAGAGAGAGAGAGAGAGTGAGTTGGAAATCATGGAAATCATGGAATCTGCTTGGGATGACCAAAGGTCATCCTTGTAAGGAATGAGTTTTACTTGTAAGGAACTTGAGAGGTCTTCTAATCCAAAATTGTCAAATCTGTGGCCAGGAAATATTTAACAAAATAAAATACAATGGAACACAGATAATGCAAATCTGTGGGTTTCAAATTCAATTTGTTGCCATCAGTCTGGATTAACAGATCTCTGAAAAGGTATCTTTTCTACTCTACTAAACTCCAGATGGTCATCTAGCTTCATGGAAGGAATTCCCCAAGGGATTCTATTCCACTCTTGTTGGGAAGTTTCTTTATTATAATGAGTTGAAATCAGTCTCTATTCCATTTCTAGCTAGTTGTGCCCTGTGGAGCCAACAGAGCTCTGAACATTCTCAATTTGGTCTAATTGTGTGAGAGAACTGCATGTGGAAGGCAGATGGACAACAAATGATGGTGATCCCATCTTGGTAGAAGGTCTCACCTGGGCAGCATCTGTCTGGTGGCGGGCATCACCTTGCACACCATAGATCCTCAATTATTGATTAATAGGGACTGAGATGGTTATGCAGTGAGATCAAGAAAGAACAGATGACAAGGCCAAGTGTGACCCTGGTACCCAAGGAATGTTAAAAGGCCTAGAGGGTGATCCTAGGCATACTGGGTCAATCCTTGTATTTACAGAAAGATCACAGACAAGAACAATGGAAGGTGTGAAGATATGAATGGATCACAATCTAAACTCATGAAGGGACTGTCTGGGGGTGGGGGATGAGATAAAAGATTCATTCAAATATTAAAATAAGCTAATACCAAGTCAGTTACTGATTAGCTCTGCCACAAATAATTGTACCTTGAACTGGTGCTTCCTCCGGGCCTATAAAATCACTTGCAAATCTCTGCTTAAAATGGTTCATGGTATTCAGACGTGTGCCTTGAATGTTCCCTGCTTCTTCTACCAACTACATGTGGAACCTTTCGCAAGCCACTGACAGTCTGGAGACTTCCATGTTCTCCTTTGTCAGATAAGGAAGCTGGACTGAACTCAAAATTTGAGGAAAGGAGAGAAAGCCTTCCCTGGACTGCTCAACACAGGTACCTGCCTTTTTTTTAATGATAAATTCTTGATTGCCATAATACCCCAATTATCATAATGACTTAATTCATGTATTTAGCTTTTTTTTCCATGCATGAATTCCTTCTATCTATCTGGTAAGGTGAACTTAACATTTTCTCCTTTCAATCCTACAACCTTTATAAGGAGAAGTTCATAGAAAGGGAAACCTAGAGTTTTAAGTTGTCATCAACCATTTACTACAGTGTAGGAAGACTTTAAAATTGACACATGAAAATCCTTTGCTTTCTGAATTCCAGAGCCGTTCAGTTATTTAAAATTTGTACCTGAGCACTTCATATCAGGTTTGCATTTTATAGGAAAAGTGAACTATACTAAGCTTGAAAAGATGACATTTGCCCTTGAACCATCTGTCTACTAGGCTTTCTTCTTATAAAATAACAAGCCTAGATGCATTTTTTCTCTTTTTAGTTCAGAATACAGAACAAGATAAATAGTTTTAATGGGACAATTTGCCTTAAGATTCAAAACTTTGTACTGAAATGTGTACTTCAGGATGGCAGAGTGTATGCATATATTTGGGCGCGGGGGGAGGGAGAGATGAGGGACTGAAAACCCCAACATGCATTTCAAATCCAGCCTTTAAAATGGTTAATAAGCATTTGTTAAGCTCCTCCTATGGGCTAGAAACTCATCTAACCCTTGGTGCAACATAATATATTAAAAATAATGCAGAAAAACTGGCTGTGAGTCCTGACTTCATCCATTTCTAGCTATGTGACCTTACTCAAGCTACTTCTATCTGCAATTTAGTGTTCTCATCTATAAAATGGACATGATGACCTCTAAGTCTTCATCCAACTCTAAATCTTGTCATTTGGACCTGTCTTTAGAAGAGAGATCAGCTTGTTTAGATCATATTTTTCCTATTGAAAACTTATCAATGTTCTCTTTGCCAGAAGATACATATGGTTATGGTTTTGAATAAAAACAACACAGTATTAATCTTGGAGAAGAAAGAAGAAAAAATAACCACGTGAGTCAGTAAGCACTTAGAGGAAGAGGCAGTCTGCCTTGGTTATTTCCAATTCCTGATTGGGATCAGATCAGATAGATAGACAATCAATCTGGGACTTCATATCAATAAGGGTTTCCCGGCCAATCCTATGTGACTACCCAACCTCACTGGAACTACAGCCACATCTTTGTCTCTTCCTCTCCAAGCTATTGCCCAAATGTCTGTCAGAAACATTCATGGTTAGCAAGAATGATTCATTTTTTTAATTGACCAATAAAGTTTTAAAATGTTCAGTCTTTATGACGATGACGATAATGGCAATAAAGATAATAATATAATAGTAACTATAACTCACATTTAGTAGAGTCAAAAAACTGGGTTTGAATCGTGCCTCATTTTATACTACCTATGTGATGCTAAGTAAGTCACCCTCCCTCTTGGACTTTGTGTTCCTCATCTGTAAAATTGGGGGCTAGGTATAGATGATGTCTACAATCCTTTAGAACACTAAATCCTTAAAGTACCCAATCATTAGGATTGTAAACTCTTTGAAGGCAAGGACTGTTGCTTTCCTTTGCTTTCCTATTAAGATCAAAACTCACTATTTTAGGAAAGTTCCAGCATGCTTCATTTCATTCACTTTTCTACAACCACACCCTCACCAGCTGACTTGCTCCTAAAGATATATCTTTTCTTTGCCACTCATCCATGTCCAGTTTTGAACTGACCAAATTAGCACTTCCTCTGCCCCAGTTTGGGGCCCTGATTCACTCACCAGACTTCTCAACCCCTCTAGTGACCTTTGCACCTCAGAACAACTGGTCTTGAGCTTTCCTGAATGGGGGAAAACTCCCTTGCTGGGACTCCTATTTCAGGAGGGACCAATCATATTTTCCCCTAACCCACTCCCACTCCCTCTCTCTCTCTCTCCATTTTTTCTCTCTCTCTCTCATCATTCTCATTCTCATTCTCATTCATTCTCTCTCTCTCTCTCTCTCTCTCTCTCTCTCTCTCTCTCTCTCTCTCTCTCTCTCTCTCTCTGTCTTTGTCCATCTGTCTGTGTGCCTCTCTCTCTCTCTCTCCTCTCATCTTTTTCTCATTTAGTAATGAGACTAGCATTCATTACTAAGAGTTTTTGCTATTTTAAAGTCTTACTTACATCATTTACATTTGAAATGGTTTTCCATTTAAAAAGTAAGATAATTTTAACTGTAACCTCTTTTTCTTTTTTGCTAAATAGAGTATGAGAGAGGAAAATCTGTGGCTGATTATACCAAAAATAACTCTCTGGGAGATCACTGGTCTGCCTTGTTAAGCAATAGATTTCTTGGAAGTCCAGAGAATTTTATGAATATTAGTGGCAATTTGTATTTTAGGGCAAGAGTTTCTTTTAGTTTTGCAGAGAAAAAAAAAGGTTATTTGGAACTAGGATCTTCTAGGTACTCTAAAATTCTCTTGACTTAATGCATTCTCTCAAAGCATACAAGTAGTTTACCCCAGGGGCCTTGGTTTTTTTCCTTCAACCTTGGGAGAGAGGGCAAAGAGAAATAAAGAACTCAAGCAAAGATCACAGCTGAGCCAACCACTGTGACCTCTGCTGGGTGATACTGGCTAAATCAATGACCATCTCACCCAATACTCTGTCTTGGACAGTGGTATTATGAGCAATTTCACAGAAGAACAGAAGTAAATCTCAAAGAGTCACTTTATTACCACTTAGAGCTATAAAATAACAACCAGAGCTCATCTGAATGAAAGAAAAGCTCAGGGCTGCCTTGGCTAAGCTATCGAGAGGAACACTAATAATCAATTTATTGATTCAACCTCAAAACAGAAGTAGAGGATTATCCAGCCATAGTCAATTTGGAAAGGGAAAGTAGGCTCAGTATTAGAACCATAAATGATGCTACTACCAGAGGAAAGGGCATACATTCTTTCTAGTAAGTCTCTGGGATGAATTTAAAAGAGGCAAGGGCTAAATCCATGGTCAAGAATACTAAACAAATAATAGAAGGGGTTAGATTCAGGCTACCATATTGTTGTAGGGTTTTGTTGTTGTCTTTAAGCTCCACAGTTATCAGAATGAAACATAAACCAGGAAACAAGAAGCAAAGAAACCATTCAAACTGTCAGAATCTCTTCCATCAAAGACCAGGAAGCAAGAGATATTTCGGACTAGAATGGGGTTAGGTTAAAAAGTCAAATGACCCACAAGAAAGGGAGCACTTAGGAATACAGTTCACTTTCATCTTCTGCTTCCCAAGAGCTTTGCCCATAGATTCACCTCTGGGAGTCCTACTTCTTTCTTTTCAGGGTCCTGCCAATAAGAAATTAGCCTGTGAAGCTTCATTCAAAAAGGATTTGCCTCGCCAAACCACAAGTCACTTGCTCACACCACATCCCCAAGGTATCTCCTAGTTCTCGTATCCTTCATCACAATTGATCAACCTGCCACAAGAACCTTCGGTCTATTTTCTGAATCAATGAAAGCACTTCCTCCCTCCAAAATACCCAACAACAACAAAACTCCAAGATTTGAGAAACAAAAGAAAAATAAAGCTAAATTATAGAATCCCTTGATCTATCTAACAGTCTCTACTACTCAGAACACTACCCGAGAACCCCATAGCTCTTCTCCCCACACTACATGTGAGGGGTTTGCCACTTAAAGGATTTGCCAGAGTCCTGGGCACTTTTTCTAAGACGTGGACTCTCCATATTTATTGTCTGCTAATTCATCTGACAGCTGTGAATCAGGCAGATTTGGAATAAGCCACTTCAACATCATGAGGGAAACATAGAGAGATAAAGAGAGAGAAAAGAGTGAATTCAAGAACAAAACATTTGGAAGGGAAAGGTTCCTCCTTTTTGACAGAACATATTGCCCCCAAATGTTTTCCTTTGGGTGACCCAGTGACGTCATTTAAAACCAGAGTTAGGAACACAAGCTCCTCAGTCTGAGACCCCAGAGGCCATCAACCCTCATATGATTCAGCTGAAGGAACTGAGGCCAGGGATGTGAAGTAGATGATCCCAAATTACATAGGGAGTAAGGGTCAGAGGTATAATTTTAACTCTAATCCTCTCTCTAAAGTCATCTCTCATAGCATACATGCTGCTCTTTTGGAAGCTTGAGTCCTTCCCTAATATCTCTCTCCAACTAAGCATAGTATAGGTGCTAAATTAATACTTACTGAGAAGCTGATACGCACTAACCAAAAGCTCCCTTCTCCTAATAGCCACTCCTAAGGCTAAGAAGTTGTCACACAGTGACCCTATCAGAGTAAGGTCAAAAGTGATGGTCCAGAGTTTCTTTCCCTCCTGCAGGCTTGACTATTCATTAATATCTAGTCCCCCAAAGTCTTCCCTCATCCCAGTAACATGAAACATCACCATATCACAAATTCCTACTCCTTTCCTCTAATTCCTGTAACCTCCTGGTCCCTGAAAAGAACCCTACCAAAACCCATCAGACTTTACTGGTTTGGGTGAGTGTTCCAACCTATTTCCATTTTCTTCCCTGATTGCCCTTCAAGTTATAAAAACATCCCCTCAATAAAATTTACTTGCTTTACTGCCTTTCTGTATATCTGAGTTTCCTTGAATCTCTAAACTTTTGTGGTTCAAACCTTCCTCAAGGCCCCTTTCTACTAATTTATTTTTAGTGACGTGCCAAGGAGCAACTTACCAACAAGGCATGTTTTATGAAGGGATCATCGTTGAAGGCTATAATAGTGGGAATGATGTCCAGGGCACTAAACTCCAGCATGGCTGTGTTGATGGAAGCAACATCAGAGGATGGGCCTGCCACAAAGAATATAGCGACTTTCCTCATGAGGAGGCCATTACGCCTACGTTTGAAGACATTTCTTGCCACAAATCTCAGGGCGGTGCCAAGTTCCCGTTGGCCCAAGGACTGCTCCAAAGGTATGTTCCTGATGGCTTGGAGGAGTAGATCCTTATTCTGAAAGTCTGAGAAGCGAATCAAGTAATGTATTTTGGTATTATATGAAACAATGGCCACCCGGGCATCAGTTGGACAGTTGTTTTGGCTGATGCTCATCCTTCCTATCAGTGACAGCAAAATGACCTTCATCCTCTCAAATTCTGACTTTGTAACATCTTCAGACATATCCAGAGCAAAGACCACCTCAGTTGGGAACACAGGACATTTGGCTTTATCTTGAAAACAAAAAATAATAAATAATTAACATTCAGTAACAACTCCGAAAATTCCATGATTTTAAGCAAGAAAAAATTATACAGTTACTTACATGATGAACAAGCTGAAAAGGAAAAGAAGAAAAAGAAAAAATGCTATAATTGGTATTTGGACAATAAGCATCTCTTTTACTTTCCATGCTTTCAGCAGGAAGCTACAGAAACATTCCTTCAGAGGAGTCTGTGCAGTCACAAAATCTAATTTCTTAGTCCTGAACCATATGATGCAGATGGATTTAGGAAAGGCAGACATCATACTAGAACTTCTTGGAGCCATAGTAGAATAGAAAGCCACAAGGCAAGGAAGAAGACCTGATCATGTAAATTAGACCTGACTATTTGTCAGTGGGAAAAGCTAACTATCCCTGGTGCTAAGAAAAACTGGTGTTTGACAGGATTAAAATATCCTGGTATAGAATCTCTTCCCCATTCCAATCCATCCTCTGCAACAGCTGTTGAATGGAAAGTTCCAAAGTTTTATCATTCCATTCTTCTATTCAAGAAGCTGCAGTGGTTCCCCATGTCTCCATTCTTTCTCCAACACAACCCTACCAACTAGTCCTTCCTATCAAAGATGATCACACCAACCAACCAAATGACTGGAGATGTGAGTTGCACAACTGATTTTACATTAACCTCTTTCTCATAGTCAATGTTCCATCAAACTAGCCAACTGTTGTACCCTGTACATGACTCACTTCTGAACCTTTTTCAAGCTTTCCCCATGTTCATTCCTCTTCATTTCTGACTCTTGGAATCTCTGACTTTCTTCAAGGATTAGATCCAGTGTCACTACCTACTTTAAGGCCTTTCCTGATCTTTTTCATTGTGACTGTGCTCCTTCTAACAAATTATTCTGTATTGACTTATCTGGTGTGTTGTCCTACCAGTAGAATGGAAACTCCTTGAGGGCAGGGACTGGTTTTGTCTTTGTGTTCCATATGATTAATAACAAAAGTGGATATTTATCATAGGACCTAAGTCCCATGGTAATAATACTAATGCTACAACAAGGTTAAAAATGAAGGAATTTTCAATTTATAGAAAGATAGATATATCTTGTATTATATTTTATATATGTGTGTGTGTGTGTGTATAAATCTATGTATGATATGTCCATCTGAGCAAGATGGTATTTATTTCTATTGAAGGATAAACTTTGATTTCCCTTATTAGGTTTTAAATGTTTATGAAGTTCTCTGGTAAATAAAAGGGAAAATGCCTTAGTAAACAAAGTGCTAAGCTCAGAATTAGTAAAATGTTAATTCAATCCCATCTCTTCCATTTATTAGCTTTCTGACTAGGTAAGATGCTTGAGTCTTGGTTTCCTCATCAGTATTGCTCCATAGGGATAATAATCCCTCGTGTCTATCTCACAGGATTGTCACAAGTATTACACTACAAACTTTCTAAATATCAGCCATTTTAGGAAATCCAGGTAGGACAGCCTGCCAAGCCATGGCCATACCCAAACAACACAACAAACTTTCTCATGAGTGTTACATTCACCAGGTTTCAAGCCCAGGCAGTAAGCTAGGTTTGTTCTTCATTCTGACACAGCATGCAAAGACCTGCTATTCCAATGGCTTTGTGACTATTAAAAGAGGAACTAAAGTCAAGGTGTCATTTTCATTTTATGGCTCTTTCATCGAGAAGGGTCTTCTAGCTTCAATTAAATTGGATGGTGAGGGACCACTTGAGCATACAGCTATCAACAAACTGACAAATCTTTGGGAAGCTCCTATTGTTCTGTGTGTTGGGGATGGAGGGGCCATTACAGAATGGGTCCAAAAGGGCTAAGGATCCCTCCCATCAAGCATAGATGTTGAGGTTTACCTGGAGAGGACAGGGAGAGATTAGGCTACTCACGGCAATTTTTTTGAGTGAAGTCAACAATGTCACAAGGCTGTTTAAGGGGAAGGAGCAAAAGAAAGTTACAAAAGCAGAAAATATCAGTGATTTAGAAATTCTTCATAAGGGCATCAATGTCCCCAGTCAGTTTTTCTCTTGTAGAAAATTCCAAGGTTGTGTAGAGAAAGGAATAGGGTATCTGTGAGTTTCATTGAGATAGAGAGAATTACAGTGAGGAAAATCCCCCCATAAGGGCAAGGCAACATCATCTCTGCAACTTTAATGGAAGAGAGGGGTGTCAAGCTCAAACAGAATATTGACTTAGAAAACCTCAAACATGATCTATGTCGTAGTATATTTTTATGTAGTTTGTTAACTATTTCCCAATTGAATTTCAATTTGGCCTGGGCCTGCTGTCAGTGTGGTTGACACCTCTAGTTTAAGTTTAAGAGAACTACCAAGAAGCAAACTCCCTGCCACTAAAGGCACTGTCATACCTTCCTCCCACCTCTTACCTGGCAACAAACTGTCAAATATGCCCAGAACCAGATTAAAATGTAATTGGGAAATGTTTTATAAAGCAAAAAATATAAATATGACATAACATTGATTTGTGATTTTCTAAGTCATATACAGCCTCAATTTCTAATTGAGACTGACATACCTTGCTTCACAGTACTCTTAGGTAGGTGACTTGGGAAGGGTCTCACAGTCAGGAGGTATCAGAAGCAAGACCTGAACTCAGGTCTTCTTGACTTTGAAACTGGCTCTCTCTCCCCTGTCCCTTTCTATCTCTCACATGTGTCTACAGATACTATGTTTCTGGAAACATTAAAACCCTGATGGGTTTTTTCCCTTTTTTTCTAATTTATTTATTTATTCTTATTTTGTACAAATAATGTATTTTTTTACATTACTAAAATATTCTTGTTTAAGAGTAAACATAATACCCCCTCCCCCCAAGAAAAATATAGATGGTTTTTTATGTATGTGAGGAAAAATCATTTTTAATCTGCTATAGAGCATGGGATGTCCTTTTTTATTCTTCCTATTCCTCAGTCCTGGTTTCTTTGGGGCTGGAGTCACAGAGGAATCCCACCTGGGCATCAGGACAATCAGCTCTTTGATCTCCGAGATGGTACACCCAACCATAACACCTCACCCTTCCTCCTTCTCCACCACTTTCCACTGCCGATAAAGCTCTGTTGTTCTGACCCCTCTTTATCATATGGAACAAGGAGGAAATTTAGAGGTCATCCGGGGTCTCTCTCTCATTTTACAGGTGAAGAAACTGAGGTTAGGATAAGACAAGGAAGTGCTGGGATTCAAACCCAGGCTTCTGACTCTATCATTAATACTTATTCAGAATCAGGTGGTCTAAGCCAAGTACACAAAAGAAAAGAGGCTTCCAGATGATTTCAGTAGAGTACCTTAAGATAAAACCTAGAGGAACCTTGGTTGAAAGAAACCCTATAATGAAAACCCAGGTTTAAATAATAAGGAAAAACAAGCTGGAAGAAAGGCCAGAGTAAAGGGCTCAGAATAACGAAGATCTGGATTTGAATTCTATCTTCACAGATGGGACCTTCAAGGTAAGCTAATCCAACTCCCTCATTTTTCACAAAAGTGCTTAATGACTTGCCCAGGGTCAGAGGTAGCTAATGACAACGCCAGGATTAGAACCTGGCTTTTTTTCTTTCCACTACTCCCTTCAGCCTCTCTTTCCAAGGCCCAGTTTTCACATCTGTCATATGAATATAATGCCTGCAGTTTTGCTTTTTTGCTTTTGTCCCTCTTTGTGACTCCATTGGGGTTTTCTTGGGAGAGATACTAGGGTGGTTTGCCATCTACTTCTCCAGCTCATTTTTCAGGTGAGGAAACTGAGGCAGGTGGGGCGAAGTGACTTGCCCAAGGTCACACAACTAGTGAGTGTCTGATGTCAGGTTTGAACTCAGATGAGTCTTTCTGTCTCAGGTCCTGCGCTCTGCCACCTTTTAGTGTCAGCTTCCCTAGCAGAACTTTCTAAGGGAATCTTGGACCTGCCCTTCCTTCCTTAAGCTCCCTAAGGCCTGACTTTCATTATTACTAACCTGTTGGAAGTTTGGGGAGGAAGAGGATGAGGGGCAGTTAGGACTTTGGTTTCACGTCTTTTCTGTCTTAAAGTTGTTATACAATAGTGACCCCTAGTGTTACACACACACTACACTCACAATACACATATACATGTAATTAGGATAATTAGGTAAAATAACAGGGGTGGGAATTACATAACTTCAAGAAGAATTTTCCTTGACACTTTTATCTAAAAAGTCAGCCTCCCTTCTACCTCTCTCCCCAGGTCAAGGCCCAGAGTTGGGCAGCATGTCTGCCATTTGTAACTACCAGAGAAGGTTGGAGAGACTCCTCACTAAATGATGGGTGGGGGATTAGGGGAGGGGAAAGGATTGGAAAAACTATGGGACCAGGATTTTTTTTTCTTAAGGTTTTTGCATGGCAAATGGGGTTAAGTGGCTTGCCCAAGGCCACACAGCTAGGTAATTGTTAAGTGTCTGAGGCTGGATTTGAACTCAGGTACTCCTGACTCAAGGGTCGGTGCTCTAACCACTGCACCACCTAGCCACCCCAAGACCAGGATTTTTTTCAGTCATAATAGCCCCCAAAGCTGACAATTCTTTTTTTCAGGGTTTTTTTTTTTTTTGCAAGGCAAATGGGGTTAAGTGGCTTGCCCAAGGCCACGCAGCTAGGTAACTATTAAGTGTTTGAGATCAGATTTGAACCCGGGTCCTCCTGACTCCAGGGCTGGTGCTTTATCCACTGCGCCACCTAGCCACCCCCAAAGCTGACAATTCTTTAGAGAGCTGTCCATACCAATCAGTAAAGAATCCTTGAAGAGCTAAAGATTCTACTTAAGTAACAAATTTCCCCCCAAAACACCAACCACTGGTTTACACTTAGTTTTTTAGGAACGAAGTTATCATATTCATCAAGGAACCTCTAATTTTTTTCATTCTAAGTTAAATCATAAGGAAGGAAACTGAAGAATCTTTCTGAGAGATAAGATGATCTGTAATGAGTAAAAAAGCAAGCAACGTCCACTGAGCAAACAGAGGTAGACAGAAAATTCAAAACCAGGATCCTCACTCACCATCATGTCTGTCAAACCCTTAGGTCCCTTGATGCCCTAAAATGAAGAGAACCCAAGATTTAGAAGGCTGGACACCACATGCCACTGAATGTTCTTTCCCCTCCTCTCTCCTCCCTGGTCACCTTGCCAGGATATGTGCTTACTGTCTGTGAGAGGACAGGAGTTCTTTGGAGGCAGGGTCAGGATTAGAGTAGACTTGACTCCTTCACCACTTCCATACTCAACTCTGAAAGTAACTCAATATCTCTGGGACCCAACAGGCCAGTGTTTAGAAGTGGCATGGGAAGCAAGGAGTATGGTTGCTCTTGGAAATTTCTTACCAAATGACAGGCTTCCTATATACGTGCAGCAATTTTTATACCAAAGGACAATCTAAGTGAAATGTTACCATTGGTCCACGTGGCCCTGGATCTCCTGGTAATCCATGTAGCCCAGGCAAGCCAGAGTTTCCCTAAAGAGAATCAAACCAAAATAAAACACTGTCTCTATTGGTATTTTTTTTCAGAAACCATCTCCCCTAAATTAGCCTCCAGCACTGAAATCCCTACCATATCTTTGCAAACCAAGATTAATCACCTTGATACAAAGTCCAAGGATTATATTAGAGAAAAGCAAAACTGTAAATCAGCTACTAGGGGTTTGTGGAGAATGGGATGTGGGGCAAGGTTTGCCTTTCAATAGAAACATGCAAACTTCTTTGAAACAGATCTCAAAAGAGGGCTCAGAACCCAGGGTCCTTCAAGTATGGAATGCACTTGCAAAGAGCAGTTCTGACTGTCAAGGGGAGAATTTCCTCTGAGCTAAGGAAATCAGTTTGAAGAACCCGAGAAAGTGATGCCCCTAGTCAGGTGAACAGGTCAGATGCCTTGGCCAGAGTACACCTAAAGCACTATCTTTCATTCTGGGGGTCCCATTTTAGAAAGACATTGAGAAGGCAAAACATAGCTAGAGAAAATCACCCAAGATGGTGGGAAGACTCAGAGTCAGGTCACACCAATAGTGATTGAAGGACTTGGAGGTGTAATAAGATGCCTACAAAAATCTGAAAGGCTACCAGGAGGAAGAAGTAGGATGATTCTGCCTGACCTGCAGGAAGTTTAGTTCATATAAGAAACTTCCTAACAGAATTGTCCCCAAAGGGAATGGCCTGCTTGGGAGATCATAGATTTTCTTCACTAGAAATCTCTCTTTAAAGAGAGGTTGGATGAGTTTTTGTTGGAAATATTACAAAGGGGATTACTGGGGGGAGGAGGGGTGTATTCTTGGCAAAGATACTGGAGTGGTTTGATATTTCCTTCTCCAGTTCATTTTATAGATAAGGAAACCGATACAAACAAGGTTAAATGACTTGTCTAAAGTCACACAGTTAATAAGTGTCTGAGGGAAGATTTGAACTCATGAAAATGAGTCTTTCTAATTCCAAGTCCAGTACTCTCTCCATTATGGCACTACCTAGTATGTGCAGACATAAGGTGAACTAGATAACTTCTTTTTTTTTATAAGATTATGTATTTATTTATTTATTCTTAGGTTTTTGCAAGGCAAATGGGGCTAAGTGCTTGCCCAAGGCCACACAGCTAGGTAATTATTAAGTGTTTGAGACCAGACTTGAACCCAGGTACTCCTGACTCCAAGGCCGGTGCTCTATCCACTGAGCAACCTAGCCGCCCCTAGATAACTTCTAAAGTCCCTTTCAACTCAGAGATATTGGAAGTATCCCTTGGTCTACCTTGATCATGGATATTGCTTTTACACACACACACACACACACACACACACACACACACACACACACACACACACATCTTATTTCTCCTTTGTATTCTCAGCACCTAGCAAAGTATGTCTTTCTGGCACTTCAGTATTTTTCAAGATTTGTGATTTTTTTTTTTCCCAAGAAGGAAACGATCTCCACCAAAATTGATTATGACCTTAGAAACCTCATAGCTAATGGACAGTTTCCAGTCTTGCAACAAAAAAAAAAAAGTCATCACCTATTGTCTAATGTTATGCTGAACCTCTCAGAACTTTTCTAGGTTGATTTTTGAATGAAAGATGTAATGGGGCCAAACTCAAATCTCCATTTTGGTGAGACTCACTGGAGCTTACCCACCATTAACATGGTTTGGGAGAGCCCAAGGTCATCTATATGCCATGATAAGTCACCATAATAGGATTTTAGCAGACCTACAACACAGCATCTTAATAGTGTTTGTGAAATTTAAGTAACAAAATTATAATCCCTAGGAAAAGAAATGAAGGAGAAATCTGGCAGGGATGAGGAAGAAAACCAAAAAGTCTCAAGTTGCATCACGTCGCTGACTGCCTCTTTGTGAGGTCAACTTGAGAGATGTTGTATCAGAAAACATTTTAACAAAAAGAAAAGCGAATTTCAGGGCAAGATGATCTATTCTGAGACATCTTCTTCCATCTTTTCTGATATGGTCCTAATAAGCAGCCAATGTAAAAAAAAAAGTGTCCTCAAGTTTATTTTTAATCGATTTTAGCCTGCTCAGGAAAAAATTATAATTTTGTGTTGTTGTGTATTTTGAGTCCAGAGGAGAAGAAAGTTGAGGGAAGATTTAAGACGAGAAATATCAAAG
The DNA here is from genome assembly GCF_037893015.1 of Macrotis lagotis. Taxonomy (NCBI): domain Eukaryota; kingdom Metazoa; phylum Chordata; class Mammalia; order Peramelemorphia; family Peramelidae; genus Macrotis; species Macrotis lagotis. Next base: position 38,197,403 of record NC_133664.1, on the reverse strand, counting down.
GATTCCTTGGAAAACGTACAACTCCAATGATCCAGAGAGCCTCTCAAAGACTCCTGGGTATGATCTCTGAGCATTGCGCTAGAGACAGCCAAGAATATGCACCAAGTCCTCTGATACTTACCCTTTTCCCTGGAAATCCCTTTGGTCCTTGGTTTCCTGGATGGCCTTTATCACCATCTTCCCCCTTTAGAGATTTAAAGCCGATTCTTAAGAATGAGAAGGTCTAATCGACTACAAATGTGCAGATTCCCCAAAAGCCAGATGACTTACTTGTTCACCAGGGTATCCAGGGAAGCCAGGCCTACCCTAGTATCAAAGACATCAGGAAATTTGATTTAATGTTGTTTTTTTAATTAAGACTTTGTTACGAAACTCTTCAAGGGGAAAAGGGGAAACATTTCTTAATTCTAAGTGAATAGACAAGGCACTGTTGCCAGGGAAAACAACTGCCGAAAGCTTTCCCATCTCCTGTTGCTCTTAAGGAGCCATATTTCACTTATGTAACTCAAGATAAGGTAATTTTCAAATGATTTTTACAAAACTCCCCTCCTTCAGCCTGCTGTCTATTTAGGGTTCTTCATTAGAATTTTTTTCAGATATCTCAGGCCTCATCCAACAGTGGGCAACAATAAGACAAATGTCATGTTTGGAAGGATAGCGGGGAGCTATGGCCCTTTACCAGGAGCTTTGCGTGATGTCTAAAAAAATCTATGGGAACGTATTAGATAATGATCACAGGGTCTTATAAAATGTTGAGTTGGAGACAAACTAGGGAGTCTCCATAAATATCTCATTGACTTGGATTCTACTCAGGATGCCTCCCTAAACGTGCTCTCCACCCGAAGAAAAGTCAGACGTCCAAGATGGCAGAAGGAAAGAGTTAGGAAGGGCTTCTTCTAGTTCTAGTTGTTATTGGATAGAAATATAACCTTGGACAAGTCTCTTTGACTCTTTAGGCCTCTGTTGTCTCATCTGTAAAGTGAATAAGTTGGAAGAATGAACCCTAAGCCTATAAATCAAACTCTGACCTCATGATAAGCCCAGGGGACCAACAGAACTCTAAGTGAAAGCAACCAAGTATACTCTGTCTTTTCTGTTACAAACTTTTGAAAAAAAGGGAAATTTAGAAACTGATCCCTCAGTCCTTTATATAGAGGAAGCCATCATCAGTCCTGATACTAAATTGGTCATTCTTTTGCCTTCAAGGAAGAGACAGTTTCTAATTCAGAGTAAATTAATAATTTGAATTTACCTTAGCTCCTTTTCTTCCTGGAAGGCCATACCCATCAATGCCATCCAACCCCTAAGAAAACAAAAGCAGAAAAAGAAAGATTTAGGTAACAAGGTCACTCTGACACCCGCATCACCAAGCAAGGAACCCTTAGTGGTTCCAAGATGAAAGAGTAGTTTTGGAAACTAAATGCCTAATACCTAGATTATATTAGGCAGTAAAGGGATTCTTGGAGATGAAAAATAATTATTGGAGAGCCAAAGAGACTCTAATCTTCAGATAGGACAGTCAGACTATACAAGAAGGTCCAAATCTTGTCCTCAAACAAAAACTGGGCTTTTTCCATAGGACAAAATAATATTTTAAAAAAACTTGATGATTTAGGAGTATAGATCTTGATGGAGAAGAGACCATAGAGCTCACCGAGTTTAAGCCTCTTAGCTTACAAATGAGAATGAGTGGTGAAGTGGCTTGCCCAACATTGCACAGTGAATAAGTTGTGTACTGGAAGACGTGAACATAAGTCTTCCTGATTCCGAGTTCAGTACTCTTATTGTGCCATCTGGCTTACATGGAGGAAGCTAGGTGGCTCACTGGCTAGAGTACTAGGCCTAGAGTCAGGAAGAGTTGAGTTCATATCTCATCTCAGACACTAACTAGTTGTGTGACCCTAGGCAAGTCACTTAACCACTGTTTGTTTTAATCCGCTGGAGGAAGAAATGGCAAACTACTCCAAGATCTTCACCAAGAAAATCCCATTTGAGATCACCAAGAGTTGGACATAACTGCTAAACACAAAACTTACAAGTTATTTAGCTTAGCCTTCAAGTAAGAATAGAGAAAATGCAATCACTGGAGGAAAGATGCTATGACCTTGCAAATTGGTTTCTTTTCTGGACATAAGTTGTAAGCAAGATGTAAGGCAGAAAATGACAGCCATTTTTTAGCAGGAAATCCAGAGACAAAGAAGAGACCAAGAAAAGAGGGAAGAGACCCCAGAATGTGCTGTGCCCTTATTGTACTGAGCAAAGAAAGCTAAAGCTAGGTTCTCCGGTGTGGCTGATGAGAATGAAGTCCAAAAATATGGTGCTAACTCTTCTCTCTCAAAGAATATAAAATGTGTCATGAGTAGCCACTACCCCATATCTAAATTATATATTTTGGAGAATTTCACCTACAGTAATTCTGGGAAACAACCATTTAGATTGAGATACTTTTAAGTTAGCACTAACAAGTAAACAAAATGAAGTCCCAGTAAAGGTAGATTGTATTTTAAGTGGGAGGATTTCAGTGAGAAGGGGAAAAAGAAGGCAACTCTCAATTTTTAAAAATTCTCAAGGTTAGCCATCAGGGAAGCTAGGTGGTGAAGAGGATAGAACAGTGGTTCTGGAGTCAGGGGGACCTGAGTTCAAATCCAGTCTCAGACGCTTAATAATTACCTATGTGACCTTGGGCAAGTCACTTAACCCCATTGTTTTGCAAAAATAAAAAAATAAATAACTTTTTTTTTCCATTTTTGCTAGGCAATGGGGTTAAGAGGCTTGCCCAAGGCCACACAGCTAAGTAATTATTAAGTGTCTGAGGCCAGATTTGAACTCAGGTACTCCTGACTCCAGGGCCGGTGCTCTATCCACTGTGTCACCTAGCTGCCCTATAAATAACTTTTTTAAACAAAGGTTAGTTATGATAGATTAGTGATTCATATTTTAAGTTGTTTATTGATGGCCAAAGGAAAAAGAGAAACAAATAACAAAAGAGAAATGTGTTTATCTATGAGTTGGTCTAAGATTCAGAATAAACTCACAGGTTGACCTCTTGGTCCTTCTGGTCCCATTACGCCATTTTCTCCTGGATAACCAAGCTCCCCCTTTGGCAACATAAATTGAGTATGGAATTAATTTTCTCTTATGGTTCAACCTTACAAGTTGATATACTTCTTCTTGCCTATGACCATGTTTCACACACACACACACACACACACACACACACATACACACACACATACACACACACACACACACACACACACACACACACACACACACGCCCTAGGAGGAGGGAGGTGCAGGGAATCTGAATTTATTGAAGATGGACTTCAGATGACAAGCATATCATTGGACTAATACTTAGTCTTTCCAGTCTTGTAAAACTTGCTAGAATATCTCTGCTAACACAATGGTCTTTTAGAACATGAGATTATAAAGAATAAATGGAGTAGAACTTTAATAGAGTGATAGTTACTATATTTCATATATACTACATACATATATATATGTGTGTGTTTATGTAGCTGCATTTGTCCCAATTATGCACATATATGTAGGTGAAATATTTACATTCCTATAGCTTATATGCATACAGATATTTAGATTATATGTGCATATCTTATTAAAGCATAAAGTCAGCAAGAATTTATATAGATATCTCCATACATTTATGTACAAACATACATATTTTTTCAGTTGCAGAGCAGAGTGTGATCTGCATTTGTAGGAGATTCCTAAAAGGCATGACTCTACATATAAATATGGTGTATATTGAGAAATTGCGATTGAGAAATCTATTTCCTGTCAATGGTTGTCAACATAGAATTTAGTTTTAATGTTTATTGGCTAAACATACACACATACACATTTATATACATAGATATACATGCAAATACAGATTTATTTATAGACTCATAAACACACATATGTGTGAACATATCTATAATATTCTATATATGTCCTAAACCACATATGTGAGTATAGACACATGGGTATATGGATGTAGATAGGTATGTATGTTTTTATTTAGATTGTTTAAATCCATATAAAGGCCCTAGGGTATATCCTGTAAATATGGACACAGACATAGAAGCACATACAACTAAAATTACAGCCAAAGGTGTGGATAATTGTTTAATAATTCTGGCTAAACATGACCCCCTTTGGGGTTTATTCTACATTATTCCCATTTTCCCCATCACTCTCCTAAGTCTAATCCACAGAACAGGTCTGTGGCCTGCTGACTCTCCCATGGTGTGAAGACTCACACATTAAGAGTTCTGACCTCCCTCCCACCCCCACCCCCTACCCAGACCCTCTTCTTAGGACTCTGGCACATGTTTCAGGCAGTCTCCTCCCTGCCCACCTCAGGATGCCCAGCTGTCAATTCCCCAGGCTCCACATTCTACTTCCCCCTCCCCTCCCTGCCTAGCATATTCTCCCTCTAGGACTCATAGAATCTGTCTTGAGAGCTGAGGTCAAATGATTGCCTTTCTTTTGTATTCCCAGGGCTTAGCAGAGTACTCAGCAAGCAGTAGGTCTTTAATAAATGCTTGTTGACTTGATTGATAATTCTCTTATGCAGTATCCTTCAAGAGATCTCTCCTGTTTCCTCCAGTTAATTGGCCCCCTCCCCAATGTTTCTACATTGCAGGTATCTTATTAAATGGGACTGTGTTGTACCCTATTTAGAATGTAAGCTCCTTGAGGGTAAGGCTGTTTCATTTTTATCTGTGTATCCCTAGTGTCTGGCTCATAGAAGGTGCATAACAAATGCTTACTGATTGATTGATAAATATCAAGATAATCATCAGTTTGTATCTGTGTGACCATCAATCCTTTGCTGTACAATAAAATGGGCAGAGTCAGTCATGTTCCTTACCCATCTATAAGGCCCTCAATGCGGTAGGTAAGACTAGAAATTGTTGACTAAGTATAACACTAATGACTTTGCTAATGTATAAACTGGGAAGGCTACAGCTGATACTCACCTTCATTCCTCTTGGCCCAGGACTCCCAGTAGGACCCAGTGGACCTGGCGGACCAGGATTCCCCTGAAATGGATGGATGACAGAGGATATGCAAAGGCAATTTACAGATGAGGAAATCAAAGCAATCCATAGTCATACAAAAAGTTTCTCTAAATCATTACTGATTAGAGAAATACAAATTAAAGCATCTCTGAGGTACCATCTCACCTCTCAGGTTGGCCAATATGACCAGAAAGGACAATGTTTAATGTAGGAAGGGATATGGGAAATCTGAGACATTAATACATTCTTGGTGGAACTGTGAACTCATTCAACCTTTCTGGAGGGCAGTCTGGACCCATGCCTAAAGGGCAACAAAAATGTGCATATTCTTTGATCCAGCAATACCACTACTGGGTCTGTATCCTGCAGAGATGATAAAAAGGGTAAAAACATCATTTGAACAGAAGTATTCATAGCAGCCCTGTTTGTGGTGGTAAAGAATTGGAAATCAAGTAAATGTCCTTCAATTGGGGAATGGCTTAAGAAACTGTGGTATATGTATGTCATGGAACACTAATGTCCTATTAGAAACCAGGAGGGATGGGAATTCAGGGAAGCCTGGAGGGATTTGCACAAACTGATGCTGAGTGAGATAAGCAGAACAAGACAAACACTGTACACCCCAACAGCAATATGGGGGTGATGTTCATCCCTGATGGACACATGCATTTCATCAGTGCAATAATCAGGGACAATTTGGGGCTGTCTGCAATGGAGAATACCATCTGTATCCAGAGAAAGAACTGTGGAGTTTGAACAAAGACCAAGGGCTATTACCTTCAATTTTTTTTTAATTAAAAAATGTGTTCTACATAATTTTGCTATCTCTAATATTTTATGTTCTCTTCAAGGATATGATTTCTCTCCCAAGACATTCAATTTTGATCAATGTACAGCATGGAAACAATATAAAGATTACCAGACTGTCTTCTATGGGGGTAGGGAGGTGGGGAGGGAAGGGAGGATTGAGGAAAGATTGTAAAATTCAAAACCTTACTGAAAATGATGGGTAGAAACTACTATTGTTTATGATTAGAAAACAAATAAAATATTAATTAAAGAAATAAGAAGAAATAGATGGACCAAGTGAGACCATCATCAAGATCACATGAAACCTGAGCTGTGGCTAACTGGTTCACTGGCCATATTGGAAATATGGGCAAACATTTCATTCAATCCTCCCTGTGGGTTGCAAATCACAACTAAGTTTACCATCATCGGCTTTCTAGAATTGGCCCACCCCTCAGGTGCCAATTGAATCATGTAGAGTTAAGCCTAGATCTTTTAATTGTTTAACCTATTCCATCCTCTCAAAATGAATGATATTCCACTGCTTGCCTTCCCAGTGGATTGAAGAAAGAGGGGGGAGGTGAGAGGGAAGGTGAGATTCGGAACTCAAAAATTTTTTAAAAGAATATTAAAAGTAAATGATAAATGCTTTTTAAAAAATAATATGCAAGGAGCCAAGATGGCAAAATAAAGGCAGGAACTCCCATGAGACAATTTGGAAAACTCTTTGGAAGGGTCTGTTTTACAGGGTTAGAAATGACCTGCAACACAGCCCAGGTCTCGCTGTGTGGCAGCCATCCAGGAATAGCCCATTGGGCACCTGAGCCCCTGGGGATGCTTGGGTGGTGGCAGCTTTGGGATTGCCAAGGACAACTTGGAAGGTCATTAGGAAAACTCTGCCATATCATGCAAGAGTGCAACCCAGTTCAAGGCAGACCTCAGTGCCGAACCAGCCCCAAGGACCAGGAGCAGACCTGGGGAGCCTTTGGACATCTGCTTCCAGAGCCCCCAGTCCAGGGACATTAGGCAGATTGGATGAGATTGTAGAGGTCCCTTTGCTGTTCCTGAGGCAAGACTCTGTAGCTTTGCCTATACCCAGATCCAGGGCTCAGTCTGGGTCCCAGTCTCAGGAAAAGGAGCAGAAGAACAACAGAGCTAACAGCTACAGCAGAACAGGGACCTTCCTCACAGCTCCAGGATGGAGGGGAGTGCTGATGGTCACCCACAAGCCATAACACAGGCCAGGGGAGCATCAGAGCCTCTCATCAGACCTTAGAGGAACTGAAAACTTGCAAGTCCCTGGGGGTGTCCCTGAAAACAGTTGCAAAAAACCTCAAAAGCTTGGGACAGTGTATCCTCTACCCTGGAATCAGAGCTCCACCTTAACAAAGAGTTAAAGTCAAGTCATAAGCTGGAAAAATGAGCAAACCACAGAAGAAGAAGAAATCCAACCATAGACAATTACTTTGTCCTATGGAGGATCAAAATATACACTCATAAGAGGATAACAAAGTCAAAGCTTCTATAGGAATTGGGCTCAGGCTATGGAAGAGCTCAAAAAGATTTTGAAAATCAAGTAAGGGAGGTAGAGGAAAAATTGGGAAGAGAAATGAGAGTGATGCAGGAAAATCATGGAAACCAAGTCAGCAGCTTGGTCAAGGAAATGGAAAAAAAACTAAAGAAAATAACACCTTAAATACTGGCTTGGGTCAAACGGAAAAAGCAGTCCAAAAGGTCAATGAGAAGAATGCCTTAAAAAGCAGAATTGGCCAGATGGAAAAGGAGACAAAAAAGCTCTCTGAAGAAAATAATTCCTTCACATGTAGAATGGAGCTAATGGAAGCTGATGACTTTATGAGAAATCAAGAAGCATTAAAACAAAACCAAAAGAATGAAAAACTAGAAGAAAATGTAAAATATTACATTGGAAAAATAACTGACCTGGAAAATAGATATAGAAGAGATCATTTGGAAATTATTGGACTACCTGAAAGTCATGACCAAAAAACAACCTACATATCATTTTTCAAGAAATTATCCAGGGAAACTGCCTTGAGATCCTAGAAGCAGAGGGTAAAATAGAAATGAAAAAAATCCACTGATCACTTTCTGAAAGAGATCCCAAAATAAAAACTCTCAGGAATATTATAGTCAAATTAAAGAGCTTAGAGTACAACCCAGAATCAACTCCCCAGCAAAAATGAACATCCTTTTTCAGGGGGGGAAAGACGGAAATTCAGTGAAAGAGGGGACTTTCAAACTTTCCTGTTGATACAACCTGAGTTGAACAGAAAGTTTGATCTCTATAGTACAAAACACAGGTGAAGCATAGAGAGGGTGGACAGGAAGGACTAATTATGAGGAACTTAATGATGTTGAACTACTTATATTCCTGCGTGGGAAGATGAGACTGATAACTCAAAGGAATCTTCTCATTTATTAGGGCAGTTAAAAGGAGACTATATAGACAAAGCACAGGTGGGAATTGAATATGAAGGGATAATATATTATAAAGATGGAGTTAATGGGGGAAAGGAGTATACTTAGAGAAAGGGAAAGGAGAGGTAGAATGAATTATTTCACATAAAGAGGCAAGAAAAAGCTTTTGCAGTAGAGAAGAAGAGGGTGAAGGTAAGGGGGAATGAATAAACCTTACTCTCATCAGAAGTGATTCAGAGTGGGACAGCTAGATGGTTCAGTGGATAGAGCACCTGCCCTGTTATCAGGAGGACCTCAGTTGAAATTTGTCCTCAGACACTTAATTACCTAGCTGTGTGACCTTGGACAAGTCACTTAACCCCACTGTCTTGCCAAAAAACAAGTGGCTTAGAGAGGGAATAACATACACACTCAATTATGTATAGAAATATATCTTATCCCAGAAGAAAATAGGAGAAGAAGAGGATTGGAAAAAGGGGATGGGGGAGGGAAGGGGAGTAGAGGTAATCTAAGAGAGGGGAGATCATGGGCAAGGGTAGTCAGATGCAACACACTTTTGAGGAGAGATAATGTGAAAGGAGAGAGAGAGAGAGAGAGAGAATGCAATAGATGGGGGTGGAGGGGAACAGGATGGAGGGAAATAGAGCTAGCATTAGCAACTGTGAGAAAAAAATATTGAAGCAACTTCTCTGATGGACTTCTGATAAAGAATGGAGTCCGTTCCAAAATCAGATGATGGCTGAATACAGACTAAAGTATAGTTTTGCCCCCCTCGCTTTATTTTTCTTGAGGTTTTTTCTTTATTGGGAGAGGGGGTTATATTTACTTTTACAACATGACTATTGTAGTAATGTGTTTCATGGCTACACATATTTAACCAAGTAACTTGCTTTCTCAATGTGGGGAGTGGGGTGGGAGGAAGGAAGAAGATTTGGAACTCAAGATTTTGGAAGTAAATTTTGAAACTTGTTTTTATATGATGCTGGAGGAAAATTTGAAATAAATTTGAATAAATAAATAAATAAAAAGTATGCTATTCAATTAAAACTTGAACTACAGGGAGGGGGTGGGGGAGGGAAGTGAGATTAGGGGAAAACTGTAAAATTCAAAAATAAATAAATAAACACACTTACAAACAACAACAACAAGAAACCATGAACCATAGGAGGAATAAGGAACATTCTGTCATGGAGATTATGTCTGGTCTTTGACATATACTAGTTGTGTGACACTAGCCCCCCCACTCTTTAGATACTTAACCTCTCTCTTTTTTTTTTTAGATTTTTTGCAAGGCAATGGGGTCAAGTGGCTTGCCCAAGGCCACACAGCTAGGTAATTATTAAGTGTCTGAGGCTGAATTTGAACTCAGGTACTCCTGACTCCAGGGCCAGTGTTCTATCCACTACACCACCTAGCTGCCCCTGATACTTAACCTCTCAATGCTTTAGACAACTCTGGAAGACCAGAAGTCATCAATTTACATTAATAGAGGCATATACTTCATAGAGAATCCCTCTATCAATGGGTTCAGTTCAAAAAATCCACTACAGACATGAAATGGAATAGAAGGTTCTCTCATCATATGAGGGGAAAATAGCTTATGGTGTCCAGATTCAGGAGACTGAGGCCTGAATTTTTGTTTAATCTAGTCTAGTCATAGGACATCTCAGGGACGGGGGGGAATAGAAAAAAACACAATCCATCATGACTCTTTGTGACCCTTTCTTGTAATGCTGGCCTCCCACTTCTGTGGTGGTGCCAGGTTTCTTCAAGTTCTGGATAATTTGGATAAGGTGGGGACTCTTGTCCAAGAAATCTTTTTCTAGTTCACAACCCCTTTCGGCACTTTCCCTCTGAGATGACCTTTTACATATCTTGTCACATCGTTTTATAAATGTCTTCACTATTATAAAATGAGCTCTTGAGGGCAGGGGCAATGTTGCTAAATTTTTTTTGAAACCCTGATGTCGCACAAGGTACAACACAGAGGGCTTGGTACCACCTGCCTGGGGATCAGATTCCTTCTTAAACAGAGATAGTTGAGAATAAGGAAAGAATGAGTATAATCCCACTAAGGTACCCTCCTAAGCCTCCCCACCACCTTCGTTCATTCCTTTGACCTCCTTTCTAGCTCAAATATGTGCCTAAAAAGGACTCAGTGACTTGAAAAGCAGAAGAAACCAGAGATGTATAATAGTTATCTAGAATCCATCAAGGAGATCACCCAAATGGGATGGGGTGGGGAAGTTTCCTTTACAAACCTACCTGTTCTCCGGGTAAGCCCTGTTTTCCAGACATTCCTGGTGGTCCTTGTTCACCTCTTGGACCCTGATTCAAAAATTAAAAAGAGATGCTAACTTTTCACTTTTTAAAACTTGCTTTATGGTTTTTTTTCTTTCTTCCTCAAGTTTTTCCCCCTTTAGTTCTGACCATTCTTTCACACCATGACCAGTATGGAAATATATTAAACAATTGTGCATGTGCAACCTATATCAGATTATTCACTGTCATGGAAAGAGGGGAAGGAAGGGAAGGTGGTAATAAAATCTGAAACTCAAGAGCTTACAAAAAGATGAATGTTGAAAACTATCTTTGCATGTAATAGGAAAAAAAATTAAATAACCATTTTAAAAAAGAGAGAGAGATGTTAACTTTGGAAAAAAGGCATATAGGCTTCCACACAATTCCACATAAAGTCTTGGTAACTGAAGAATAATAAATAACATCTGAGTGATGCTGTTCCTCCATTGATAAGACTTTCAAAAATAGTCCCAGCTCTTGACCCTGAAAGACTCTGGGCAAACAAAGTAGTGTTTAAGGCTCTTTACAAACTGGCCCCTAATCCTCCCGCCGGGTTTCCCTCCATTCATCGTACATTCTAGCCAAATGACCTTATTTGTCATTTTTCAAATAGATAAACTCCATCTCCCAACTCTATGCCTTTGTGTAAACTGTTCTCCCAGGTCTGAAATGCATTATTTCTTCTCCTATACCTCTGGGCTTCCCAGCTTCTTTCAAGCCCAGTTTGTGCATCACCTCCTAGAGGAAGCCCTTCCTGAACCCCTTCAGTAGTCAATGCGCTATCCCTCTTCAATCTGTCCAGTCTTTCTCCATTTGAGTTTATCCTTTAAGAACTCTTAAACAAGGTCCATTAATTTGTTTCTGTAAAGAAATATGACAACTATATTTCCCTGTAATTGATTTCCATTGTAATTTTATTTTATACATCTAAAGACATTGTTCTCAGAAGGGGTTATTACACTTCACCAGATACCATCAAAGGAATCCATGAAACAAAATAAAAACTCCCTGCTCTAGTAGAATAGAATCTCCATGAGGACAGGGATTGTTTCTCCAGTTATCTCTATATACACAGTGTCTTACACACAGTAGGTACCTAACAGCAACAGATAATAGCTAGTATTTACAGATTCTTAAGTTTTGCTAAGAACTTTACAAATATGGTCTCATTTGATCCTCGGAACCACCCTGGGAGGCAGGTGCTGTTAGTTTCCATTTTACAGTTGAGAAAACTAAAGCAGACAGTAATTAAATGATGCAGCAGCATCTCACAACTAGCATCTGGGGCCAAATTTCAACTCAGCTCTTCCAGACACTATCATCCCCATTTTAGAATTGGGGAAGTGGAGGGGGAGGGGCTTATACTGACATCCATGATGATAGAACAATCAATTCAAAGATATGCAGTGAGAAATGAGAGCATACAGGAGTGTGTGTGAGAAAAATACACTAAACAAAATCTTCAGGGACTTGTCTGAGCAAAAGAAAGTTTTTATTTGCTTTTCTGGAGAGAAGGGCACACTCCAAGTCTCACAAAAGTAGGGAAGATCAAGAAGCTGCATTCAAGGAACAATCAAGAAAGATAATATGGCCTAATGAGACCCCTCCTCCTCCCTATCCTTTCTCTCTGTCAACTCATTGGTTAGTCTTCAAAATTACATTTCTACTCACAAAAATCTACCCTAGCAACAAAGAAAAGAATGAAAGGTTTTCATAAAATATTACCTCACCATCTAGATGATGAGATTCAGGATTATAACTATCTTATTGAAGTAATGTAATTTGTCTTGGAACACAAGGTCCAGGAATAGTCTACTATCCTCCCATTCAATACTTATCATCAAACAAGAGGAGGCTTATGAGCTTCTTTGTAATGCAAGGTTTTTCCATGAGAAGAGTCTACGGTTCTCTCAGTTAGTAAAAATAATTGTACCATAAGATAGGTGGCTAACTTAGAATGCAAGGTCTTTCTAGAGGTAGACTAATAGTTTGTTCTTATCTTAGTGTTTCTTAACCCTGAGAGGACTTCACTAGGAATATTAACCCTAAGAAGGTTTTATTGGGAATATTCCTCTCAGGAGAAAAGGAAGTTTTAGTTCCAAATGATGTTTAGTCAAATTTCTATGTATACCAATGTTTGGTTGAATAAACGCATACTGGGGGCAGCTAGGTGACACAGTGGATAGAGCACCAGCCCGGGAGTCAGGAGTACCTGAGCTCAAATCCAGCTTCAAACACTTAATAATGACCTAGCTGTGTGGCCTTGGGCAAACCACTTAACCCCATTGCCTTGCAAAAACTAAAAAACTAAATAAATAAACAAACAAATAAATAAATAAACAAATGCATACTTAGATTGACTTAAAACTCTCCTCACCAGGATTTATGAACCTTTTGGACTTATCCTCTATCTGGTTCCAGTGCCTATATTTCTTTTGTTGGTACAACATGAGCAATTCAAACTAATTTTTACTTAAAAATTGAGGAAGGAAAATTATCTCACTCGAAGAAATATCATATTTCTCCTTACAAGTCAAGGACAAAGGATGAGAGGCTGTGTTTGCAAAATGATGAGACACCATGTTTGCAGTGTCAACAAAATGAAGGCCCATTTGTGTTGCCCAGACCAGACTGAAAATGTACTGTATTTAGAGTCACTCATCTTCTCCCGAATCTCCTTTTCCTTATTGATTTTCAATGCTTTATTTTCCCATGGAGCTGCTGTGAGCCCCTGTCTTGGCTTAGTATCATTGATTTTGGCAAGGAGGCTGCTGAGTGAATTATTGGAAACTGTCTCCCTAAATTGAGCTGCATGACTACACCCCAACAGAGAAGTTACAATTATGGAGAGGCTTTATTGATTTCTCTTTGAATCATCATCAGCATGGTTACCACCCCCAAAAACCCCTCCATTGCCGGGAGGGTGGAAAAGAAAGGAGTTAGGGTCCGAGGAGGGGTGGTGGAAAAGTTAACTTATGCCACTGATAAGTTTTTTCTTTTTTTTAGAGATTGTTTTTATAGCACTTTCATTTTTAAGTATCTGCCTCCCCTCCCTTCCCCTTCCCTTCCCTCTTCAGAGACTTCCCTTGTACTAAAGAATAAGGGGGGAAAAAAAGAGAGAGGTGGAACACAGTTTAGCAAAACTGATATATCTAAGACTGTTTTCTAAAAATCTCAAGTTTCTTCCCCTAAGTTAGGTCAGTCTTTTCCCAAACAAAATGAATATGATCTCTAACTTACTATTCTGTAAATCCCACATGCTGACACATTTTTCTTGCTGATAATATTTTGGTCTGAACATTTAGTAAATGATCTCATAAGAACATAGGATATAGAATTAGAAAAAATCAAGGGTCTTTAATGTTTTAGGCATCCCTTTGCCATAATCTAGAAGACTAAAGTCCCCCTTCTCTGAATAATGTTTTTAAATACATAAATAACCACATAGAATTACAAAGAAAACCAATTATATTACAAATGTAGTAATCAAAATTGTTTATAAAATGTCCATGAACTGCCACTCCCCAGATTAACAACTGAAGTACTTGAATATCCTTATTTCACAGGAGGAAGAAACTAAAGTAAAAAGATTTGCCCCAAATCCCAGCGGGTCAAATTAGCAGGACCCCGATTAAAAAGTTTTGGAATCTTGAGACTGATCCAATTCAGTAGTGAAATTTACTTAAAGGATCTTTTTCCTTTCATTTTTTAACACTTGAAATCAAATTAATGAACAAGATAATTGGGATTTTGAAGAGAGATGTGCAGTTAAAGGCTTTTATTCAAAGCTTCCTCAATTTCCAAATTAGGTTCCTCTGTTTACATGAGGCAAAGGGAGGCAGTGTGATATCAATGCCAGGGAAATTGGTGGTGCCCTCATAAAGAGGAGAGTTCTTTGAAAGTGAAAAACTCACAGACTAGCCTTGGAGTTTATTTTACAAACCAGCAAAATTCACAGATTAAATTTTTTCCAGGAGAGACAATAAGCTGCTTGAGAGCTGGGTGAATAACAAAGGTCTAGGCAAGGGTGCCTGAGGGAAAGAGAGAAAAGAAACCAGTCCTAAGAGCTGGCTGGGTTTAGACTAGAGTGAGTCCAGCCATAAGGGGAGTTTAGGCCAGACTTTTATAGTCTTGCCCACATCCTGTGTAGGAAAGAGTCAGGAAAAAGTGGGCAAAGGAGGATCCTACCCCCCTCTCCATGATTGAAGTACCTATTCTGAAAGGCCTGAAGCTAGAGGAGGGGTAGAGGAATCTTGGCCAATGTACCCTTAACAATGGAAGTACATTGAACAATAGGAGGGAATTTACCTTTGATTAGGATCCACCTGCCTCAGACAGGCACAAATAACATTTTCTTAATATTAAAACCCAGACAGATATTTCTCTTTCTACAATATAACTGAAAGAGAGCTGGCCTTTTACTATGAGAAAGAGACCTGACTTTAGCTCCCAAAGTCAGGACCTCTCAGAGTCTCAGTTTTCACATTTGTAAAATAAAGGCAATAGTTCCCTGTCTCACCAGGTTGTTCGGAGGCTCAGAGCAGATGATATAAATAATGAAAGTTATCTGCAAACACTAAATCCCTATATAAATTAAACTACGAGCCATTATATAATTTAGCTCTCCCTGGTCATTTATACAATGCCAAACAACTTGCTTGTCTCATTCCCAAAGACTTTATGGGAAATTTTGGGAATCTTTCATGTGACATTGATACAGGGAATTATGGACATCAGAGATTGGCAACTTGGAAACAGATTTTTTTAATCCTTCACACTGTTAAATTTTGTAAAAATGTAAAATGTTATCTACTCCTAGGATATAAATTGACTCCTGTTGTTCCATTGTTAAATGTAAAATTTGTACTCATCTCCTCATTCCCAGCCTCCAGCTTCTGGCTTCCAGCTACCTGATCTTGGTCATCAATAGGTTAAGTTTAAGGTGGCATGACTGAAAAATGACATGTTGGACTTGGAGGGCACATACCTTGGGACAGGACGGACCAGTAAGTAGCTTGCCTATTGGAGAACACCTGGAGCCAGGTGCTAGACCATTCCCCAAGCACCACCTTTGTTCAACCCACTACATAAGTGTATTTAAGTTCAGAAGAGAAGTGCCAGCCCCCTTTTTCTCTCTTCTTCACCCTACCTTCTCCTTGCAAGGATGGCTATGTCTCTCTCTCTCTCTTTCTTAGGCCATGTGCTCCCAGCCAAGGCCCTCTGGAGAACCATGGGGTCCTATGCCATGTGGTTGGACTAAGCTAGCCCTTATAACTATCTATCCTCTCTCTCTCTCTCTCTCTCTGTCTCTCTCTCGCCACACACACACACACACACACACACACACACACACACACACACACACACACTCATGTACACTCAACACAAACTGTATCACCTCCAGGATAAATAAAATCTTCTGTTTGGATTTTTATTTTTATTGGATTTTTATTTCATAGTCAGATCTTTTCCTCCCTTCTCATTTTATTCCCCTTGAAGTACTCTGGCAATCCAGTGCTTCAGGCCTCCTTCATATGTCTCCCACATAACACTTTCCCACCCAGACTTCTGGAATGTTCACTGGTTGTCTCCATACCTGGTTCACTGTTTCTCCTAACCTCTACCCCTGGCTTGCCTGCCTTCCTTCAAGTTTCAGCTAAAATCACACCTTCTGTTAAGAAGCCTTTCCTGATCACAGTCTTCCTTAATCTGCTTCCCTCTGAGATTATCTTTACATATGCACATGTATATGCCATACATATATATGTATATATACATATATATACACACATATTGGAGTGTAAAGTTTTTAAGTAATTTTTTGCATGGTGTCCTTTATATTGGGAGTTCCAAGAGGTCAAGAATACTTTTTTATCTTTCTTTATATCCTCAGTGTTTAGCAAGGTGCCTTCCACATAGTGGGTGATTAATAGATACTAGTTGACTTGACTTTCTAGACACAGTTTTAATACATTCCAAGAAGAGAGGCTAGAAAAAGATGCTCCCCCTCCCCCCTTCCCAGGAGACACCAATGGAAAGGATTCCCAAAGTTATTCTCCTAAAAATTTAGGAGAAAGTGACCCAGTACCTTCTAAATGAATTTTCAAAGAACAAAGGAATATAACAAAAATAACAATGAAGCAAAACCAAAAATATAACCTATATTGGACCAACCTCAAAGCCTGGATGTCCAGGAACTCCAATGTAACCATGTATACCAGTTTCTCCAGACAAACCCTGCCAAGATAAACAGAAAGCAGAAACAGATGTCAGCTTGCTGAGAATGGGCACAAAAACATATATCTCTCTTTTGTTTTTAGGTTTTTGCAAGGCAAACAGGGTTAAGTGGCTTGCCCAAAAACATATATCTCTTTAGTGAACTCTTATATTCAACTCTTTACAAAATGTCCAGTATATAAGGCCAGTATGTCACAATCAACCCTAGGTTGGTAGTCACAACTATAATTCTTCTTAATGGATAATATGCTCATTCATCAAACTAGCAGTCTCAAAGCAAACAAATGAGTTTCTCTGAGGCTTTTTATTAGTCCAGTGGGACCATGGTTTACAGAATGAAGCCTCTCCCTCCTAAGAGCATTCTTGGACTGCAGAAAAAAGAAAGAAAGAGCAGTGGTGGGCTGCATTCTTTATTGATACGGAGAAAGCAGAAAGGAGGAGGAGCAGAGTGGGGAGGAGAAGGAAAAAAAGAAGAAGTCTAGGGACTTTCCATCTGGTGTTCTGAAGAACCCTGGGCTAGATTTTTTCCTACTCCTCAGTCCAAGTATCTTTCCTTCAGAGGAAGAGGAAAATCTCTAGAGATGACACTGACCCCATTTGTCATTAAATCTTAGGTAAACATGTAGTCTTCGCAACCTGGATTCCACTTCGCAACATTTGGATTCCACTCTGGCTAAATTTCAAGGGCAACCACTAGAATGAGAATTAACCTAATAGGGTCTCACAAAAAATGGCTAATGTTTAGACAGCACTTTGAAAGGCATTTTATAAATATTCCCTATTTTCCATCCATTCAACAAACCAATAATTTATGTGCTTATTATTATCTTAATTTTACAGCTGAAGAAACTGAAGTTGAGAGAAATCAAGTGAATTCCCTAAAGTCACTCAGTCATTTAAGTCCAAGACAAGATTTAAATAGGTCTTCCTGACTTCGATTCAACCACTCTTTCATCTATGCCACTTAGCTGCTCTCAACATGGGACATCTAATGTGACCTCAGTGGCTCTCTTAAGCATGACAGCAGCAGAAGGGAAAAAAATACTGTACTTTGCTATTCATCACACAGGCAATTTTTATTAACAAGTCAGTGACTATTATCTCCAGGATTCCAATGGAACTGTAATTTCATCCCTGTGAGCATTCCCTCCAGCAATATAAATAGCCATCCTCCCATGTGTAAGAGGACAGCAAAGACCAAAGATTTAGAGCTAGAAGAGACCTCAGAGGATCTGCCTTATTTTACAGATGACAAAACTAGAGCAAAGAAAAGTGAAGTGGCTTTCCCAAGATCTCACAGATAGAGACAGAGCCAGGATTTGAACCAAGGTTCAGGTGAAACCAAATCCAGGACACATTCCTTAGCACCAGGATGTCATTCTTTTCCCATTGTGTGTGACTTTCATTTGTGCCCACCCATAAGTTTG
This sequence comes from Macrotis lagotis, assembly GCF_037893015.1. Classification (NCBI taxonomy): domain Eukaryota; kingdom Metazoa; phylum Chordata; class Mammalia; order Peramelemorphia; family Peramelidae; genus Macrotis; species Macrotis lagotis. Next base: position 38,179,180 of record NC_133664.1, on the reverse strand, counting down.
TTGCAGGGGATCTACACAATGTGTTAGGGACTTCATATGTTCAAACAACAACAAAAAAAAAAAAACCCAGGTGCTCTCTGTCTACTCAAACTTGCTATGGTTCCTTAAGGAGGCAGTAAGGAACAAGCATTTATTAAGTGCTTACTGCATGTTAGGCATTGTGCCAAGTACTTTAAAAATATTATCTCTCATGATCCTCACAACAATTCTGGGAGCTAAGCACTTTCATTATCTACATTTCACAGGTGAGAAAACTAAGGCAGACAGATTATGTGACTTGCTCAGGGCTTAAATGGCTCCTATCTGAGGCTGACTGTCTTTTGAAGTTCTCAGTAGCTGACCAAATGGTAAAGAAAGAATCAAGGCTAAGATAGATGAGAGGCTGCCATTCCAACATCAGGACCCTGGACAGCATCACAACCAAGAAAGGGCTTCTAAACAAGGCTAAGACAAGGAACTTTGACACATCAGACTCAAGTATTAGGGAGGTTGGCTCTAGTGCTGGAATTATGAACCGCATCAGGATTATGCCCCGATGCCATAGTGCTTCTCTTTTGCCCCATCTGAGGTTACAAGACTCATTTGGTTACTGGAAGCCTTCCTTATTCATCAACTTGGATGTGTGAAGGAGTCATGACCACTGCTCTCTACCCTTCATTCTCTTGTTCTTCCTGTGTGTATGCCATCCCCTCAACCTTTCCAGGCAATCTTGTCTGCTCAAAAATTGATAGAGGGAAGACCCAGAAATACTGCATGAATTTAGAGAAAAAAATATGAGGAATTTCCAGAATGAGGCTCTACAGACAAAACTTATAAGAATTCAACAAAACTACCATCCTGTCAATTTAACAAAAACACAAAAACTTACCAGCTGCTATTCAGAAACTGAAAGTATTCCATTCAAAATCTTAACCTTGAGATCATGTAAAGAATGAGGATTGCTATTCATCACACAGGCAATTTTTTTAACATATCAGTGACAGTTATCTACAGGATTCCAATAGCACTATAATTTCATCCCTGTGAACATTCTCTCCAACAATATAAATAGCCATCCTCCCAAGTGTAAAAGGACAGTAAAGACCAAAGATTTAGAGCTAGAAGAAACCTCAGAGGGCATGCCTTATTTTACAGATGGCTCAGTAATAAAGAAGGTAACTCTAGATTCCCCCAACTTCTGTCTAGGGGGTACCCTGTTAAAGAAAACACCATATTCTAAAAGATCCCAAAGGAAGAATCCTTCTAATTGTTCATAGCAACCAGTTTCTTCAAAGCTAAGCTCAGTAAGCTCTCAATCTGTTTCTTTTCTGCTCTGTTGGTGAAAAAAAATTAAGCTGAAATACAATGATCCAAGACAATTCTGAAGGACTTATGATGAAATATGTTGTCCATCTCCAGAGAAAGAACTGATGGAACCTGAATGAAGATTGATAATACTTTATACTTTGCTTTATTTTTCTGGGGTGGGGGGGTGGTCTCTTTTTTCTTTCACAATATGACTTACATGGAATTGAGTTTTGCATGACCTCACATATATAGCCTATGTCCAGCTACTTGCCTTCTGAATGAGGGGGGAAGGAAGAAAGAGAATTCTGAACTCAAAAATTTAAAAATTGTCAAAATTTTACATGTAATTAGGAAAAAATAAAATATTAATTTTTTTAAAAGAAAATTGAGTTAAAATGAGATTTTAAGACTAGGGGTTTTTCCATAAATTTTCTCTAAAGATACAAGCAATGAGTTAGCTATCACTTGTTTTCAAAAGTCAAACTTTTTTATGAGAGGAGACCATTTCTCTTACAAATTACAAAACATATTTAGTTTCTTGAAAATATGTCTTTCCCTTAAGATCCATGGGAAGCTTTCCTGTTTTATTTCCATGTTGTTCACATCCCTTTGTATCTAAGATGTCTGATATTTAAGTACCATCCTAATTGCCATCTGCATTCAGAGGGTCTAACCTCAGAGTAGCACCAAACAGAGCTCCAGAAAATCCAAAGGAACATTTGTTTGGACTTTGAAAATATATCCTCAGGATTAAAAGAAATGCCAAGGGGATTCAATCGAGCATTCAACCAAGCATCTATTAAATATTTATGATGAGCCAGGCAGAGTGTAAGTGTTAGGGATACAAAGAAAAAGCAGGAACTCTGGGCCAAAGGAGCTTTACAGTCTGTCAGGGGAGGTGTCTCTGTGTGTTTGTGTGTGTGTGTGTGCATGTGTGTGTGTGTCTGTGTGTGTCTGTGTGTGTCTGTGTGTATGTATGTTTCTAAAGTCTTATTTTAGTTTTAATTTTTAATAACTCCAAAAACTTTTTCACTTTTTAAAAAAGCATAATTTGAAAGTTTAAGTATTTAATGTCTTTCATACTTAGTTTTGTAAATTTTGAATAATAAAAAGTTATCATTTTAATTTTAACAAGATAGAACACCTTGTCACCTTCTACATTGCTTCTACATTGGACTTTCTCAGTCCAGTGGATTATGGAGAGGACTCCTCAGTCCCCTAGCTCTATTAGATTTCTTCTTGTGGAGTCCTCTCAAAACTATTATATATGCATCAAACCCTCATTCTTTAGATGATCTCAAGATTAGGATTTCAAATGGAATCCTTTCAGTTTCTGAGTAGCAGCTGGTAAAAGTTTTTGTGTTTTTGTTAAAATCTACAGGATGGTGGTTTTGTTGAATTCTTATAAGAAATATGAAATATTTTAATAATTAAATAATTAGCTTTTCAAATGTTTTTATACATTTTTATGTTTAAGCTTCCAATGTTTTTATAAGTTTTTAGCATTTACATCTCTGAAATTTATGAAATCTTAAAACTACATTAAGACTTTGGGGACACCTAAAAATATGAATATACAAACTATGTACAAAATTAATATAAGGAAGCTAGATGGTGTAATGGAAACAGTGCTGGTCCTGGAGTCAGGAAGACTTGAGTTCAAATCTGGCTGTGTGAACCTGGGCAAATCACTTAACCCAGGTTGCCTCACTTTCCTCAGCTGTGGAGAAGGAAATAGCTAATCACTCCAGTATCTTTGCCAAGAAAGCCCCACAATGGGGTCATGAAGAGTCTGACATGACTGAACAATTGATCCACAAAAATTCTATTTGCTCTAAAGAGTTCTGCTATCACTTTGTAGGAACACAGTGGGACCCAGCATGCCTTCACTCCCAGGCTTGTAGCCCCAGTGGGGTGAATCTGTCTCTCCTTTCCCCCAGGACACCCTCTCTTCACATTTCCTAAACCTGTAGAGAACTCATCTGAAGACCTGAAATGCCACTGATGTAGGGAGTGATTCACAGCGAATATCAGCTGCCATCACAGGCAGCTTCATCCTTTGCCTTGACATACTCTCCAGCCTCTGTAATAACTCTCCTCTTAAAACAGTCCATCACAAACCAACCCCTGAGAGCCAGCTTTCCAATAGGAACGTCCCACACTGAAATTCTCTTCCAGCCCAGAAAGTAATTAACTACTGTAAATATCAAGGATTTCTCTTCACTTCAGGGCATAACTGTCACCTCTTCAAGTCAATGCCACAGATTCATTGAGGGAACAAAGTTATTAGGGATCTCCAAGTTCAACTAGTTCAACCCCTGAATAAATCATGAGGCTCCTGTAGACAATTCCCTCACCAAGCCTCTACACCTTAATTGACAGGGAACTCATTATTGCCTGCCACAGCCTCTTCTATTTTAAGACAGCTCTAATACTTTGGAAATTTTCCCTTCTATGGATTTTCCCTGTAGCATTCACCCATTAGTTCTAGCCAGTTCCTAACCCACCTAATCATTCTCATTGCTCAAGAGACAGAAGGCACTGGAGAGAACTGACCTTGAAATCAGAAGGACCTGAGCCCCTCCTCTGACACCCACTGTTGGTGGGGCCCTGGACAAGTCACTTAACTTGTCTTGGCCCTCTAAACAAAGAGGAAGTGCCTACATGAACTGGGAGCACTCCCTCAACTAGGAATTCCCTATACCAATGAAAGCAGAGGTCTAAAATCTGATCCTAAGGAAGGTGTTAGAATTGAGTGGCCATTTTAAAGTTCCTTTTAAAGGCAGCTGAGAGCACCATAGTGCATAGAACCTGAAAGAGTCAAGTTCAAATCTGGTCTCAGATACTGGGCAAGTCATCAAACCTTTTGCACCTCTGTTTCCTTAACTGTAAAATTAGGTTAATAATAAGACCTGTTTCTCAGGGTGGTTATGAGAACCAATGTCTTACATATAAAAGGAGTTTACTAAATGAAAAATTCTTAAAAAAAAATATAAACCTCCCCATATTTCCTCTATGGAAAATTTCCTCTATGAACAAACCCAAATTATCTTCATGAAACTGAAAGAAAAGTCAAATCATGGTATCCCTGAAAAAACATGAGATACCACTTCCTATTGACTTTATTGACTTTTTTCTTTTTTTGATTTTTGCAAGGCAGTGGGGTTAAGTGACTTGCCCAAGGTAACAAGGTTAAGTACCTGAGGCAAGATATGAATTCAGATTCTCCTAAGTCCCCGATGCTCTATCCACTTTGCCACCTAGCCACCCCTCCTATTGAATTTAGAGTTAAATGGTCACACACAAGAGAACAACATAAAAACATCTTTGGGCAAGGAGTAGCCTCCCTCATTTGGAAAGCACTAACCTCCGATCCAGGTAAGCCCTTTCTGCCTCTTGGCCCCTGAGGAAGAATAAAAAAAGAACAAGTTCAATCAAGTAAAGGATTGATAGTATAAGAGAATCATGAAAACAGTTGAGTCTCAGAGACTCAAGCAAAAATTATACCTACATTAGAACCTCGGCTTCCAGGAATACCTTGCTCACCACGAAACCCAGGTTTTCCCTGAAAAAAAGAAAAGATAAATTTGGATGCATTCAGATCTTCTTTTTTTCCCTATCTTCTTAACATTCTTATTTAAAAAGTTGAGTACCAAAAAAAAAGTTGAGTTCCATATTTTGTCCTTCCTTCCCCACCCCCTTCCCCTTATTAATGTTTTCTTGGTGGTTCTCTCCAATTACTTGACAGTCAAATGCAGTATTTTCAGAGTATTTCCAGGAAATCCTGCAGGAGAAGGAGCATGAGATTCAGTCTGAAAATATATGTGCAAATATTGGCTTTGTCCCCTGACTACCTCTGTGACTTGAGATGATTCATTTGAACTCCCTGGTCCTCAGTTTCTTCATAAGCAAAATAAAGGGCACTGAACCTATGGTTTCTCCACACTCCATCTAGATGGGGGGGTCTTAGGGTCTTTCTGTAAAGGCTTAATTCCATTAAAGGTTTTATTGGAGTTATTACACAGGAGTACTATGATCACATACCCTTTTCATTATTCGTGTTCAGAATCAGAGACATCTCTGGCCCCCCAGATTCTAAATCTGTAAAATGAGGAAGTCGAGTTTGAAGGGAGATGTGAGATGTGGCAAGGTCAGGTGGCAAGAATGCTGAACTCTGCATCTGAAATACTTGATGGTCTTATATTCCACTCCTAATGCTTACTGGCTATGTGTCTATAGCCACACCAAGATCTCATTTGATACTCATTACAACCCTGGGAGGGGTAGGTGTTATTATTATTACCATTTTGCAGTGGAGAAAAGTGAGTCAAACAGAGATTGAAAGATTTGCCTAAGGTCACACTGATAGTAAGAGTCTAAAGCTGGATTTGAATTCAGGTCCAGATCCGTGCTCTATCCATTACACCACAGCTGCCTCTAAAGATTCAACCTATACAGGGCTGCTAGGTGGCACAGTGGATAAAGCACCGGCCCTGGAGTCAGGAGTACCTGGGTTCAAATCCGTTCTCAGACACTTAATAATTGCCTAGCTGTGTGGCCTTGGGCAAGCCACTTAACCCCATTTGCCTTGCAAAAAACCTAAAAAAAAAAGATTCAATCTATGTGCCAGTACCTATGGAAAATCTTTCCTGAACTAATTGCTGGCACTCGTATCCTTCTCAAATTGTAATTATGAATTTTTCCTGTTTGAATGCTATACCCTCTCCCCTTCCTCATCATCCAACATAAAATGGAAGTTCCTTGTGAGCAAGCAAGATTTCATTTTTTTTTGTCTTTTCCTTCCCCAGGACAGTACCCAGACCCAGTAATTAATGTATGCCTGTTGGATTGAACTGAATTGAATTGAATTTGTAGTCTGCTCATGAGGTCAAATGACCTAAGGTATATATAAAGCACTTTACAGGCTCTAGAATTCCGTAGAAATGGGAGCTGTTGATAAAGATGATAACAGCTTGAGGTTTCAACCAGGTGATCTCAACCTATTCTTCTTGGAGGCACAAATGGGAATCTAAGATTATCCTGAAGATAAGCTGCCCGTTACTGAGGTTTTCCCAAGGTGAGTGGAGATCCACCCCAGAACCTGGGGTTAGTCAATCCTAGTCAAGTTAGATGACATTTAAGAAACATGACCTGGACTGAAGAAGGCAGTGGATTATAGATGATGATTTGGAGGATGACTACCGGCTCACAAGAGGGAGGTTGTGAGGCAGCTTCCACAGGAAGCAGCAGCTTCTAATGTTCAGCTCTGGCCTTAAGCAAATACTCCATGTACCATTGATGTGAAACAGGTATCAGGGAGGGAAGGCAGTTGTGTTTGCCATTTAGTTGATACAGGGAGCTTCGGTGAAGGAACTTCCTTTGACAGTGCAGCTGGGCACTTGCCCTGAAATGGGTAATCATCTTAGAGGTGGTAGAGTCTGCACTTGGAGTCAAGGGGCGTGGGGCAGCGAAGAGGCACAGTGTATACAGCAGGTTCCCTGAAGTCAGGAGGACCTGAGTTCAAATCCATTCTCAGATAACTGACACTTACTAGCTGTGTGATCTTGGGCAGCACCAAAGAGAGAGAGAGAGAGAGAGAGAGAGAGAGAGAGAGAGAGAGAGAGAGAGAGAGAGAGAATGGGTTTAAATCCCATCTGAGTGACCCATGGCATATTTCCTAACCTCTCAGAGCCTCAGTTTCCTTATATGTAAAAATGGGGAGAGGAAAAATTCAATGACCTCTAAACATAGGATCCTATGACAATTACCTAGGTGCACAGAGAGGTTAAGTGAATCGCCCAGAATCACACAGTCAGTGTGAGACAGCATTTTAACCTTGGAAACATATTTCCTATGAACATGGGGAAATTTATATTGTCCTTTTTTCCCCCCCCAAAGAATTTAATTTAAATAGAAAACAAACTTACTACCTTGGAATAAGGGTCCTTTTATTCAGCTCCTATTTGTTGAGGAGAATTAAGGATTAGACTTCTGGTTCCACTGATATAGAGGATTCCCAGGTAAGGAAATGCCCTCCCTCAATGCAGGCCAGAATCTCCTTCACATTTATAAAGTCTTACAGAGTTGCCTAGAGCCCTGAGAAATTACAGGCTTAGTCCAGAATCACATAATCAGCATGTGTCAAAGGCAGGACTTGAACATCAATTGTTCAATTCAGTTTAAAAGAAAAGGTATACATTTATTGCCTCAGTGGGGCTGGCAAGGTGCCAAGTATTATAGTATCTACTAAACTAATATGATGTGACTATTCCTCAGGGGCTTACCAACTAAGTATCTGATATTTATAGTTACCATTTACTGGGAGACCTTGAGCAAAGGTAAATAAAATGGTCAAAGGAGCATCATGATCTTTAGGCTGATGCTGGAACTCCCCTAGGAATTGTAAGAATGTGGTTATCATGAGTAATGGAGGGCATAATCTATATATCTCTTGAGAAAGGCCTCTGACTTTGCCCCTGTGTTTCCTCAACACAGAAGCCCCGATACCAATTCATAAATCCATAAGTCAAAAAACAATGGACAACTACTACCATATTGGTCTACATGTAGGCTGCCCTTAAATAAAAGCCATAGCTTTCTTTTCATCCAGTGAAAGTAAGATCTCTTTGAAAAGGGGGGGAGAGAGAAAGAACTGAACTGATCAAAGGATACTATTTTTTTACTTTATTTTTTGTGGGAATTTTTTTTTTGGTTTGCATTTTCTTTCACAAAATGATCAATTTGGAAATATGTTCTGCATATTTACATATAACCTATATCAAATTGTTGATGTCTCACAGAGAGGGAGGGAGGGAAGGAAGAAGAGAATCTGGAACTCAAAACCTTTAAAAAGAAAAGTTTAAAATTATCTTTTACATGAAACTGGAAAAAATATTTTTCAAAAGAAAAAGAAAGTGGGGGTGGGGTGGAGAAAGTCTAGGAAAACACTGAAAATTGTACCACTTATAAAGAATACTTGGAATTTGTTCACGCTGGAGTTAGGCAAAAAAAAATATTTGGAGTTTCTGTTTTCTTGGCAGCTGTACCTGTTTTTGACTTTAAATTCTGAAGTTACCACAGAGTTCCAAGTCACTTGGAACAGCTAAATTTGTGATTTCTGTGGCAAAAACCATAGGACCATATACTCCCTTAGAGAGTATCTAGTAAAACCAAGTCATTGGAATAACTTTCCTTAGGTCATACGGTTAATTAGTGTCAGTCCTAGGATGAAAACAGAATCCTTCCTTTTCTTTGGTCGGGTCAATAGACTTAGCAATCACAATTTCCCCTAGCACTGTAGATTTTTCTAGAGAAACATTTTTCAAATGGGATTTTTCTTAGGATCTGGAAGCTTGAGCGCCAATTTCTTATTAACCACAATGACAGATAAGAAATCAACATTTCAGAACTGGAAAGAATTTGGAAGCAAATAATCATTCACAGAATTCCAAAATGTTCAAGCTGTAAGGGATCTTAGCAGCCTACTCCAATTCCTCATTTACAGATGAGACAATTGAGGCCCAGGAAGCTTGAGTGACTTGCCCAGAATCACACAGCGTATGAGGTTTCAGACCTCATATGTCTTCTGATTCCAAGCCCAGAGAACTTCCCCCTACATCTTTTTAATCAATGATATTTTCTAAGTCAACATTTAAATTCTAGCTAGCTCTATAGGGAACCAAGAGAACATATGTAGCCAGGTGACACCACAGTGCACACAGTCCTGGGCCGAAGTCAGGAAGATCATCTTCCTGAACCCAAATCCAACCTCAGACATTTATTGTTGTGTGACTCCAGGCAAGTCACTTCACCCTGCTTGTCTCCATTTCTTCATCTATAAAATGAACTAGAGAAGGAAATGGCAAACTCCTCCAGTATCTTTCCTGAGAAAGCCCCAAATAGGATCATGAAGGGAAGAACAAAACTGAAAATAACTAAACAAGAATTGTCTCTTTAATAAATTTAATTTAAAAATAAACTTAATAAATCTATGAGTCATCATTTAAATTCTGGCACCTTGGTACTAGGTTTATAAAGAACTAAGAGTAGTAAATGACAAGTTAACATACTTTTATTTTTTTCTATTTTTCTGTCCTCTAAAATTATGAGTACCTGACCTAAATTAGTTATTAAGCTCCAAAAGAAGAAAAGTACCTAAGAAAGAAAGGAAAAGACATTTGAAAGTTTCTGATATTACCCAGAAGGGAAGCAAATCTTTTATAGCATGAGGGATCTTTTATTTCTGTACAATTCCCCTAAATTACAGAATTCCAGAACAGAGAAGAAGTTTTATCAGCATTTCTCATCCAGCCCTCTTATTTTGCAGGGGAGGTAACTGAAGCCTGGGAAAGTGGAGTAACTTGGTCACAAAAATACTTAGTCTTGGGGCAAGGGCTTCTGACTTTGAGTCCATTGTCCTCTCTACCATATCACAATGTCTCAAGAGAAGAAAACTAATAGTGCTAGTGGTAGTGGATAGTAGAAGTAGTGGTGGTGGGTGGTAGTGGTGGTGGTGGTGGTGGTGGTGGTAGTAGTAGTAGTAGTAGTAGTAGTAGTAGTAGTAGTAGTAGTAGTAACTAGCACTTATAGAGTGCTTTTAAGGTTTGGAAAGCACTTTTCATATATTTTCTCTCAGCTTCATTTTCTCTCCAGTTTTCCTTCTTTCTGTTCTGTGTTTGAGGACCATAGTATCTTACCTGGTCTCAACAGAGAGAGAAATTAGCATTCTTTGCTCCTGGCTAAAGCATACCTGAAATAAGGGACCTATAAAGCATAATCCTCAACCACCACTGGGAAACCACAGAGGTAGACTGCTTCATACTGGGCAAGATACCTTAAGGTTCAATGACCAATATACTAGAAACTATTTTAATTAATTATTCTTGCTAATTAGGTATTACACTTGCTTATTACAATCTTTGAAGGACTTCAAATTTTGACACCCTGGGACAAGTCCTGATTGTCCTGCCCTCGTGGTGGATCTGATATGAGAATTCTCTTGTTCTCTGTTCATAGTGAATTCTAGGTCAAATAGAATTCCCTTTGCCCCAGTGCCCCGTAAGATACACAACCAGACTTTACCTGGCGGCCTTGTTTTCCTTTTTCTCCCCGAGGTCCCCAGATATGATTATCAATGCCAGGCTCTCCCTAAGGAGACAAAAGTTTTGTTACTACAAGTGAATGGAAAAAAGCATGAATTAATGTGTGAAACCTAAGTTAACCAGAGTGATCAAGCTTGACTGGAGCACTGACAAGGAATGGGAATTCTGAAGAAATATACTTTATTTCCCTTAAGAGCCCTGTTTATCCAAAAGAGGACTTACACTTTCAAAATTCAGTTATGATGCAATGTCTATAGAAAGCTAAATAATAGCTAACATTCTTGGATCTCTACCCTTGGCAGACAGAAAAGGTCCTGGAATCAAAATCATAGAAATGAGTCAACCATCACTCACAGGATCTCCTCGCAGACCAGGACGTCCTGGTTCGCCAGATTCTCCTGGGGGGCCCTTCAAGCCCTTGAAACACAATGAGAGAATAAGAAATCAGACATTCGTTTATATTTTGTCACCCTTTAGTGTATTATGAAAACAGTAAATGGGAATTAAGCAAAAAGGAGGCCCAACCTTGACAAAGCAAGAAGAAAATAGCTACAAATTCAAGGAGTACTCTTATTCCAAAGTTGATGGGTAGCAAGCTACAGTTGACAAGTACCACGAGGAGAAAAATGTATTTTATATTCATTTTTGCTATTGATAAATGACTGTGACAGAAGGCAAATTGTTCCTTTAAACATGTGATCCTATAAAGATATCATCTATTTCTCTCTCCCCAAGGGTGAATAGGAGGAAAATCTTCCATCAACCTCCCTTTTACATTCTTAGCTTATACTGTAGCTTTAGCCCTGCTCAATTAGAGAACTGATGCACCAGGAGCAATTGCAGAGATTGCAGAAACCCTCATAGTTCCTTGTCTTCCTCAACCCACATGACCTCTATCTCCTCTCTATTTCAGTCATTCACTTTGTCCTATCTTAGAATTCAGCATCATTTTAAATAACCACTTTCAAGACCTTGAACTCTGAAATTCCTCTCTCTGATTAAAGCCTCCTGCTCTTTCATATTCCCATTTTATCACTCATCCCAAATCTGTTCTTTGCCCTCCTAGTGACCCTCTAAAGTCCCTTAATCCTCCAGTCTAACAACCCTAGTTTGACTTCACTTTACTTCATATGGTCCGAAATTTTAGCTATGAGAATTTTGACAAAGAATTATATGAATTTTGAAAAGAAAGAGATTATTTTCATCAAAGTGGGGGCAGAGAAGAGGGAGGAAAGCTTCATGGAGTAAGTAGTTAATGAACTGACTCTTGAAGAGATAGAAGTAGCCAGAGGGGAGAAGGGAGAGGATTCATTTCAGATATTGGGATGGCATGAGCAAAGGCACATAGATGGGAGAAAGTAATAGAAGAACTGTGGACAGAAAATAGTCTGATCTAGAAAAGGGAATATATGGAGTGGAGAAAAATAACATCAAATTGGATATGTGCATTTGGTGTCAAATAAGAGAGGATTGTGAAGGTTATAGGATCAAGACTTAGTACTTTATTTGGTAGGCAGCAGGAATGCAGGAGGAGTTAAGAATAAAGAAATATTTCTCTACCAGTCCTGTTAGGAGGAAAGTGGTAGCACCAGGGGCAGCAGCAGTATGATGGAAGCTGAGAATAGCTGGCTATATTTTGCTACTGAGTCAGTAAAAAGTACCAAACTTATCAATCAGATTAGAAGTCTGTCTTGTAGGGGCGGCTAGGTGGTGTAGTGGATAAAGCACTGGCCCTGGAGTCAGGAGTACCTGAGTTCAAATCTGATCTCAGACACTTAATAATGACCTAGCTGTGTGGCCTTGGGCAAGCCACTTAACCCCATTTGCTTTGCAAAAACCTAAAAGAAGTCTGTCTTGTGAAAGCGAAGAGGGCAGACTGACCGAGGAGCAAGAGATGTTCCCAACCTTGGGAAATTTGACCTTCACATTTAAGCTGATTCCCAAAAGTGAGTGTAAGTTTCAGGTGAGCCTCTAGGATATAAGAAGCATGTGAGTGGATGAATTAATGAATGAATGAAAAACATCTATTAGCCCCTTTCTTCTTTCTGTACCTTGCCTTAAAAATTGTATCTACTAACATTATTTTAATTATCCTCTCTATACATAGGACTACCACATTTATATCTCAATGGAACACTACCTCAGTGTTCCTGGCTTCTATTTCCAGCTATCTACTGACCAGCTATACCTGCATATTAGCAATTCAATTCAATAATTCATTGTGATCTAAGTGCTAAACATCACTATACAAGTAGAAAAGCAAGATTTTTCCTGTTCTCAAGAAGCTTACATTTTAATAAGAGAGAATATATAGGAAAATTAGTCTAGTTCACTGTTTTTATTTAAAATGCATTTTATTTTTTATTATTCATTTCATATGCTATGTGATAAAATCATAATTATGTTATAGTCATATATGTTATTATATAACTATCATAATATATAAATATATTACTTTTTATTATTACTATGTATCCTATTTATTTTGAAATTGATATTGTGTCATGAGAGCTTTGTACACTTTTCCAAGATCAGAATATCTACATAATTAAGTTTTCCAGATCTACTTTTATTTCACAAACTAAATTCTTCCTAAGCATTCCTTAACCTTCTGGTCAATCCATTTCACATCAACTATTCTACTGGATTTTGACTCCACAAAACAACATGGCTCCTGGTGGTCTTCCTTCCCTTTCTCAAGAACTCCCACTTTTTGACTTCTTTTGGTCTGTTATCTTCCCACGTTAGGTTATAAGCTCTGTAAGGGCAAGGACTATCTCTTTTTCTTATCTGTAGCCCCAGCAATTAGCACAGTAGGTACCGGGTAAATAAATACCGAACTGAATTGAATTGGTGCAATTGTGTGTTAGTCAGAATGTACAAAGATGTGTACCACAAGTTCTTAGACAAATACAGGCAACTCAGAAAATTTCCAAAAAGAAACTAAGCAATACATTTTCCTTTAGTAATGAAGTTCAATTATGACTAGTCTGTTACTTAAATACTTGGATTTCAGAATTAAGTTCAATGCTATAAACTTAGTGAAGATTGCTTTTACACATCTATGCCAGTTGTACTACTCCACTGTCTAGATCTTCCAAAAAGAAGCTTCCCTAGGAGTAACATTACCTCAGGATAGTACTCCAAAGGGTAACAGAAGAGGAAGGGAGTATGTACGCAGGGCGCGGTGGCTGTATGGGTCCCTTGATGTTTATGGCAGTGCTTGATACTATTCCCATATGGAAACAGATTTGGTATTCCAGAAAGAACTGAATCTGGAATAAGAAAACCTTTCAGAGAGAGCTTTGGATGCATTTCTGATGGAACAGAGTTATAGTTTCTGCTCTATACCCTAAGGATATGATTTGCAAATACTTGATGTGATATAGATATCATCCTTCTCTAAGATTTGGTAGCAGTAACAGAACAAATTCAAAACTTATAGGTAGTGACCACCATCTCATAAGACTTCATCACCACGACTTCATAGCCCTATACTTGCTGGAACCCACTATACTATCTGTTAAAGAACAGCAGGAGCCCATATTGTCCTCTCTTTTCTGATATGAATTATCTTTTAGGACATAATCTCATATCTTGATAATATATCAGATTCAAATAGCCTATGTGATAGGAAGGTTGAAAAGGACCTTCCTCAAATAGGAAATCTCTCCTAGAGAGCTCTAGTCAGATAAGGTAGAATTCCTATTGGACTATGGATAGTGGGATCATGCTGAGACTGTGACAATGAAGAATGCTCATTGGCAACTTCTAGTGAAGAATTCAACCAGTTGACAGGCTGGGCTGGGAATATTGATGAGGCCCTTTTAGAAGGGCCTAAGGGAGAACTTAAATGATTGTTTATGTTGGCATTCTCATACCTAGAGATTTGGCCATGTTGGCATACATCTCCACATGACTAAATGACCATCTGGATGGCAGGAAGAGTGGGATCAGGACCAGAGATATATTGAGTCCCTGATAAACCAACAGAATTCTGAACTCATGCAGTTATGGAGATCATGGCTCCAAAATATGATAACCATTCTAGATTCACTATAACCTGTGCCTCTTTTGTGGTTTTTATAACCACTGAGCACAGAAGAATCTTTGAATTTAGACTACTGGCCTATATGAGAAATCCCTAAAGAAGGCAGGAGAATTCAGGAAGAGACTAGTCAGAAGACCAGCATTACTAGGAACCATTCAAGGCTCACCAGAGACAATGCTTCCAATGCCAGGGGCCTGGTCACCTTGCCTGGTGGCAAAATTAAAAAGCCCATGAAGGCATGAGACCAACAGTAGGGGTTAAGTAAGTCCTAGAGGAATAACAAAGTTTTCTCTCAAGATTACACTAGAGGGAATGTTTTCCTGGAACCAGAGGAAATGAGGTGGGTCACAATTTCATACTGATTCTAGGATCTCAGAAATCATATTATCCACAATATCCTGGTGAACAGTTATGTGCAACTCCATAGTAATAGCATTCTGGAACATGTGGTTATAACAGAAGGGAGATCTTTGGAAGAAGACTTATCTTGGCAGGAAAAATCCACTGATGTGTCAAAGGGATCACACTAAAGTCAGATAAATTTCAGACGACCACAAGGCCTCCACAGGAATAGTGTTCAGGCTATGTGGCTCCGCTGCTTTTAGTAAAATTTAGGTCAATATGCTCTCCCTCACACCAGCCCAGAGAACTTCAATCCTACTCAAGGCTTCACTACAATGTGTAGAGCCTAGAGTCTAGGTCATTCAGGGAGAAGAGAGTGAAAAGAAAAATACAAAAGTTTGTTTAATTTCAAGCCTCTGATATGATGCTATAGTAGGAAAAATTCAAAATACAAGAATGAGAAGCCTTCCCTCCTAGATATTTGTAATGGCTTCCTTCAAGAGAAGAAGATACATAGTTATTCCCAGGATTATTTTGAGTATTTAATGTAAGAGGATTGATATATACAGGGAAAATTGTTTCTGTATGAACTCACTGATGCTAGAGAAGGGAATCAATGAGCAATGGGCAGATGTTAACAAACAAGTGGCCCACTCTTCCACACACAACAGCAGATGGAGGAAGAACCACGTCCTTCCTTGTAAACTAGTTCTCACAGGAGAAGTGTTAGGTAGCCAAATAACACATTCTTCTCAGGAAAGGATAGAGGAGTGGGTTAGCAAAAAAAGTCATCAGCACCATGGTTATCAACTATTGTGAAGCTAAGAATAACTATTTCATCACTTGGCACTGTGGACAGTACCAGAGTGTATTACTATATAGTATCATGCTGTCATTGCAGTAGTATTTGGAGGCAGCCTTGACAGACAGTGAGAGACCAATGTGATTAGAACAAGTAAAATTAATAGACTGGTCAACCTATGGGCCTTCAAATACTTTGGTTTGAAAAAAGAATGAAAATAAGACTCAGGTGATCTTCTAGGATGGCTTTGTGTCCTTTCCCTGGAGTATTACCCCCTCTGGGAATCAGTTAAGTGTGTGTGTGTGTGTGTGTGTGTGTGTGTGTGTGTGTGTGTGTGTCTATGTGCCTGTGTGTGTCTGTGTTGCTTATTTGTGTGCCTGTGTTTTCTCCTTCCTTGGTGTCTGAGATCTTATGAAAGTACCTGACATCATACACATGAAATAAGTGGTCAATATTATAGTAAGGATTCTGTCTGTGATGAGAAGGTTTTCAGGGTTCAGCTAACTTGCTAATATGGCACTATTTCCCAATCTCTGCTCCATTAACTTCAAGATATGTTTGGGAGCATAAACATGATCAGAATGATGTACTGGCATGATTTCTTGGGTAGTAGTATGGTAGATGGCTTAGAGAGGGAATGCACAATTAGGCAGTCTTACATTCTTTATGTGACAAGAGATGGTGAACTGAACAAGAAGGGCTGAAAAGAGCATGAAGAGGGAAATCAGCTATAGTAGATGTTGCCAGTATAGAAATGCTAGAATTTAACAGCTAAAGTCTTCCCTCCAAAACATGTACATTTGCTTAATTTCTCTAGTTCTGATGGCATCATCTTCTCAGTTGCCCAGCTTTGTATATCAGAATCATCTTTGGCTTATCTCTGAGTAGGACAGAACCAAAGAATCTCAGAGTTTGAAGGAATTATTGCCAACTCATGCCTGAACTGGAATACCTACTAGAATATTTCAAACAAAAGGTCATCTAACATCTGGAGGCAGGAAGCTTTCTACTTCCCAAGTTCTGATTTGGACAGCTATAATGATTTGGAAACATTAAATTTATAATCCCTGCAGCTCCCACCAACTGCTTATATCACCTTTGGAAGCAAACAGAAAAGGCAAATTTATCTTCAATGTATAAACTTTTCATGAATTTGACAACAATTGTCAAGGAGAGTCTACCTATGCAATATTATTTTTTTTAGATTTTTCAAGGCAATGGGGTTAAGTGGCTTGCCCAAGGCCACACAGCTAGGTAATTATTAAGTGTCTGAGGTTGGATTTGAACTCAGGTACTCCTGACTCCAAGGCCAGTGCCCTATCCACTGCACCACCTAGCTGCCCCTGTAATATTTTTTTGCCCCTGTATAATTAAACCTTACACTGCAGCTTCTTTCACTTGGCACCATGGTTAAGTGTCAGACTGATTAGTAAGTTCTGGGAATTCAAAGAAAGTCCTTAAAGAGTTTACTTATATCTTAATGGGGAAGAAAATATATAAATAAATATTTAAAGATACCTACGGTGTAGATGGTCTTCATTTCTTAACAGCTACACCAGGGCCTCCTTACTGGTCTTCCACCTTAAATCTACCCTTTCTTCTCTATAACCACGTCACACGATTTCTGGAAGTCTACTCAAAGTTCTCATTTGACCTGAACCTCTACTTTGCCTTATTCAATTTCCCCTGTATTATAGTTACTAAATTAAACAAATTATTGTGGGTCTCCCATTAGATGGTAAGCATTGTGAGTGCATTCCTCTCTCCTTCATTTCCAAGATTCAGTGGAGAGTATTCACATAATAAGTACTTAATAAATGCTATTCAAGTTGAATATTGATCTGGCAAAATCCCTTGTCATGTAGGAAAGTTATTTTAGGGACCATCGCTGTGCTCACAATACATGGCTTTCATTGCTCCCTATGCATTAACAAAATATAAGTTAGAAAGAGAAAGTATTTCCAGATCCATATTGGGTACAGAGATCCCAAATGCAGTTAAAGCCATAATTTAGAAAAATTATAAAAAGTATAGGGAAAAGGTCAGAGTGTCCTAAGAAATTCAATGAAAGGTCAAGCTCTAAGGTATTCTTCCACCTACAATTACACAATGATTATAAAGTTTTTCTCTGAAATTTGCAGAGATATGACCTACAATATGCTAGTTGAGAAACAAAGGTCAATAATGTCATGTAAATATCTGTAACTCCTCTATTTGTAAAGTTTTATGTAATATTAATTCTAGATTCTCAAGGGCCAGGACAGCAGAGCATCAACATGGACAGAGCCTGCTGAAGCAGAAATTCTTCAAATGGAAACCCACTGGAGTACTGTATGTCAGTCAACTGAGGACCAACCATGTTAAGCTGAGAGGGCTCCATCAGCAGACTAGTTAACAAATTTTGAGGGCAGAGCAACTCTTGGAGACTATCTGCTTCTACCAAAAAGAAAGCACCCATTAAATTACCATTAAATCACAGATTAAATTACATAAATACTGAGATAAGAAGAAGAAATATCAGTACATGGTTAGACAGAAGCATTTTGTCAAGGGTTCTTAATATGGAGTCCATGAAATTCTTTTTACTTCCATAGCTATATTTCAACAGAAGTGGTCTCCTTTTTATTCTTATGTATTTTCATTTATACATTTAAAACATTCTAATAAGGGGTGCATAAGCTTTTCAGATTACTAAAGAGTTGATAACCCTTATTCTTTTTATTAGAGGAAGCAAGGGGACAAAATATTTTAGATATTATGTATATTGCATGCATTTGTTACACATACATACTTAGACTTTATATCTATTTTAGAGATGTATGTGTGCATTAATATACACATATATGAACATGTACATTGTACACGCAGATATATGTCCTTATCTTTGACTTCATTGGCAGAGGGACCTCCCAAAATGGAAATTTCCTCTACCAATGTAGAATTGTGGCCATCTGCAAAGCATCACCTGAGGGGTGGGTAAAGGATCAGCCCATGGCCTGGCCACAGATCAAGATTGTGTCAAGCTGTTCTTAGGGTTTTCTTGATTGGGAGGTCACCTAAGATTGCAGAGTAGGGAAATAATATCAAAATGCTGAGAGGGGCCCAGGAGGATTATGTGATTTTCCTAAAAATCACTTATTTCATCATCTTCAGAGGCAGGTTCACAACTCCAACTTTCCCTCAATGCCATCAGAATCTTTAACTGAGCCCTGCCCCAAGACCTAAAGTCAATCTTCTCACATCCTTTCCCACCAAATGGAACTTATCACTTTAAGGAATAGACAGGGTGCATTTTTCAAGACAAGTTCACCACCTGAAAGCAAAATTAGATCATACATTACCCGAATTCCAGCATTTCCTTTTTCTCCAAAGACTCCAGGACTGCCACGTGAACCCTAGATTTGGAGAGATAGGGAAGGAAGAGGGATGACAGGAAAAGAAAAATAATGATGTGAAATTCTTTTTTGTTCTGTGAGTCCTAGCAGTGAATCTTTTCCCATTCCTTCAGTGTTGGATATGATGTCATACCTGTTCTCCAGTAAACCCTTCCATTCCATTGTCTCCCCGGTTGCCCTATGGTGAAGAGAAAGCAGTCAGGATTTCAGCTCAATTATACCATGGCAAAACCAATCACTACTCAAAAGACCTTCTTGGGGGTAGGGTGGGGTTCTGAAAATGGAAAACCTTTTTATCAATTCAAAGTGGAGATGGACTTTTTGGACTCTTTTCCAAATTTGATGGAGCTTAGTTTTGCATGTTATGTAAACGAATACTGTGAAGAGTTAAGAAGTCAAAGTTAGGAAAAGAAGAAAGCAACACGGTTTTATTCTTAAATCATGGGCCAAGGTACAGGAAAAGTCAATATTGTAACAATTTCAGGGACCGTTTTAAAATATGATTGAATAGCAATGACTTGCTCTTAGGCAATTGTCATAACAATAAATTTCACAAGATAGCATTAACACTCAACTGGTTGCTTGAATACCCAGGGCTCTCTTCTTTTGACAAATGATTTCTTTTTATTACGTTTTCTCCTCATTCCAGTGTGCTAATCTTCCTAACCCAAGTTCAAGAAATCAGTAGATGAATAGGACTTGAAGGATAAACAATCACTGGGAGAAAGATGTGATGAGCAACAAAGGAGTTTAGCCTTCTCCTTCCCTTTCCTAGTATTTAGAAAAGAAGGCAAAATCCTCTGGAATTGGTATGCTGTGCCTTGGAGACAAACAAGTGCCTTGGAGACAAGACAAAGCTCACACAGAAAGATTGGAATGAAAGATCCTAGTCTGGGAAATGAACCGAAGGAGAGTCTGCAGCAGGCTATATCTATACTTAATGACCAATCCATTAGGTAGGAGCTTGAAGGGTAGTTGAATCATTTAATAAGGAGAGAAAACATTGGTTCAGCATAAGGACTCAGCAGAAATCGCCACCCTCTTCCTTCTCCTGGCTTGGCCAGTGCCTTGAAGACATTCTTTCTCTGGGTACTCTTCCTGCATGATATGATAATGGCCCACTCCACCAGGGAGTCATTCATTTCTATTTCATAAAGTCTTGAGAGAAACTCTAGGCACTCTCCATTTTCATTATGGTACATGGGTGCATACTGTTATGCAGTTTGCTAAGATAAAATGATCTAGCTGTCAAGGAGCTGACCTTAGAAATAGGAATTTGAGCCCTTAATCTGACACTTAGTGCCTGTGTGACTCTGAACAAGTCACTAGCCTCTTAATGTTCTGAATAAATATCTAAGACAACAAATGGCAGAGATCTGCATTGGTAGATGGAGTTCCTTCACTTTGGATTTCCCTTTGCCAATGAGATCACAGGTCAACATTCTATTACCCATATTAGGATTTAGATCTTTTTCGCTGAGCTCTTACTGATAATTTTGCTTTCCTGATAAATGACCCTTCTACCATCATCATCATCATCAAGATTCACAAACATTTATTGAATGCCTACTGTATACTAAGCTCTAGGTTAAGAATTCATGGTTACCCAATGTATCTGTCACTCATCTGCTGAATGAAGTAAGATTTTTAGACCATGGTTAATGAACATATGTTCTACTTACCACACAGGATGAGCTAATCAATCAACTCTCACAGACCTCGGATAAGTTCAAGCTTCCTGCCCAACTTTACTTAGTGCCCCACCAAAGGGGGAACCAGAATTATGGCTATGATCTCATGTGACACAATGATATCAACCCTTTCTGATTCTGGATTAGCAGGAAAGCAGGGCTATTCACAGATTTACTAACACCTCCCCCCTTCCCCCCACCGTCTAAAAACTGACTCCATCAGCTTCTCTCAAAGTCAACCCTTATCTCACCCTTCACCCTGCTGATTTGAGAAATCCTAGGTTCAGGCCCACATTTGTCCAGACTATCATGGGGATGATTTAATCAAAATTGAAAACATTCAAAATTCTATCATATACCATTGCCTTGAAGCTGTACACAGTTTACCAAATATTTATTAACCCTGATTGCTGGACCAGCAACATCTATAACATTTTCTCTTTTTTTTCCATGAATTTTGTAATCTTTTATATTGAAGCAAAGCAAAAGACAAGATTTCCTATTGTATTTACTCAAGAGAACTCAATTTCCATTTTAAGAAGAGAATAAAGTACTCACCTTTTCTCCAATAAATCCTCTTGATCCCTGAATTTTAGAGAGAAAAAGAGTTGTTAAAATGAAATGTAGTATGCCAGCGTAATTTATAATAAGGAAAGACAAATAAGATATCAAAAGTTGGAATTTCTCCCCCAGAGAAATTGATAAGCTAGGGATATTTGACCATTGAGAAGAGAAGCTTTTTTATCAAAATACAGAAAGTTGAGGCAGGAAGAAGACATAAGAAGACTCTGAATGGCAAGGCTCCTCCAGATGAGAAGGGTATTACCTAAGGCTTGGGTGGGGGGAGGAAGGAGAGGGAAAGAGGTAGGGAGAAGTCAATTAACACCAATGACTTTGATCTGCCACCCAAGTGACAATGATTGTTTGCCTGACTTAGTGAAGACACTCCAAAAAAGCTATAAGATAGGATTTTAACTAAGAATTAATACTAAAGAGTGAAGTCCTGAACCATCTCAGGGGTTGAGTTCTACATAGAACTCTAGAAATGATGGCAAAACAAGACAAGGACAGTGACTCATTCTTCCTTCTGGACAATGCTTACCTTAAGCCCTCTTGCACCTGGGCATCCTCCATCACCACGCTGTCCCGGTGCACCAGTAATGCCTCTTTCCCCCTGTGGGACAAAAGTACTTCAGATTGAGCCTGCACAGTAGAAGACAACCAATTATTCATCTCCCTCAATACTCCATCTTCACTTTGGACACTTTGGCTGTTCCCAATGCCATGAAAATGCCAAAAGAAAGTTCTTCCTCTTCATCTCTACCTTCACATCATATCATCATGTGAAAGAAAGAAAGAGAGGAGGGAGGGAGGGAGGGAGGGAGAGAGAGAGAGAGAGAGAGAGAGACAGAGAGAGAGAGAGAGAGAGAGACAGAGAGAGAGAGACAGAGAGACAGAGAGACAGAGAGACAGAGACAGAAGAAGGAGGAGGGAGGAAGAATGGAAGGAAGGAAGGAAGGAAGGAAGGAAGGAAGGAAGGAAGGAAGGAAGGAAGGAAGGAAGGGAGGGAGGGAGGAGGGAAGAAGGAAGAAAGAAAAAAGGAGAAGGAGGAATCTATAAACAATCAATTTATGGTAAATCAGGGATTATAATTAGTACATTGTTTGTGAATATCAAAAAATGAAACATCTAAAAATGATGATCTTTTAAAAGCCAACATGACTTCATCAAGAACAGGTCATGATAGATTTAGTTCATTTACTATTTTTGGCGGGGTCTTGACAGGAACTGGATCAGGATAATGCTGTAGACAAAGTTTACCTATATTTTAGAAAGACATTGAATAAAGTTTCTCATGTTGTTCATGTAGTCAAGATACAGAGATGTGAGTGCTGATCTTTTGGGTGCATTTAGAAATACTTAAAAGATAAAACCCAGAGAACAATCATTAAATAGTTCAATGCCAATTAGGAAGCAGGTCTTAGTGTTCCCAGGGATCAGTTCCTGATTCTATTCTGGTTAATATTTTTATCAAGGACTTGGGTTAAGACACAAATGATGTCAATTTTGCATATTGAACAAAGCCAGAAAGGAACACTTCCTCTTTGGATGTGTATGAGGCAAAGGATAGAGAAGAGTTCATCAAAAAAATCTGAGGATTCTTCACCTCACCAATGAAATCCATTGAGAACAAAACAAAGTCAACTACAAGTTCAATAGCACTGTGATGTTCAGTTTAAGAAAAAGACGGGAAATCTCAGACTTCATTAAAAGAGCCCAGAGGGAAGTGAGATTGGGGGGGGGGGATGTAAAATATAAAAGTAAATAATTTTTTAAAGAGAGCCCAGAAATAGAGAAGTGATAGTCCCTTGGTACAATACCTCAGACTATTTCTGGAGTATTTTGATAAGGTCTGGGTACCACATTTTTTTTAGGTTTTTGCAAGGCAAATGGGATTAAGTAGCTTGCCCAGGCCACACAGCTAGGTAATTATTAAGTGTTTGAGACCAGATTTGAACCCAGGTACTCCTGACTCTAGTGCTTTATCCACTACACCACCTAGCCGCCCCTGGGTACCACATTTTAGATGAAAAATTCACAAGCTGAAGAATGTCCAGAGGAAAGTCACTAGGACATACCATGGATAAGGATTTATTGAAGGAACTAGAATATTTAGCCAAGAATAGAGAATATTCAGGAAGGGCATGATAATTGCCCACAACTGAAAAGCTATGAAGAAAAATGAGATCTGCATCCAGAGGAAGAACTAATAAATAGAAATTTGGCTAGAATAATTTATATATGATAATTCTGTAGTATATCTGAAAGGAATAGTAATTGTACAAAATAGATTTATAGTTTCCTATGCTATGTTTTACTGTGCTATGGAAATGCTTGCTTTGATTCATAAATTAAAAATGAAATTTAAAAAAAGAAGAATCTGAAGTGCTACCTTTAGACTTGTTCTCTATGGAGGTAGACTAGTCCAATGTAAACTAAAATGACCTAACAAGTAGTAGTAACCAAAAATGGAATGGGCTGCTCCAGAAGAGACTGGATTTCCTCTTACTGATAGTTTTTAAGCAAAGGAGGGATGACAACTTTGGAGATATTTGATAGAGAAAAATGACTGTATAAACCTATCCCTCCCATTCTGTTCAGCTATAGACTGGGCTACAGAAACTCTAACGTCCCTTACCATCGTAAGAGTATATGTGATTTTGATTAGGCTACTTTTGGTTTCTTGAAAGTTTTTAAGCCCTTATTATCTAATTTAATAAAGATGACACCTCCACGTTATCATCTTCTGGATACATACACACAACTCAATACAGATTACTTATGGTATACCCACTATAAAAGATCATGCCATAACAACCCAGTTTTATTGTACACAGATCTTTCTTTTCATCATTCTACTTGATACAGAAACTTATAATAGAGCATAGTTACAATTTATCTGTTTTAAATCGACAAAAAGAACTATAGTTAAGAACACCACTGTAAAGACCTTGGTTCAGTGAGGTAAGCAACTGTTAGACCATTTTCAACACAGTTCTTCAGTATCCAATTGACATTTATTACTTACAGGTCCACCATCATCACCAGGATAGCCAGGCATTCCATTAAGACCTCTCTCTCCCTGAAAACAAAATAGAATTTAATTCTTAAAATAAAAATTCATTCAGTATTGTTCCTCAACTCTGTTGTCGATTCAAAGTAATGAAACTAACTATTGCTGGTTCCCTGGAATGACATAATAAATACACTTGTCTAAATTGGAATTGATTGTAGAAACTTCAGTGTTTCTTTCCTTCTATAGACACAAACTTAAAACTATCCCTTTCTTTTCTAAACTTGTATAATAATTGGGGCAGTATAAGACTTGCCCTTAGTTTGTCAGAAGTAAAGGTTTACAGAAAAATTCTATCCTAAAGATAAGATGTTCATTTTAATAATTATAATAATGATGGAGCATCAGAAGCTAACCCTTTCTCAGTAAAGGAAATAGAAGATTGTTGGGTTTTGCTATGTGACTTTACCCCCATTCATATAGATATAGTATTACCACTGAAATGAACAGCTTTGAATGTTAATTTGTAATAAGAGAAAAAAATCTTTAAGATGTAACATTTGTTATAAATGTGTAAATGGAAAAAATCAAAAAAAAATTAAATGGGATGCTCTGTAATAATAATAATAACCAGTCTTGGCCTGAAAATAGATTTTAAAATATACCTCCTTCCATTTTTGTAGATATGAAAGAGTATGGGCATATGATATCTCACATATTGTGAGACTCAATGAATGTGTTGGGTTAATTTTGCTGAATAGTTCTTTTCTCTTTCTTTAAAAAAATGTTGCTGCAAAGGATGGCTCTGGTGAGGAGACGGTAGAATTGAATGGGAGGAAGGGTATTTTGGAAATGATGGTGATGTAAAAAACCAAAGATCAGTAAAAACCATTTTGAAAAGCAATATTTAAATCCAGTTAAAAATGATCAGTGAGCAATCTTCTATTCCTGATTAACCATGGAAACAACTAACCATTGAGTCCTACCAGAGATGTCAGATATGGATAAGTTCACTGCACTTTCTGGACATGTCTTTATTTAAATGTCTGTGGTCTGGCAAGAAAATATCTTTAATGATTCCCAGGTTTGGTTTTCTAATCTTGCAACATTGATTATAGATAGCTAAATGAGAAAAATTTAGTTCTCAAATAGTTTATTTTTCAAGAAATAATGACACATGATCAGCCTTGGTGGCAGAGGGAAAACAATGAAATACCACATTGATAAAAAAAAAAAAGACTATAGATGTAGAGTGTTATGTCTGTTATGTACTGTCAGTTGCCTTTGTTTAATGTTTTTTTTAATAAAAGAGGATTCTGTAAATCCAAAGGGCAATAAAATTGTGCATACTCTTTGAAGCAGCAATACTACTGGATCTGTGTCCAAAAGAGATCATTAGGAAAAAAAGGATTAAAAAAAACTCACCATGTACAAAAATATTTTTAGCAGCTCTTCTTGGCGTGGCAAAAAATTAGAAATTGAGGCGGTATCCATCAATTGGGGAATGGCTGAATAAATTATATGATTGTGATGGAATGCTATTGTTTTATAAGAAATCATGAGCAGGTGGACTTCAGAATAATCTGGAAAGACTTGCATGAACTGATGCTGGGTGAGGTGAGCAGAAGAACCAGCAGAACATTGAACACACTAACAACAACATTGGGTGATGATCAATTAAGACAGACTTGTTGATTTCAGAAGGACAAGAATCAAAGACAATTCTTAAAGCCTTGTGATGGTAAATGCCAACCATATCCAGAGAGGGAACTGTGGAGTTTAAATGCAGACCAAATCTTCTTATCTTCAATTTTTAAAAGTTGTCTTATGTATTATGGTTTTTTCCCCATTCTGATTTTACTCTTCTTTAGCAAAATGAGTAATATAGATATATGTTTAGCATGGTTAATACATGTATAGCCTATAGAAAGAAAACTGTGAAACTCAAGACCTTGCAAAAAAAAATAATTGTTGAAAACTACCATTGTACATAGTTAGAAAAATAAATAAAATATTTCTTAAAGAAAACTAAATAAATGAAGATTCTGTCTGAAGGCTCATGGAGGTGGGAAAGGAACTATGGGGCAAAAAATAAGAGTTATAAATAAAACATTTTTTTTAAAATGTTATTGAGATTACGCAAAGATTAACTGGAAGAAGTATTGAGTTCTAAAGGAATCCTTAAGAAAAAAATAAAAAGATGACACAGAACCAGGAAATTCATCTTGGATTTTGATACTGAGCTAGGATTATAAAGCAGTCATAATAAATCTGTGGGAACCAGATGGTCAGTTTTAAAGTCAATGCAGATGAAACCTGTTTCTTTAATGGATTTGAACAAAGGAATTCTTTATAACTCAACCACAAAGATAAATAAAGGCTAACCAGAAAACTTGCAAATTAGCAGGTTTATCAGACAGATCACTGTGTTATCTCAGTTTGGTGATATAAAAAAATTGTCAGAGTGGAGATTCTTGGGATGTACTTACTAATAGTTAAATATGTGGGACAAGGGATATGTTTTGTGGCCAGGTGAAAACTTGATGGCTGTAGCTCTGTCTCCTTAGCATAAAACCTTGAACTCAGTAACTACATGAGAGTGGTCAATAGAATGTTTGAGCCTATGAGCCTAAAGCTATTGTCATTGATATACATCCATGAGTGGTAGAAAGAGCTGAGACAGACTCCCTAATAGTTCTCCCATTGGATGACATGTAGTTATTAAGTTTAATAAACCCAGTAGTCTGCCCTAGACTTCACATGGGCCTTCATTTCCATGCCCCACTCCTAGAGTCCCCAGTGACTTGGATAGATCAATCTAGGCCTTATCTTATTTCCTTCCAGTATTCCACTGCACTTTCTGCATATCTCTAGCCTTGCCTGGAGGAGGAGGGAAACAACCCATTCCCTTCCAGCTTCACCTTTTAGAACGTAAGTTCCTTGAGGGAAAAGACCTTCTTGCTTGCCTTAACTTGAATCCTCTGCACTTAGTATTTAAGAGATTAATAAACATTTCTCGAATTAAATTTGAATTGAAAATACCATTTCATTCAATCCTCTCCTTTTGCAAATGCAGAAAATGAGTCCCAAGAAACTGAATGTCCATGTCATACAAATAGAGTCTTGTGACTCCAAAGTCAGCAAGCACTCTACGTTAAATGCCTTTCCATTGGAACAACAACCTCCTGCTAGCAATAAACAAGTTGTACCTGGAAGACAATTGATGCTGTCACCTCGATGCCCCAACAGTTTAGAGTTAAGCCCTGGTCCTAATTTCTATTTCAAAAATAAGACCAAAGTTAAAAAGAAGTAGAAGACATTGATAAAGCCTCTCACCGTTATCCCACGGCTCCCGTGTACTCCAGAGTTACCAAATTCCCCCAAAATTTTGCAATTAACATTACAGCATTCCCTTTCTACAACTGTGTCCTAAAAAATAGAATTGAAAAAAAAAAAGAATTTAAAGAAAGAAAGAAAGAAAGAAAGAAAGAAAGAAAGAAAGAAAGAAAGAAAGAAAAAAATTTCCATTTTGTTATTTGGTATCCAATTTTAAAAGAAAAAAATTTAAGATCCAAATTTTTTTAAGCTAATGGGCCTCAATGTGGGAGGGTGTAAATGTCCCAAAGAACTTACCAGTTGCCTCATCAAAAGGCTTGGAAGAGCATGCATCATGATACTCAGAGGTTGCTTATAACCCAATCCACGGCCAAATTCAATATCCTGGACTTCTTCTAGATTCTGCCCACTTTGCAAACCAACTAATATAAGTGCGTGGAGACCTTGAGAGGGAAACATCAACAATCACCAAAAAAATCATTTTTACAATGTGGGTTTCTGATTATTTTGCCTTTGGCCCAGACCTGCAGATAGATACAAGAAATATGTTGGCCCCCAAAATACTAATTTGCCTGTCTTACACCTCCCAACTCTGTTGGAGATCTTAGCATAGTGGACTAGAGAACTGGACACTTAGTTTTGGAAGGGACTTTAGAAGGCATGTAGTTCTACCCCCATCATTTTACAAATTCTGTCTCTGGTACTTAGCAGGAATGACTTTGGACAGGGCTGTACAGTGGGAAGATATTTTGACTTAGAGGAGAATCATAGGACCTGAGCCTGAATGCTGGCTCTGCCACTTAATATTTAAGCAATATAGGGCAAATGACTTCACCTCCCTGGGCTGGAGTTTCTTCAGCTGTAAAACAAGAAGATTGTACTAAATAGTCTCAAAGGTTCTCCAAGTCTCAATTTCCTCACCTATAAAATGGGTATAATAATACCCTGCAGAACCTATCTCATGAGGTTATGAAAGTGTCCATAAAAGGCTTTGCCAACTGTAGAAATGTCCATTAATAGCACTACTCTGTGTAATAATCCTTATGACAAGCTAATAGAGGACTTGGAGTCTGCAGAGCACTTTATCATTTTACAAATGTTATCCCATTTGATCCTCACAACAACCCTGGGAGGAAGAGGCTGTTATTATTTCCATTTTACAGATGAGGAAACTGAGGCATAGAAAGGATAAGTGACTTGCCCAGAGACACATAACTATCAGAGGCAGTACTTGAATTCAGGTCTTCCTTGGAGTTCACATCCAAATGAGTCACTTCTATATCATGTATTAACATAAAATGTAGTTGTTTTGATTGTTTTTATTTGGTTTTGTTCTCAAATTTCTTATAGGCCTCACAGGCATAGATTCATCTTCATCTGACATTCTTCATTCCACGCATACTCATTTATCAACTTTCATTTACTTGTTTGTATACCAGTTTCAATTAACAGTCACAAAGGACTGGTTTTATAGGAAACTTTAAGGCCAAAGAAACATACATGATGGAGCAGTCTGGAAATCAAAAAGTAATGTCTGGGGGTGGCTAGGTGGCGCAGTGGATAGAGCACTGGCCTTGGAGTCAAGAGTACCTGAGTTCAGATGTGGCCTCAGACACTTAATAATTACCTAGCTGTGTGGCCTTGGGCAAGCCACTTAACCCCCATTGCCTTGCCAAAAAAAAAATACAATGCCTGTCTGTGATGAGAGGGATAATGATAAATCCACATTTATATCATGCTTCCATGCTTGAAGAACATTTGACAAATAATACCTCACTGGAGCCTGGAAAGGAACAGATGAGAAAATTGAGATCCAGAAAGGCTTAGCGACCTTCCCGTTGTCACTTAGCTAGTAAGCATCAAAAGTTACCCTGAATTCCAGCCCTCCTGAGCCCTCCAAAACCAGCTCTCTATTTACTATAAAACACTGCACAATGCCATAACAGTAACACTGCATAGCTGTCTCACCATACCTTTGAGACGAAGGAACTCAGAAATTTCTTTTAGTCTTTCCAAATCATCATCCAGTCCGTCTGTGAACACTAAGAGAACCTGTTATTTAAAAAAAAATAACAAAAACAACAAAAATATAAGTGCTAAGTAGAGGCATCTGTCCAAAATGGGATACAGGGATATCAAGGGTCCAAAATCCATCTTAGCCACCTACGTTAACTTGAAGGTCATTTTGATAGGTTTGGGATGAAAATTCTCAAAAACATTGCCTCTTCATCTGTGACTTCACCTCTCCTCCCAACATGCTTTGGCTCAAACCCATTGGTTTGGGGGTGCTATGTCCCCTCATTTGGACTGAACAGATTATGGTATACTAATTCAAAGAAACACCATTGTGCTATAAGATATAAAGAGACAATTTCAGAGGGACTTGTATAAGCTGATAGAGTGAAAAGAGCAGAATCAGGAGAATAATTCCTACCACAACTTCAGTCCTGTACCGACAAATATTTCTGAAAGACTTAAGAGCTCTGATCAATGATTAACCATGATGCCAGAGAACTGATGAACAGTGCCCACCTCATAGCAGAGGAATAATGGATGGCCTAAGATGCAGAATGAGAAATGTGCTTTTTGTGGACAAAGCAAAGATGGAATTTTATTTAATTAACTTTTTTCTGTATTTTTTTCCTTTCCTTTTGTTTTCTGCTTAATTGTTTGCAAGAAGTGGAAGGTTTAAAAAAGGTATGATAATGGGAAAAATATTTTTTTAAAAAGGGTATATTGTACCAATCCTCTAAGTTGCAGTACTGTGGGAGGTCCTAGACAAGAGTTGCCCAGGATTAATAGGTTTTGGATAGGAATCATTAGAGGAAACATTCATATTGATGAGATCATAAGAGTTACTAGAGTATTTGAAGTGACTAAAAACAGCCCAATGTGCAGACTTGATAACTATGCAAGCAATAACCTGAAAGATAGGATTCCTCCATAGAAAACAGTGATCTTTCTAAAGTCATTCAATGTATACATAAGGGGAATTTGTACACTGGGAGAGTCCATACAAATAAGGGTCTTCTTATCAATTCTTATTCAAGAATGTTGGAGTCAGAATATAAATTTTCCCAATAATGACAAAAACTAGAAACAGGCATTTTTATTTTTAATCTGGACCTATAGTTTTATTACTTTAGGGAATGTCCAATGAGGTCACTCCCACCATCAATGGGAAAGATCCTGTTCTGCAAATTATAATCTTAGAAGGTAGTTTTGGAGCCCCAAGAGATTGCATAATTTGTCCAAGGTCACAAAGTCAGTATGTGTCAGAGGCAGAATTTGAACCTAAGTCTTGCTGGCTCATAGACCAGTCTTCTGTCCACTCCACTATGCTGCCTATAAAACAGATATTAAATATAGAAAATACAATGCCTAAATAGGAAAACGTGTATGGAATACTGTGAGAACAAAACTACAGGAATATTCAGATGGTCTGAGTGGAGATTCAAAATGGTAGCCCCTACCTTCACTTTAGCAGAAGTTAAACTGAGAGCCTTCTCCCCAAGGGACTGCACAAAATCCACATTCATAAAGTTGGTCACTGTGTCATGGTAGTCAAAGAACTTCTGGATGATCCCTTTACTGTACTTCTCAAAACCCGAGTCAAAGAGAGATCGGTCATCAGGACTGGGGATATGGTAGCGGAGCCTCGTATTAAGTGGAGTGCTGTCCATGCAGGTGATGTTGGACAGCAGAGTCAATCCTTTCATTAGGTCTGGCAGCTGTTGCTGCAATCTCTGCTGCACCAGCCTGACTGAATTGGAAGTATCAAGTCCTACCGAGATGTCAATGTTGCATTCTACACAAAGGGGGAGACAAAAGTCAAAATCAAGCTAGTCAAGGAAAATTTTGCAATTTCAGGCATATTCCCCAAACTTATGTCACCTTAGACACAACCCTGACTTGAGGCTATAACTAGAGAGGACTCACAATGTGCATATTCCATTCTGGGAAGACCTGAAAAATTGTGTGGCTGATTTTCCAAAGCACCTTCTACTTGACTACTTCAGGGAAGTAAAGATAGTGGGTACCGGGAAGTGACAGAAGAGGCATCCCCATCTAATGGATGCAGAGGGCTTAATAAATAGAAAGAGTCCTCCCAGTCTGAGGAGTAGTGAAATAGAGCAGAATATGTCTACTCAAAACCTTCCCCTCCAAAAATAATGCATAAGATTCCTCCTATGACTTGGTTAATGTAGGAAATTCCCAAGGAGAAAATTCCCTCTACCACTGGAAATCAGTCCTTACTCTACTGCATGATCTTAAAGAGACACCTGGCATACTCAGAGATTAAGTGACTTGCCCAGCTATAGATAAGAAGCAACTTTGAACTTTAGTCTTCTTGGCTCTAAGATTTGGCTCTTGTTATATTACACAACAAACTGGACCATGGGAAAACTTGTAAAAGATTAAAAATGACTATATAACACAGAGAAATGTGCTTCTGGAAGGATGATTTTCCCTGGTCCAAATGGGTTTATTTATATGAGTCTCTGAGCAGTAGCTGAGTCATTTCCTCTGCCCTAGAACTGACTTTAATGATTATTGTCCCGTCAACCCCTACCCACTTCCAATAAGAAGTTGAGATGGATCATTAAAAAAATTCAGGGTTTAGAAGTGTTCCTCTAAACTAAACTAAAATCTAAACTCTAATCTAATCTAATCTAATCTAAACTAAAATCCTGAGCCATTCACTTCTGACACAGAAAAGAAAGATCACAGATACCAGGAAAATTAAACAACCACACTTCAGAAGACAATCTGTTAAAACAAACATAGTTCAGGGGCAGCTAGGTGGCACAGTGGATAGAGCACCCGGCCTTGGAGTCAGGAGTACCTGAGTTCAAATCCAACCTCAGACACTTAATAATGACCTAGCTGTGTGGCCTTGGGCAAGCCACTTAACCCCATTGCCTTGCAAAAACTAAAAACAAAAAACAAAAAAAAAAAAAACCAACAAAAAAAACCCATAGTTTGTATGAGAATATCACCCATGAGAAAGGTCAATGAAACATAAAGCATTAAAAAGCAGCTGAGATCCAGCCATGCTTATTTTTGGATTCAGTGACAGTTAGTCATTCATCTTTCTTAGATAGCTACTCATCATTGATGACTTCCCTTCCCTTCGATAATAGAATTCTTAAAAAATGTACTTGAAATTCCCCAGAAGTTCCTAAGTTCCTATATCCATGATGACTTTGCCACTGGTTAGCTTCTGACCACAAGACATTTGTCTGCTTCCAAGATAAACTGCATATATCATATTGTACATGGCTATTTGCAGGATGTTTCCTCTCATTAGATTGGGAGTTCACTGAGGACAAGGACAGTTTTTGCCTTTTTTTAAATTCCCAGTGCCTCGCACATAGAAGGAATTTAATAAATGCCTGTTGACAGAACTTGCTATGTGGTTGTGTTTAAATACCAACATTTCACTTTTTCCAAAAATCCATTTTGTATAACTTTTTTTTTTTAGCCTGCCATAAATTTAATCCTGATCACAAATATCTAAAGTATTAGATTTAGGATCAGAAAACCTTATTACTTCATTAACCAGCTGTGGGCTCTTGGATGAGTGACTGGCTCTGAGCCTGAGTTTTCTCATCTGTAAAATGGGGATGAAGCTGCTTTGCCTACCTGGTGAGTCAAATGAGACAATGTATTTTATAAGTTGTATAAAAAAGTGAAGTGTTAGCTTTGGGATTAGGAAGATCTGGGTTCAAACCCTCCCTCAGACATACTTTGGTCAAAGTGAGCTTGGTCAAATCCTATAAATTCTCATTGTCCCCAGACAATGAACTTAGACTAAAATCTGCAAAACAGGATCAATCTTCATTGATGATGTCAGCTTCCTCATAAGACATTTCCTAAAGTAGAGAAATCACAAGTCCAGACCTACATTTTCTCTTTTGGGAGAAGGAGGGTCTGTGAATAGTTGAGCTTTGCCCAAGTATTACATTCCTCAGGGAAGAATGAACAAGTCACTCCAATCTTTAATGACCTAGACAAGTCTCTAAGCCTCGGTATTATAAAGAGAATTTATCTCTCTATTTCTAGGCAGAGGAAATTTACTTCTAGGGAATTCCCTATATCACCCTATATCACCTCTATTTCAAACAGTGGTGACTTTGAAAACACAGGTATGGTGATCAAAAAAAAAAGGTGTATATAATGATTATTCGGTAATAATTGTTGCTGATCCAAATACAAAGCAAAATTCAAGAGTTAGATAGAATCTGGGATGAAGGACACCAAAATAGCCACTGCCTGGCAATTTTGTTAGCTACAGGGTATCTGAATTTGGTAGTTGAAACAAAGGCTATTTATAATATATGTGTCAGGAAGAGTTGGAAGAAACAATAGAAATCATATAACAGAATACTTTCTTGAGACAATTACCAACCCAATCACAGCTGACTACACTAAGCTTGAAGCTTTGCTAAGAATTTTAAGTGGATTATCTTATCTGACCATTACCAACAGGCCTGTGAAGTAGGCACTGCTAAGATCATTGTCCCCTTTTTCAGCTAAGGAAAGAGAGGGATGACATTCTTTGCCCAGGATACCATAGCTAGTAAGTGTCATAAACAAGATTCCAATCAGGACCTTCCTTGATGGCAATGTGACAATCTGAGATCTTCAAATTCCTAGTAAAGCTATGTCTTTTACATTTGAAAAGAAAGTATGCATTTGTGTCTCTCAAGCATGCATTCTAATTTCTGATCTTAGCTAATTATTTCACAGTGTTCTAACCCCATAGAGTACCAGTCCAGGAAAACTCTGGGTGAATCTAGACCTTGGCTTCTCATGAAAAGTCCCTACCGTTCATTCCACCAGCTTCTGGCATAGCTGAGCTTTATTTAAAATGAGATTCTTAATGATCAATCTAGGGGGAAAGCAGATCTACAGAAGCCATACATCAGTCAGTACCAGGAAGCTAGATTCTGAGAACACTTGTTTCTCCAAGAGTCTTTGATGAAACAATAATGTTTCGTGCTAATAAATGTTCTGGGAAGATTTCCTATAGATAGTTGAAGATTATCAATGTGTTGACTAGATTGATGTAAGCATACTTTAGGCTGGATTGATAGTCACATGAATTATAAAAATTTATGTGCTTTTTAAAAATTAGACAAATCCCTTAAGTCCTATGGTGGCCGATGTAGCCTCCCCCAGTTCTTAAAATCCAGAGAAAATATTGAGTGTAAAAGAAAAAGGTTTTAATCATAAAATGGGTTTTAGGCTTTATCTTTATAGACAAAGCAAACTAGTGAATTTGATGGATACTGACAACTCAAGTGTGAGTCTTTGTGGCTAGGCATCTTTTAGTTTTTGGTCTCCATTAACAAAGCCGTGACTATTTTTTGATTTTGTCTTAGGAATGTAGGATATTAATATCTTAATTAACTAATTCCTTCTTATTATTTTGAAAATAGCCTCTTAACCTTGGTCACCTTTCTGGACCTTTGTTTTCCTAATCTTTAAGATGGTCTCTAAGGTCTTTTCTACCTCTAAATCCAGGTGCCTATGAGTCTGGAAGTACTGCCAAAGAGATATTGATCAAAGGAAGACTTGAACTGATGCAAAAAAAAGAAAACAGAAATGCATCCATACTTCCATAATGTAGCTCTTCTAAATCAGGGTTCTACATGAATTGGCATTTTTTTACTGGTACCAACCTGTGATTTCATCAGTGTAGAAAATGCAAAATATAGAAAATCCCTCCATCAGAACCTATTGACAGCTCATCTGGAACTTGCAACCTTAAAGAATAGTTCTGAAACACTGATTTGTCCTTAGTCATAAAGATAGAATTTGCCAGAAGAAAGATCTGAATCAAGCTGGATTTTCCTGACCTCAAGGCATCCTTCTATTGACAAGACCCTAACAGTGGATATAAAAATAGAATCTCTATGTCTTGAACTCCCATTTATCTCTTATCTGTTTCCTTGACTATTTTTATTTATTAAGGCTCTAATGAAGTTTTATACATATTCCACAAGAAAAGTATCTCCATCTTTTATCAGGAATCCCCTTGAAAATGTGAATTATGCATGCACTTATATTCTCACTCACCAGGAGAAATAATATCACTGGGTGCACAGAGCTCACTGACCACCTTCCTCTGGACAATGCCCAGTTCTCCAAAGTCACCCACCACAAACACCCTCTTTGCAGTGCCAGCAATGACCTGAAGTTCAAAGAGGTTGATGGCACCAATACCAATGGCAAAAATGTTGATTTTTTCATTTCTCAAGTCACTTGCTGCTTCCACTACAGAATCACTGGACATCCCATCAGTAATGACTACCAGGCTCTGTATCACATTAAGGTTCTTCCGGCTCCCCTTATCTGGTACAAAAAAACTCTTTACAAACTTCAGCCCTTTGCCAGTGTATGTTTTGTTTCTCATCTGAGTAATCTTGTCAATCTGCTCATTGATTTCATCACTGGAGTAGAAAGCATTGAGGTAGAATTCTTTCTTAGGATCAGTGCTGTACTGAGCAACCCCAATGCGAACCCTTTCTTTGCCAACAGTGAAACTATTCACCATTTGCTTCATAAAAGTCTTCATAGCAGTGAAGTTTCGGGGATGGATGCTCAAGGAGCCATCAATCAGAAACACAAGATCTATTTGTTGATAGTCACAAACTGTAAAAGGAAAAAAAAATCATTTTTTAAAGTCAAAAACAGGTTTGGAAGGGCAAGATTTTTGTCCAAGACTTTCTCCCTTGCTATTTTTCCTGTCTTTTCTCTTCCAATCCTAGACAATTGAGGCATTCAAATGAGCAAAAAAACAGGTTTATGTCTTTTTTTAAGAAATCATGTTAAACAGAAAAGAAATTAGGTTATGGAAAGATAAAACCTTTAGTGTACTGTGAAAAATGTAGCACTGAGCTGATAAGGATAGAGCAGAGATCTGTGATTTCACTGATAGACAAAACTCACAGGTAAGGGAATACCCTTCAACTCTCTATCAGTACGAGGTAGTATCTTTTCTACAAATTAGATTAGCTGGAAGGCTCAACAGGTAGAGTGCCAGTCCTGAAATCAGGAAGATCTGAGTTCAAATCTGGTCTCAGATACTTACTAGCTGTGTAACCTTGGGCAAGTCACTTAACCCTGATTGCTCACAGCCTGGGCCATCTACAGTCATCCTGATTCATATCTAGCCACTGGACCAGATGGCTCTGGAGGAGAAAGTAAGATTGGTGACTTAACACAGTCCCCCTCACTCAAATCCAATTCATGTGCATGTCATGGCATCACCTCCCTGATGCCATGATCTTTAGAAAAAAAAAGATAATGATCATCACCATCATCATCATCATAATCATCATCATTAGATTCTGAGAGAATTGCTTGGAAGCCCTGAGAAAATAAGTACTTTTCCAGTCAGTAATTGTCAGAGGCAGAACTTGAACCTAGGTCTTCCTGGATTTGAGACCAGTTTTCTATCCATTACACCACATATACCAGCATCAGTCTGGAAGGTGTGACCAAACTCAGTCATAGACTATGGCGGGTATATGGGTATATGTCCCCAAAAAAGGATACCAATCTGTCTTTCAATTCTGACCACCTCAGATTGTTAAAAACACCCAGATTTTTCCCACAATTAAAATTCTTATTGATAATAATTTGGGTAAATATGTAAACTGATTTAACTAATATGACATTCTGATTTTTTTCATAAGAACCTAAGTTCAAATTCTGACTCTACCCACAAGACAATCTTAGGCAAATCACTTTGTTTTCCTGTTCTACCAATGGTTACACTGGGAAAGAGTTTCTAAGATCTCTTGTAGTTCCTAACTTTGGACTTTATTGTCCTGAGTTTGTATCATATAATTCAGATGGTTAATCTATCGAATACTGATCAACCTCATGGAGCTCCCCAACTAGGCAGAAACAAAAGATGTGTGTGTCTTTGTGTTTGTGTGTGTCTGTGTCTATATGTCTGTGTGTTTTGTTTGGGGGGAGTGTTGTGAGGGAAAGGAACAGGGTAGAAGAGTCATAGGCAATATACCCTTCTAGCATTAAAGCAGGGGAAGCTTGGAGGCATCTAGTTGGCTCAGTGGATAGATCACCAATCCTGGAGTCAGGAGGACCTGAGTTCAAATTTGACCTTAGACACTTAACAATTACCTAACTTTGTGACCTTAGGCAAGTCATTTAACCCCATTGCCTTAAATAAATAAAATTTAAAAACAAAAGAAAGGGAAGTTCAGCCAAAGACTAGATAGAGCAAAACTTTCTTTGATAGTCACTATTCCCTGTGTTTATGTGCTTCTTATGTGTATCATCTCAACAGATCTCATTCTAGTCTGCTTCCCTTCTGAATGAACTATGCTTCAACATCTGGTATTTGTTTATAGCAAATCTTTGATAACTCAGAGAAAGGACATAGTCTCAGAGTGTGGTCTGAGGATCTCTAGAGCAATCTGAGATACTTTCAAGCAGTTTGCAAGGTCAAAATATACTAATGATAATACTAAGATATCAATTTTTTAAATGGTAAATATCAATGGATATAATGCACAAAAACAAAAGTTCTTGGTGGTGGATGTCTAAGGTTTTAATGGTTGGAAGGGGTTCTGAGACCAAAAATTTGAAAACCTTTAGACAATTGGAATGAATTCTGGATTTAGATTTAAAAGACTTGGGTTTAAATATCAGCCCTACCCCTGAGCAAGTAATCTAAGCTTTCAGGACATTAGCTTCCTCACTTGTAACACAAAGAACTAAAGGGAATCATTTCTACATTTTGTATCTAGGATTCAAGAGCATGATCCATCCATGAGCAAGCTAATTCCCTAAAACAACCTGTTTATAGCACAAGCCTCTTATCTTCCCCCTGGATACTTTATCAAATAGATTATTCACTTAGACCTATTCTTTGATCTCTGATTCATTAATGCTCCCTAATTATCCTTGGCTGAGAGATCTAATTCTCCAAGCCACAGCCTGCTCCTATCCCTAACCTCCAGAAAGTTAGATGAGGTTCAGTGAGTGCTCTGAAGCAATTTTATGTGAACTGAAAAAAATGATAAAGACTTCCAACAGGAGAAAAAACCATAGCAAAAATAATTACAGCATCTTTTATATATCAGAAGCTGACTAGATAATGCTAAAACCCATCAGGAAATATTGTAGTTTAGTCAGGTTGGACTGTCCAAATAGCTACAAAAATGAGATCCAACTGGAAAAAAGCTATTGGAGAAGAGTTACATATTTGAAAAGAAAAAAAAGACTCACTATTTTTTTTTGATTGATCAAAGACTAAACAAAGTGAGTGCCTAACAAGTGGAGATTGGCTAAAAGATTTGTAATATGAATGCAAAGCAATATTTTTATATAGTTAGAAATGACAAAGATGAAGAATTCAGAGAAACATGAGAAGACTCAAATGAACTAAGTCAGGACAAAGAAAGGAGAATAATGGGACAATATATCCAATGATATAAGCAACAACCACACTTATTGAAACTAGACACTTTCAAAATTTCAATGAAATTCCTTCATCTTGGGAGAGGGTAGGTCACCTACAGAGGTAGAATGTTTGTACATGCTTTTAGGTCAAATGCCTCATCATCTATTTTCTTACTTTCATTGTTGTTTTGTTGTAAGGGTAAGGTTCAAAGAAGGGCAGTCATAGTTAATTTGGAAATTTGGGGTATTAAAAAACATTAGCTGGCGGCTAGGTGGTGTAGTGGATAAAGCATGGGCCTTGGAGTCAGGAGTACCTGGGTTCAAATCTGGTCTCAGATACTTAATAATTACCTAGCTGTGTGGCCTTGGGCAAGCCACTTAACCCCGTTTGCCTTGCAAAAAAAAAACCCTAAAAAAAATTAGCAATAAATCATTTTTTAAGTAAAAAGAAAAAAGTTCACCTACTTGGTTTTGATTCATCACAAATGGCAAGAGTCACTTTTTCATGGAAATTATGAAGTTCATCATAACTCTGCACCATGAATGATCTTTCTGGATACTTCGTGATCATGAGAAGTTCTGGCTTCTTGACATTTTTTATCCCAATGGCAAAGACCTCAATGTTAGCTTCTTTCAAGGCTTCTGCTGAGTTTTGTAGGTACCCTCTTTCTTTAGCCTCAGTTGGTTTGTTGGTAATGAGCACCAAGATCTGGGTGACACCCAAGGATGGGCGACCTCCACGCATCTCAGTAAACATTACCTTAGCAGAGGTTAAAGCTGTGGCTGTATGGGCTTTTCCCACCTTGGGTTTCAAGTGTAAAATGGCTTCCCTGATCTGAGTTTTGGTAATGTAGGTATCCAATGAAAACAGGACTTCGAGCTTATCACTATAGGAAACAGCTCCAAATCTCACATTGTCCTTTCCAACCAGTGAGTCATTGACAATGGCTTCCATGAGTCTGTGAATGGCCGCAAGCTCTTGGTTGGTAGTGGTACCAGATGCATGAACCAAGAATAGAATATCTGCTACTTCTGTCCTTTTGCAGGCTATGAGAAAGGAAAGGAAATAAGTGCTAGCATATTCATTCATAAAATATATTATGACCTTGGACAAAACCATGCCCTGAGCTATTATAAATTTCCAGGGAGAAGGTGAGAAAGTAGGGGATCCTAGTTTAAGAGTTTCCTCCTAGGAATTCTAGTTCATGCCTAGGAATTCTAAATCCTAGGAATTATGGTATGTATGTAATATTATATATATATATATATATACATTTTATATATGTGTGTGTGTGTGTGTGTGTGTGTATCTTTTCCAATATGTGAAAGCCATGTGAAAATAGAGTGAGCTTTGATCTACTCAGGACCAAAAAGGGCAGATAAAACTCAATAAAAACAATCTAAGAGGCTCCTCTGAAGGTGGGATGGGTAACATAAGGACATAGAGGGCTCTCAGAGGGCTTTAAGTAGAGACTTTTAAGTAGAGACCAAGGATGGTGCTAGGGCGAGCATCCCTGACTGGAGAGCACACAAAGAGAGGACCAGAATAGCCATTCAGTGTTAAGTCTTTACACGTCTATGACTTCCTACCAGATACACTTGATGTAGTAGATAATCTCACAAGAACTCCGTGTGAAGTCTCCCCACACCCACACACATATATATAGCAAAGAACTACAGAAAACTTTTCAATCCAATTAAATCTAACAGGTATTCTTTACATGTTTCATGTGCGAATTTAAAAAGCAAAAACAAGCAAAACAGAGGTCTTCTGTCACTCACCCTTCTCCAAATTGCAGAGCCTAAAAAATATCTCCTTCTCCAAGAAAAGGAGGGAATCAAAATTATCCTCATAATACACCTTGTCCTGGGCACCTGTGACCTCCAACATCTGGGAGTTATTAGTCTTATGGGCTCCAATGGCAAAGATCTTGATTCCTCTGTCTCTGAGGGCCTTGGCTGCCATTTTCACATCATCCTTGGATTCGCCATCAATGATTATGATCAAATACTGGGGTACATTAGGTCTTCCTCCTTTTGGACTCTCAAAGTAAGGGGAAGAGAAAGATAGGGCACTTCCCAGTTTGGTGCCTTCTTTAATTTGTACCATATCAGAGATGGCCTGAAGAATGTCCACTTTGGAGAAATATGTATTGAGCTGGAACTCTACCTGGGTGCTTGAACTGAATTGCAGGAGGCCAATCTGCACTTTCTCAGGACCAACATCTGATTCGTTTACCATCTGCTTCACAAATTCCTTCATCTTCTCAAAGTCTTTAGAGCGGACTCTCTCAGAGCCATCAACCAAGAAAAGAATGTCTGCTTTCATATCTTTACACACTAGGAAAATGTAAAAGGAAAAAGGAATATTCAGTGTCTGAATTAATTTAATAGAATCCACCCCCCCCTTCACCCAAATCTCTCCCACCAAAGCAATGTGGCAGTTTAGGCAGAAAATGTACCAATTCTTCTGAAACTGGAAATCCACTCTGATTTATAAGGCACCGCCTATCCCTTTCTAAGCCAATAAACCATTGTATGACTATGTGTGAGTGGACACAAGACAGGATCATAAAGTGTACTCTTCTGGGTAATCATAACTTTCTGTGTTCCGGGTAAAGTGCACTTTCCATGGGTAATCATAACTTTCTGTATTCCCCTTATTTAAACTGTATTGAAGAGGGGACATTGAAGCAGGGTAAATGTCCACCCTAATGGATGATAGGTGGCAGTTTGGGGGGGATTCCTTCATCTTCCTTACCCTCTGAGAAGCAGATGTCCTGTATGACCTCTTGCTGGATATACTTTAAAGAATCAAATTCATTCACAAAAAACATCCTATTTCCTGAACCAGAGATCTCAATAAGCTCCTCGGT
The DNA here is from genome assembly GCF_037893015.1 of Macrotis lagotis. Taxonomy (NCBI): domain Eukaryota; kingdom Metazoa; phylum Chordata; class Mammalia; order Peramelemorphia; family Peramelidae; genus Macrotis; species Macrotis lagotis. The sequence continues at coordinate 38,137,283 of NC_133664.1, read as the reverse complement.
GATAGCAGATTTGACACCAATGGCATAGATGGTGATATTTTCCTGCCTCAGTTCCTCTGCTACCTGGGCCACTGGGTCCTGGGACTTCCCATCAGTGATGACAATGAGAAAGCGAGGAACTTTGTCCCTGGTAATATTTGAAAAAAGATGCTTCATGAACCTCAGCGCCTCTCCCGTTTGGGTGCCCTCTTCTATTTGGCGGATATTTGTAATGGCCATCTTTAGCTGGGCTACACTGGTGTGCTGGCTGATATCAATCTCAGTTTGGGGCTTGTCTGAGTACTGGACAACCCCAAACCGCACATGATCTGCACCAACATGGAACACACTTATCAGCTCATTCATGAATGTCTTCATTTCCTTGAAGTCTTCAGAGTTTATACTACCTGACCCATCAATGAGAAAATAGAAATCCGCTTCCTCCGTGTTTATGCAACCTAGTCAATGAGAACAAAGACAGTTTAAAAAAATACTACAGATAGTATTAAGCCCAGATAGCCTGAGAAATCAGTCTATCAACACATCCTGTACTCCAAGCATTGGGCTAAATGCTGGAGACATATGGACAGAAAGGAAACAGTTCCTGTCCTCAGGAAGCTTTTATTTCATGACTGCCTAAGACTTTTCATGTAAGAGATGAAGAGGAAGTATGATGCAGGAGAAAGAGGCTTGGATCAGACCAGAGACTAAGATTGTACCCTGACTCCAGTATTAACCAGCCACTCTCTCAATCACTCTGAGTCGCTCTCTGAATATCAACTTTTCCATCATTAAAAAAGTAAAATTGATTTAGAACCAGAAAGGACTTTGGCGATCATGTAGTTCACCACCTCATTTTAGAGAAGAGTTGAAGGTGACAATCCAGGGCTCTTCCATTTTTTCTGCATTTTAAGGGGAGATGAATATTGTCACTCTCTGCTCCTTGGGGGGGGCAGGAAAAAGGACTTTAAAGGCTTAAAGTGTGCTTGATATAAATGACACTGGCAATGATGAGGATGACAAGCATGGGCAGAATGAAAGCTGTTCTCACTCACCATGACATGATTGGCATGGCCTCTGTGAGAACAGAACTTCCCATTTTAAGTGAAATGCCACTTTCTTGCCTATGAGGAAGGAAGAACCCAATAGCATTTTGGCAGAGCATCATGCCCAACTTTAATGGTTCAGCAGCATGTGTCCCATAGGCAGAATTCCTAGGGTGTTGAGCTTCTTCACAAATCTAAGATGCACAAGGTAAAAGGTTGGATATACAAAAAAAGCCCTGGTTCTAGAGGGCAAGGGCCTCAGTACAAAGTTCAGTTCTCTTATTTACTGTGTAAATTGGAGCAAGATACTCTCACATGTCTGGGCCTTGGTTTTCTCATCTGTAAAATTAGGGCATTGAACTGGGTGGCCTCTGAAGTCTCTTAAACTCTTCAATCTATAATCTTATGAAGATTAGATATTTGAAACAGAAAAGGGGGATGTGAAGGAAGGGAGGGAGGAAGGGAGGCAGGAAGGCAGGAAGGCAGGAAGGCAGGAAGGCAGGAAGGCAGGAAGGAAAGAAGGAAGGAAGGAAGGAAGGAAGGAAGGAAGGAAGGAAGGAAGGAAGGAAGGAAGGAAGGAAGGAAGGAAGGAAGGAAGGGAAAGGGAAAGAAAGAGAGGGAGGGGGAGAGAGAATCAGGGAATGCGTCTTACCTTCTTTCAAGGTACGAGTCATCACTGGAACTGAAAAAGTTTTCTGCACAATCTCTGTGCAGAGGCGTTTCTTTATCTTTTCCCTGAACACCCTGAGCTGCAGGAAGGATTCCAGGTAGATGGCATGCTTCCGAGGTGGGTAGGATGCTATGCTATCCAGGTGACTGCTTCCTGAAGCTTTCTGGATACCCAGAGCAAAGAGTGTGATCCCAGCCCGTCGGAGGAGAGAAGCTGGCTTGTCCACCTGATCTTGGGAAGAGCCTTCTGTGATGACCACAAGGTACTGCTGAACCCCTTGTGTAGACCGGCCGCCCCTCCGCTGAGTGAAGACAGCGCTGGTGAGGAAGTCCAAAGCAGCTCCTGTCTTAGCCTTGCCACCTATGAATGGCAACTTGTTCAAGTGGCTCAGGATTTCTGCCTGGCTCATTGGTGTGTCCAGACCAAACTCGAGCCTCGGCTCATCACTGTATAGTACCAGGCCAACTCTCACTTTGTTGGGGCCGATGTCCAGAGTCTGGATCATTTTCTCCAGGAACTCTAGGGCTAGCCGGAAATTCTCTAAGCCCATCTCACTCGAGGCCTCGACAAGAAACACAATGTCTGCCACAGCAGCACTAGTGCACACTGAAAGCAAAAAGCCATGCATGATCAATCAGTGATTGCTATGGTGCCCACACACACAATATGATGATTTAGAACACATGACACATCTCTGATGATTTAGAATTTAGGTCCAATTGTGGAGGTTTTTTTCCCCTTTTAAGACAAGGAAGGTAACTACAGATGATTCACATCCAATGTAACATCCTTAGAAATTTTCACCTTGAACCATATCCACACCACACATATAGATTATGGATGTCTGGAAAATCAATAGCAATATGCCTTTATATAACCTTCAGGTTTTCCTATGTTAGACTTCATTTCTTCAGTAAAATATATCAACCATGTCTCTTCTGTGAGCCATTTTGAAAGAAACTATGAACCCTCCATAGATTCTTCTTTCAAAAGGCCTCTTGGGTTCACCCCCTCCTCTCCTTTACTCAGTCCAGGACTTCATCACTTCATAGCTGTTATTACTGATATCCTGCTCCCCCATAGGATCTCATCCCAACAACAGAAGCCAGGCCTATTTCTGAGTATGAGTCACATCATGAAAGAAGATAGCAGAACAGATTAGTCCAACAATAATTTGCTTACAAGAAACACACTTGCAACAGAAAATTAAGCAGAGTTAAAATAACAAAGTAGAACAGAATCTATTCTATTCCAGTCAGTTTAAAAGGTAGTGCTAACAGTCATGATTTCAGATAAGGTAAAGGCAAAAATAGATGTAATTAAAAGAGATAAACAGGGAAATCACATTTTGCTAAAGTGGTAACAGACAATGAAGTAATATCAGTACCAAACATTGCACCAAATACTAGAACATCTAGATTCTTAAAAAAAAAAGTTAAATGAGTTATAGGGAGAAATAGACACTGAAATAATAATAGTAGAAGACCTCAATTTATGCCTTCTCAGATGTAGATAAATCTAACAAAAAAAAGACACAAAAAAGAAATGAAGGAGCTGAATAGAAATTCAGAAAAGTTAGATGTGAAAGTTCTCTGGAGAATAGTGACTGGGAAGACAGGTGAGCATTCCTATATCTCTGCTATGCATGTTACTTTCACAAAAACTGACTATGTATTAGGACACAAAAATCTCACAAACAATTATCAAAAAAAGAAGAAATATTAAATGCATCTTTTATGAACCAAAATACAATAAAGTAATATGAAATAAGGGGGGGTTTGAAGCAAAAAAAATTAAAAAGAAATTTAAACTAAATAACTTAATCCTAAAGAATGGACAGATCAAAGAACAAATCATAAAAATAACCCATAATCTTGTTAAGGATAAGGACAACAATGGGACAATATGACAAAATTTCTGGGATGCAACCAAAGCAATACTTAGGGGAAATTTTACGTCTCTAAACACCTTTATCAATAAAAAAGAGAGAAAGAATAGATCATCCTCTTCTTAATTTCTTATAGCACAATATTTTTTCTAACACCTCCATTAAGTATAATTTATTCAACCAATTCTCCAATTGATGTGAACCAATCAATTTCTTGTCATTTTTCTTTTTTGGTCCCACAGAGCATACAGCTATTAAAAAGATATAAAACCAATAAATTAAAATAAATTAAATAAATAAATAAATAAATTAAATTAAAAACCTCCAATTAAATATTAAAACAGAAATCCAAAAATAACAGGAAGATTAAAAAACTGAAAGCAAAAAAGTTCACTATTAAATAAAACTAGAAGCTTTAAAAAACAATAAAATAGATAAGCCATTAGCTAATATGATTTTTAAAAAGAAGAAAGAAGAAAATCAAATTGCCAGTATCAAAAATAAAAAGGGTAAATTCACAATCGGGGAAAAGAAATTATTAAGAACTATTTGTCTGTATTATATGCCAATAGAACTGATTTAAATAAATACCTAAATATTTATAAAACTATAAAATTCCCAGGATAAAAAAATAAATTTTCCTCTAAGTATGCTTTGGTTGAACCCCCAACATTTTGTCATATTGTTATTTCTATGATTTATTCATTGTTCTACCCATTCTTTAGGATGGCTATTTAGTTTCTAATTAATTTTAATTTTTGCTTCAAAAAGTCTTTTATTTGATATAATTTTATTGTATTTTGGGTTCATAAATATAATAGAAATTATATAATAGAAAACAGATTTATGTAATAGAAAAATAAATGAAACAAGACATAAATGAATTCCCAATGGAAAAAATTTTTTTTAAAATAACAGGACCAGCTAAATCTACTGGCAAATATTTTAAAGAAAAATTCTAAAAACATATAAACTGTTTGGAAAAAATGGGAAAAGCAGAACTCCTACCAAATTCTATCTATGACACAAATATAAAATTGGTATCTAAAGCAGAAGAGTCAAAATAGAAAAAGAAAACAATGGATAATTTCTCTACTGAACATTGAAGCAAAAATCTTAAATAAAATATTAACAAAGGAATTATAGGAACATGTTATAAAGGTTATATACTCTCAGCAGGTTAGATTTAAACCAGGAATGAAAAACTTATTCAATATTAGGAAAACATAAACATAATTATCCAAATGAATAAAAAAATGACCAAAATCAAACAATTATGTCAACAGATACCAAAAATGCTTTTAACAAGATATGATACACATTCATGTCAAAAAAAAAAACTACTCCTGGAAACTATATAAATACATGGGGCTTTCCTTGAAATGAAAAATTACTAAGTACTATAGAAATTTAAATTTAAATTTTTGCTTCAAAAAGCCCTTTATTCAATATAATTTTCTTATATTTTGGGTTCATAAATATAATAGAAATTATATAATAGGAAATAAATTTATATAATAGAAAAATAAATTTTGAAACTATAGAAATTTAAATAACTGTGGGACCATCTCACATCCATCAGATTGTAAAGTTGACAAAAAAGAAAAATGACAAATATTGTGGGGACTGTAGGAAAACAGATACTATACTATTGGTAGAGCTATAAACTGGTTCAGTTAGTCTGAAAAGTCATTTGGAAGCTTGCCAAAAAAAGTTGTTATACTGTATGTCTCCTTTGATCTGGAGATAGTACAACTAGGTCTATTCCCCAAAAAGGTCAAAGAAAGAGGAAAGGGATTCATACATACCAAATTATTTTAAGTAGCTTTTTTTTGTAGTGACAAAGAAGAAATTGATTGGTTCACATCAGTTGGAGAATGGTTGAATAAATTATACTTAATGGAGGTGTTAGAAAAAATATTGTGCTATAAGAAATTAAGAAGAGGATGATTTCACAAAACTAGGGGAAAGCTGCACAAAAGTTCAAAGAAATGAAAAGAACAAGGAAAATACTTTATTCAATAGCAACAATAATGTAAAGATAAACACTCTGATCACCACAGTGGCCCATAACTATTCCAAAGGATTGAAAAAAAAAAAAAGGATGACACTCTCCACCTCCAGATACAGAGCTGAAAAAAAATCAGAGAACAATTTTTTTTTGTTTTCTTTTCCTTTTCTTCCTTATTTTTTTTTTTGGTCATGTTATGAAATAAATATTCAGAGAAGTTGTAAGTAAAAGTATTATAAATCAAATCATGTTTAAATGTAGCAGAGAATCTTCCTGGTTAAAGAAAACCCATTGTGAATTTAAATGAATAATTAAAATTAAAATGAATAATCACCCTCAATTTATCTTTTGATTTAACAGAGATTTTTATCATTTCTCTATATAATAGATAAGGTATTCATGTAATACCCTTATTCATTGGAAACTTTATTAACTGAAAAAAGAAATAGCAAAGAAAGTATAAAGATGCTTTCCTTCCTGCACACTTTCCATCCCAAGGGAAATTAGGACACCATTCCCACCCCTCCCTGCTTTGAGGGAAGGTAGACTGTGCCTCCTCCATCTTGGAACTAAATCCCTCCCTGCCCCCAAGGTTAAAAGACCTGCACAACTGTAGCCAATATAGAAAGTCCCAATCTTCAACATGATTTGGTTCAACTGTGTGGTACTGACCAAACCTAGAGAGACCTGCACTAGAGTTAGCCCAACTATAGTCTCTTCCTCCCCAGTCCTCTCTTATCCCTACCCAGGGCTAGAACTACAAATTTACCCAAACTTTCCTCTTCTGAGGAACTTTTTACTAGAAAGTATTCTGTTCCTTGAGTAGGTGCAAGTCAAGGTATTACATTGATTTTGCTAGAAGCTTTCCTATTAACAGCTACTTGACCCATTGGATGTGAACTACTCCTTTCCCCCAAAAACATGCCATACCTGCTAAGGTTTCGTCACCCCTCTCAGGACTACGGTGCATCCGGCCAGAGCTTTCAAACACTTCCAGTACATTCTGCTGAAGTTGCTTCACTCCATCTTGTCCCTCAATCTCAAACACAAGGGGAGGAGTTGCCATGACCTCCAGTTCTCTTCTGTCAAAGTCTTGTATGCCAACTGCCATGACCACCACTCCCCTGCCCTTAAGCTTCTGAGCAGCTTCCAAGACTGAATCTTCTGACTGACCAGATGTGACCACCACTGCATACTGAGGGATGCCCTGGAGGAAGCGACTCCCTGCTTTCTCCTGGAAAAATGTCTCCTGTATATACTGCAGGGCATTTCCTGTTTTCCTGGCACCTCCTTGGAGCAGGAAATTCTGCTGGAGGTGGGTGATCATCTCATTTGGGTTCTGGTAAGTGTTGAGCAAAAACTCAGTGTGACCTTGGTGACCATACTGGGCCAGCCCAATCTGGTTCTTGTCACGACCAACCTCCAATATGTCAATGACTCTGAAAATAAAACTTTTCATCCGATGGAAACTGGCTGGTGATGTGCCCTTTGAGGTATCCACCAGGAAGACCACATCAGCATAGGGCCTGGTGGATGCTAGAGGGAGGTAAAGGGGGAAAAAGGATATAATAAATGTGGAAAATGGGTTTTTAAAATAACTAAGCACCAGGACTATCTTTCCTGAGAAATTAAGATAGAAGAAGTGAGGCTTGAACATGGGCAACCATATTGGCTCTGTCCCTCAGTTCCCTTTTTTTGTAAAATGAAGTTAAATATGCTTTACTACCCATCCTACAGGGTTGTTATGAAGAAAGCATTTTGTAAACCTCAAAGACGTGTGGAAAGCATGAGCTATTATGATGACCTAGTCAAATGCATACATGAATTATAATCTCTTCCTTTATGTATGCTCAGATCCTGCCCCCTCTTTGAATCTTCCTTGATATGCCTGGCTCTCACTAATCTCTTCCTTCTCTAAGTCCTCCTGTAGCTACATTTACCATGCATGCTGTCCTTTATAATAGATGCTTATTCTCTCATTTTTTTCACCTCCATATCTTAATTTTTCATCTGCTTTGTAAGCTTCTTGTAGGCAAAGGCCATGTTACATTTCTTTGGTAATGCCCTGCACAGCAGAATTGTGGTAAAAAATGTCATCAAAGAAATATATGTTAGTGAAATAAGATGAACTGGTTCTATGGTAAGAGAAAGGGTAAACAAGGGATGGCTCTCCTGTTCCATGGGTATACTTATGATTTCAAGGAAAATCACACAGAGTGGACTTCATGGATCTTACTTAAAGGCATGAAAAAAGAGTGGCACAAAATGCCAAGCATTAATGAACTGCAATCTGTATTAGAGGGGGGAACACCTACAGCAGTGAGATTACAGATGCCTTGGAGCAGTCTTCTTAACCCCTGGCACAGATATGGTATAACAGAGGGAAGGGAGATCAAGTCTCCTCATTAGAATACATTAATTTCCGAACACTATTGTTCTATTAGAAACCAGGAGGGATGGGAATTCAGGGAAGCCTGGAGGGATTTGCATGAACTGATGCTGAGTGAGATGAGCAGAACCAGAAAAACACTGTACATCCTAACAGCAACATGGGGGCAATGCTCAATCTTGTTGGACTTGCTCGTTCCAGCAGTGCAACAATCAGGGACAATTTGGGGCTCTCTGCAATGGAGAATACCATCTGTATCCAGAGAAAGAACCGTGGAGTTTGAACAAAGACTTTAATTTTTAATTTTAACTTTAATTCAGGGGAAAAAACCTGATATCTTATTGTTTGATCTTGCTATCTCTTATCCTTTATGTTTCTTCCTTAAGGATATGATTTCTCTCTCATCACATTCAATTTGAATCAATGTATACCATGGAAACAATGTAAAGATTGGCAAATTACCTTCTGTGGGGGTGGGGGGAGGGAAGTAAGATTGGGGGAAAATTGTAAATTCAAAATAAATAAAATATTTTTAAAAAATACATTCATTCCCACATGGTCTCAATTCTGATTGCCACTTAACTTCTCAAAACCATTATGAGAGCCTTAGTTTCCACACCTATAAAATGGGCACCAGAATACTTCTACCTAGTTCACCTGGTTGTTGTGAGAAAAGTGTTCTTCACATCTAACCCACTGTCATAATGGGAGATATTATCAGACACGTACAGAGCCCTCGTGACTCACTTCCACTCAGCACTTCCTTAAATGCCTACTATGTACAAAGTGCTATTTTAATAATTGATAATAGGATCCACCTATAAATCAATCAAGAAGCATTCATTAAGTGCCAACTATCATGTATGAGACACTGTGTTAGGCAATGAGGATATAAAATCAAAAAACAAAACAGTCTCCTGCCCTCAAGAAGCTTACATTCAAACATAACTATACAACAGAAGGGGATCTCAAAGACCATCCAGTTCAACCCCTTCATATTACAGAAGAATAAACTGAGACCCTGAGAGGTGAGGTAACTTGAGAGGGTGCTTAGGACTGTACAAGTTTTCAAAACAGGTCTCTGAGGAGAGGATCATTATTTGTAGACATTCTGATTCCGTGGCAAAAATTCAATGTTTCTAGAACAAGTTTTTACCATTCCCCAAGGAATCATGCAGAATCATGGGTGAGGTTGCCTTGACCAATTCTAAAATCCCAATATAAGGCTTTTTCTAATCCAGGAGTGAATTTAGAATTCATTTAGCTGCCTTGCAACTGGACTAAAGTCCTTCCCAATTCTAAGCTGGCAAACTGGCAGAGGATTTCAAAATGGCAGAGGATAAGCAGGGAACTCCAATCTACAGGATGTGATGCACACATGAACCAGGACCTACATACATCACGAAGCCACTTACACACATAAATAACAAGAGCTGACATTTCTATAAAGCTGTCAGGTTTGCAAAATGCTTTACTTTCATTTGATCCTCACAACAATCCTGAGAGCAGCTCCTATTATTATCCCTATTTTACAGATGAGGAAACTGAGAATGGAACCTCAAGGATCTCTTAATTTTAGCGATGAGGAAACTGAAGTCAAGCAACTTCTCCACTCTCATTCAGAGAGTTATGATCAGAGAGGCATGATTTGATTGATTCTAGACTCTTGATTTAGTTCTAGTTCCCCTGGACCACACATTTGGCTAGCCAAGGTCAAAGAAGGAGGAGGAAGAGGAGGAGGAGGAGGAGGAGGAGGAGGAGGAGGAGGAGAACAAGAAAAACAAGAACAAGAAAAGAGAGAGCAGAAGAGAGAGATGGATTGCCCGATGAATGATAAAGATGTATAGATAGAAGAATGGATGAATAGACAGATAATAGATAGACAATATTTAGTGTCCTAAAATCTTAACATAATTTTTAAACTTTAGCAACATTCTCATACATATATATATATATATATATATATATATATATATATATATATATATATATATACACACATATATTTGCCCTAATAACATACACCCAGACAACAACAACATTTTTTTCTCCTTTCTTGAGTGTAGGAATTATTTAAGTTTTTGCCTTTTTTGGAGTCTGGTGGTACCTTAGTGGATAGACTGCCAGGCCTGAAGTAAGGAAGATTGACCTTGCATGAGTTCAAATCAAACCTCAGACACTCATTAGCTATATGACTCTGGACAAGTCACTTAACCCTATTTACTTCAGTTTCCTCATCTGTAAAATGAGCTGGAGAAGGCAAAGGTAAACCACTCTGGTATTTTTGTCATGGAAACCCCAAACGGGGTCATGAAGAGCTGGTTATAACCCAAATGACTAAATGACAACAAAGTCTGTAGAATCCGGCACCAAAGGATGAGCCCTTGCTCTCTTAAAGCATCACCTGGGCATTGAGGTTACTAACAAGCATTATGTAGCAAATTAAATTTTGCATTTTCATATTATCTCATTTAGTCTTCCTGACAACCCTACAAGGTAGGTCTCATTTCATAAATGGGGAAATCAAGGCTCACAGATGTTAGGAAACTTGCCTGTGGTCACCCAGCTAAAGAAATGTCTAAGTCAGGATTTAAACTCAGGACTTCTTCACTCAAAATCCAGCATTCTATCTACTGCAAGAGGCCACCTACTTGGCCACAGTCATATGGCCAGAATGTCAGAAGCAGAACTTGAATCCAGGAGAACTGGTAGAACATGAATGCAGATCAAGAGACTTTTTCTTTAATTCCTTGATTTTTCTTGGAGTTGTTTTGTCTCTGTTTTCTTTCACAGCATGACTTTCATGGAAATATGTTTTGCATGACTGCACACATATATACATTTATAAAACATATCAAATTGCTTGTCTTTTCATTGGGGTCAAAAATTGATAAAAAAAAAGAATTTTAAAATTGTTTTTACATGTAATTGGAAAAAATTAAAAACTATATATAAATAGATAGATAAATGAGTGAATGAATAAATAAATAGATAGATAAATAAATGAAAATATGATCCTAGGTAGGCTGATATTAGCTAGGGTGATAAGAAGTTGAAAAAAAAGGAAGCATGAAGAGCTAGATATCAGGTTTTGTGAAGAAAGAACAAGAAAGAGACAGAGACAGAGACAGAGACAGAGAGAGAGAGAGAGAGAGAGAGAGAGAGAGAGAGAGAGAATGAAGAAGTTGGAGGTTCCTAAAGACAAACACCATGTATTTCATCTCTTTCCTGGGTCAGGCCTGTTAAGGGGGCGGGGTGCTGGAAAGAGATGCTCACCTTGGATTTGGTTCTCCACGGCTGAGCACAGGGTAGGAAGAATGTTACCAGAGAGACCCTCGAGGATGTTGAAATCTTCGATGCTAAAAAGGAACTTCTCTAAGGGTTTGCTAGCTATTGCCTCCAGCTCCCGGACATCCTGGATGTTGATTCCCACCACATAGATTGACACCCCTCCCTCCTTCAGCTTGTTGGCCGCCTCGGCCACCTCATCATTGGACTCCCCATCGGTCACCAGGATCACGATTTGAGGGACATTGTCCTTGGCTCGGCTGCCAGCTGATTCAGTGAAATAGGTAGTCCTGAGAAAGTCCAAGGCGTTTCCTGTTCGGGTCCCCCCAGTCCGGTAAGGGAGATTCAGGATCTGCTCCAGCACATCACTCTTCAGAGAAAACTGATTGAGCAGAAACTCCTCATAGGTGTTATCACTGAACTGGGCCAGCCCAATCCGGACCTGATCCCTGCCGATCTCAAGGCCTGACACCAAGGAGTAGAGGAAGCCTTTCACTTTCTGGAAGTTTTTGATGCCTATACTTGTGGAGCCATCCACCAAGAAGACCAGGTCAGCTACTGCTGCTTTTCTGCACACTGGAGTCAGGTGAGAAGAAAGGGGGAATGTTAATCATACAAAGTGGACCTTCTCTAGACCTGATATTCAGCAGCCAGGTGACTCTGAACAGCTGCCTTAATCCCTCTCTGCCTGGGCATCCATATCTATTCAAATGAGAAGGTGAATTAGCTTCCCTCACATGATAAATAAATCTCAAGCATACAACCTCTGAACTTGTTCTAGGATGAGAATCAAATGTACAAGGACACATTTTTTAAAAGACAAAAGTAAAATGATCTGGCCCCTACTTACCTCTTTGGTCTTATCTCACACCATGACCCTTCACACTGGACTGTGTTGGTTTCCATCCTCCCCTCCACAGCATGCCTTCTTTCATTCTAGAGGCAGCTGGATGGTACATTGGATAGAGAATGGTTCTGAAGTCAGAAGACCTGAGTTCAAATTCAGCTTGAGACACTATGGGACTCTGAGCAAGTCACTTTACCTGCCTGCCTCAGTTTCCTCAACTGTAAAATGGAGCTAATAATAGCATTTATCTGCTAATGCTGTTTTGAGCTGTTGTTCATGCTAGCCTTGGTACCTATAGTGACTTTCTGTTGGTGTTTCTCCAGTCCTTCAAGACCCAACTCAAAAATTACCTCTTTCATGAAACCCTCCTTATTTCCTCCCACCCACAGCCCTATTTAATGATCTCTACCTCATCACTCTTCTCATAGCTATAACACTCTCCTATTGCTGTTGTTTCAGTCATGTCTGATTCTTCCTGACCCACTTTGGGATTTTCTTCTCAAAAGCATGAGAGGACTTCACCATTTCATTCCCCCAGGTTACTTACAGATAAGGAAACAGAGGCAAACAGAGCTAAGAGGTTTGCCCAGGGACACCCAGCTAGTAAGCGTCTGAGGTCAGATTTGAACTCAGAAAGACTGAGTCTTCCTCTTTCCAAGCCCAGTGCTCACAGTTATTTGTGTACTTATCCTTTACATGCTATAACTTTCTTAAGAGCAGGGTCACACATCTATTAAATGCTGGAGGCAGGATTTGAACTCAGTCTTGTTGACTTCAATCCCAGTACTCAATCAGCTGTGCAGCCTAGCCACCTCTGAGGTTATTTCACAGACTCTCTGATGAAAGAGTCTTGAACAGGGATCTCAGAATTGCAGGAGGTCAAAGGGGGAAGGGACCTCAGGGGCCACTGGGTCTAGCCTGGGTCTGAAGGAGAACCTCCTCTCCAACAGCATTCCTAGCAAGCATCTTTGCAGCCTCAGCACCCAGTAGCATGATGCTTTCACACAAAACTAAGAGCTCACTAAATGTCTACTGAATGCATGGGCAATGAATGAATACCTTTTTAAATAAGATAATGACATAGATAAAGCACTTTGAAAACCTTAAAATGCTAATCAAATGGTGGCTTCCAGGATCCTCATAAGCTGAGATGCTCAAGGTGAGGGAAGGCGAAGAAGAAAGAAGGCAACATTCAAGAGCAAGATTCCACAGATTGTAGGAGTTCACAAAACCAAGGAGTATCTTTCATGAGGAAAAGAGAAAATGGAAATGAAGTAGGGCTATTGATTAAAACTGGAATCTAATTCTACCTTTTCTTTTCTTTGACTAGAGAGAACTCCAAGCAGTAGCCTTCCAGAAACTCCATTATAATCCATTTAAAGAGAAATAAAATACAAACTATTAAGCCCTTGGTACTTATTCTCAGTTATCAGGAAGAAATCCTTGACTATACACAGAAAACGTGTTGACAATTATTAATTGGTTCAATCTTGCACTAAGACTTAGGCAACCTCAAGAGATATTTTATACCTATAGACATCATTTCTTTCTCTGCTCTATGTAAGAGCTAGCACCCTTTTTTATTTACTTAGCTTTATTTTTGAATTATAATTAACCCATTACTGCCAAAGTTCCCATTCATTGTCCAGTTGGAGATGAAGGCAAAATTCAGATCACTTTAAGTTCATTTGGATAGAGCTTAATTTTTTTCCAAAAAAGATTCATTACCACATTCAGATCTATAAACCTCCATAAGGTATCCATGGAAAACTATAGATGAGCAGACAATCGTTTCTTAATTATCCTTCATTTTACAAAAGCCCCAACTACTTATTAAAATGAAAATGAAAAAATTATAAAAATATCACTAGCCATAGATAAAGCCATCAATCTCATCAGAAATCACAGAAGTGACTCTCACTGTCTAGATAGTTCTGCCAAATAAAATAAAACAAAATGCATATTAACATGTCTACAAAACATATTTTTCTGTGTTGATTAAAATCTTCAGACTCATTTGCTAATTTCTACCTTAATAGCTATCAGTTGCATTAAATAAATAAATATAAAATCACATATCCACAGTTCAGTGGTGGGAATACCTAGAGATATAGGAGAAATGCAATGCAATAGAAAGAATGTTGGTTTTGGAATCTGAAAGTCTGAGTTTGGAACTCAGATCTTCTTTTGATTAGCTCTGTCATCTTGAGTCTTGTTCTCTCTCTGACTATTGGTTTTCCCATTTGTACATTAAGGGGATAGGCTCAGATGGCTTCTAAGGTCCCTGACAGATACATATGATCCTATCTTTCACATTACTTTTTTTTTCACATTTTGTTAACTGTAGATTCTTCTGCCACCTTTTTAGCTTTTCATTGAGACTATGCAGCTACCTACCACCTCAAGGTTGTAATATATGATTATCTAGATCTATAATATAATGTAATCTATACAATATATAACATAAATAATATATAATAATTTAATATAACATATAATAAAATATCTATAATAAAATATAACTATTGTCTGCAAATAGAACCAGAAGATTATATATTACCATTTATCTGTGGCTTGACTGAGCAGAAGGTAGCTGCCAAGAGAATAACCCAAAACAAGGGTTGTGATGGATCCATGCCAGTATCAGACCTAGAAAAAGGAACTAGGATTAAGAAGTCTTCTAAAAGAATAGCAAGACCTTCATAACAATTGAGTAGAAATCAAGCCTCATTCCTTTGAGAATGCTGAGAACAAGTCATCTGCAAATCCAACATGAAAAGGATTTTTAAAGGCCCCAAACAGGCCCCCTTATAACTCAAATCTCTTAAAAAAACCCCACAAGGGGTTAATGGGTGGGTTAAGGGGACAGGATTCCAGTATCGCAGTCTTAAATAAGTAGACAGAAAATAAATATTTCATGAGAATTGTGCTTGTATAAAATAAAAATTCAGCAGCTAGATAAACATTTGTATCCACTTGTAAATACATTTAACTATCTCAGGACATCTGTCCTTGACTCAGTCTGAAAATATCTGTTGTTTCTCTCTGAAACATCTAGATGTTAAATTTGCTTCCTGCCCCTTGAATCCATCTCTAAAGGACTACAAGAAAAGCATTAATTTGTTAATTCCATCCCCATTTCCAGAATATACATAGTAGAAAGAACAGAATGTGTAGAGGGGGAAAACTGTTCTTTACTAGACTCTGGCTCCATAACTGACTCTACAGACTCCATCCTTTTCTGAGTATTCATAGAACCATCACCCCAGTCCAGGCTCCATCATTACTCTTGCCTAAACTATTGCAAAATAGTCTCCTGCTCTCCTAGTTTCCAGTCTCTGATCTCCAATCTCTCCTTCACACAGCTACCAAAATAATCTTCTTACTACTCAGATCTCACGCCATTCCTCTGGGTGAGAATCTGTAATATTTTCCCATGGTTAAGAGAATAAACTATAAACACTTTAGTTTGACCTTTAAGGTCCCCCCAAATTTCCCTCTGACTTATTCTTTAAGATTCATTCTTTTGTCTTTTATGCTAGTTATTCCTCAAATTTAACTTTTATTTCCAACCATTTATTCATCATTCCCTCTGCCAGAAATGTACTCACTTCTCACCTTTAGTTTTCTGAATTCCTGTGAAAAGTCTTAATTGATTTCCCCAGTTGTTAGGAACAGGAGTTGCCTCCTCAGACCACTTTATATTTCTTTACCAGTAGACATATTATACCTGCCCAGTAAAATATAATCTCCTTAAGGAGAGCACCCATTCCCTTTGTGTCTTTGAATACTAAAGTCTTTGTACTTCCAAATGGTTGCTGAATGTTCCCAACCAAATACTAAGTCAAAATGAGATAATATTCAGAACCTACTTGGTCCAGGGCTTGGAATGTAGTAGGTATTATATAAATACACGTTTGCCATTTTTCTTTAGAAAAGATCCTCTCCTCTGATCCCCTCCCCAGAGTAAGTCAAATCTGATTCAGGCTGGTTCAGGATCGAGTTTGGAATGAAATGAAGCATCCCTAGATCATCCAGGAAGTTCAGTTACCCACAGCATGGAAAGGAATATTCAGCAAGAACACAGGACTGATCCAGGTGACCATAGTTTCCCTGCCTCTGGGTTGGCCACATCACTCTGCTGGTCAGAAGGAATTGCTACTGACTCTTCTGCCCATAGAGTTTCATACTCGGACTGCCTGGAGGCTATTTAGTCCCCTCAGTCAATAATGTCTTGAGGATAATTTCAAATCCTTTAAAAAAAAAAAGGAGACTATCTGGGGTAGGTTTTGCTCTGACTACATCCTTTCTGTGCAAATTTTATACATAGATTTATTTGTATACATGTAGCCTCTTAAATTTTCATTTTTGTACTTTGTACCCATAGGGCCTAGCACAAAATTTAACACATAGTCATTAATTAATAAATACTAATTGATTGATTGTTGGATTGACTATGGATAAATAATATTTCTTTCTCTTTTGTTTTCCTAACTGGTCACTCTCACAAATATCGTCCTTTGTTCTCAAAGAGAACTATGATAATAAGAAGGAGATGTCATGACTTGCAAGTGAATTGGTTTTGAGTGAGGGGAGCTATGCAGAGTTATCAATCTCACTTTCTCTTCCAGAGTCATTGGCTAGATATGGATCAGGGTGAGTGGACACGACCCTAAGAGCAGTAGGAGGTCTTAGTCTTTTCAGACTAATATCTTTTCCAAGTCTCAGTTTGTCTACAGCAAAACTCATCAGTGTTTGTTAATGCTATACCAGTTCCCTCAACATTCAAGGTCATCCCTTCTGAGGTACAAGCGAGCCTATTTCCTGATCATATTATACCTCCTGCTCCAGCCTCTGCTTCCTAGCTGGCACTCCAGTGCCTACTCTAAAGCCCTGAGGTCCTTCCAGATGTAGCACAGATCCAGACCCACCACCTTGCTTTATGACCATCTTCATTTCAAGTCATTGTCTGTGTATTCTTCCCAATCTCACCTCTCTTCCATTTCTAGCACTGGAAACAATAATCAAATTACCATTTCCATTCCTGGAAAGAATGAGTCAATCAACTACTCTATAGTTCCATTTACCATCTTTTGATTTTCCAGCTAAGACTTTCTAGACTCTCATTCCCCTGAGAAGTACTATCTTCATTCAGGTTTTGGAAGGCAAGGACTGTCTTGGTTGTTTTGTATTTGTAACTCCAATACTTAACACAGTGCCCAGGACATATAGTAAGCACTTTATAAATGCTTTTTCATTCAATTCAATTCATTCATTCATTCAAGAGGAACCCTCTAAGAAGTATTTCCCAACCAGAAATATTGCCAGCTTTCCCAAGAGTCCACTTCCCTTAACAGGGGAAGCCCACAAAAGATTTGGCTATGAAAGGAAAGTAAGTTCATGTTCCAAAATATACTTTCAAACATATCTTCCTAAAGAGGAGATCACTTTTTTAAAAAATCCAAGTAAACAATATTTTAATTATAGCTGGAGATAATTCATTAATATCAAAAGTTTGGGGGTTAGCTAGGTCAGGTAGAAAATGAGTAGGAACTATTCTTCCAATATCTTCATTATTACTATTACCATTATTGTCACTATTATTCATGGCAATGAAGAATTAGAAGACTACAAACCAATAATTACTATTTTCAGCAAGGCCCAAATAAATCACAGCAATCAAGGGAGACTGCTGCAAAGGCCAACAGCTTTTGTAGACTCACATAACAGCTGTGTGTGTGTTTAATAACCAGGAGGTAAAAAGAAAATCACTGCATTCAGCACTCAATAGTAGTAATATCCTACACCAAATATACTCTGCATCGATGCCTACATTCTGGCATTGACTCTTTTGGCTTTAGCTGCTGAAGCAGTTTTAAACTACTTGACTGGATAAGAATGAGGATGAAGAGAAGAGCAACATATTCCATTAGTAGTGGGAGATCCTACAAGGGGGATGGATTATAGGTAAAACAGCATCACAAGATGACTATGGGTGCCTAATTTTGTTTGTTTGGTTGGTTTTTTAATCTTTTCACATTTTTAATTTTATGTTTTAAGATTTTAGTTTTTATTATATATAATTTTTCCAATTACATGTAGAGAGAAACATTTTTGTTGAAATAATTTTTTGTAAATTGTTTATAAAATAATCTTCCTCTTTCCCTTCCCTCTCCTTCCCAAGACAGAAAATTATCTCATATAGATTAAATATACTTACTTAATCAAGTAACTTAATTTTTAACTGGAATTTCTCCAGGAGTTTTTTAACTAAGGAATTTTTTTTAAACCTGCCTCAATAAGTAGGCATATTGGAGAGTAATCCATGGACTGAGTTGGAAGGGACCCCCCCAGATCCTCTAGTCTAAAAAGAGGGAATCAGAGCATAGTAGAATTTATCACCTCATCTTTTGGGGTCTCTGTGTCCTCATCTGGAAAATTAGAGAGTTGTATTAAATGATCTCTATGGTCCCTTCCAAATCTAGATTCTATAAACTTAATCCTCATTTAAATCCAATTCACTTGCATGTCATTGTAACACCTTCCTGATATCATGGACCTCTACAAGAACAAAGGACAAACAAGCACATTGAATGTGCCTCCTTCTCCCATTATCCTATGACATCCCTATTCATAATTTAAAACTAGACTCTACTGCAATTTCCTCCTTGAAGACATACTTGATCTTCCCTCTTCCCACAACCAGTCACTTTGTCTATACTTTATAATTTCTAGAATTTCATATTCTAGTTTTGGCAGTGGTGGCATAGTGAAAAATAGGAGGTATTTAAATAGTGTCATAAAGCATAGAGTGCCTGCCTGGAATCAGGAAGACTCCTCTTACTAAGTTCAAATCTGGCCTCAGACACCTAGCAGTTGGGTGACCCTGGGCAAGTCACTTGACCATGTCAGCCTCAGTTTCTTTATCTGTAAAATGAGCTATAGAAGGAAATGGTAAACCACTCCAATATCTTTGTCAAGAAAACATCAAATAGGGTCATGAAGAGTCAAACACAACTAAGCGACAACAGATAGCAAGAAAAGAGAAGAAAAGAAAAGAGAAGAAAAAAGAAAAGAAAAGAAAAGAAAAGAGAAGAGAAGAGAAGAGAAGAGAAGAAAAAAGAAAAGAAAAGAAAAGAGAAGAAAAAAGAAAAGAAAGGAAAGGAAAGGAAAGGAAAGGAAAGGAAAGGAAAGGAAAAGAAAAGAAAAGAAAAGAAAAGAAAAGAAAAGAAAAGAAAAGAAAAGAAAAGAAAAGAAAAGAAAAGAAAAGAGAAAAGAAAAGAAAAAAAAAGAAAAGAAAAGAAAAGTCTGGTAATCCAGAGCCCTGAATTTGATTCTTTCTCTATTCCTAACATGCTCTGATATTTGTCCTTTGTTCTCAAAGGAGACCACAACATCAGGGAGTTGATGCCATGACAAGCATGTGAATTGAATTGAAGTGAGGGATGGTTGTGCTAAGTCCTCAGCCTCACTTTCTCCTCCAGAGCCATCTGGGTCCAGTGGCCAGCTATGAATCAGAATGACTAGAGATGGTCCTAGTTGCAAGGTGATGAGGGTTAAGTGACTGCCCAAGGTCACACAGCATGCAAGTGTCAGTTGTCTGAGGCCAGATTTGAACTCCTGTCCTCCTGACTCCAAGACCAATGCTCTATCCGCTGTATCACCAAGCTGCTCCTAACCTGTTCAATCTCTTCAAGTTTCAATTTCTTCATCTATAAGGAGGCAGTACCCTCTTTATACCCTGACCACCTCACTAGGTTCCTGGGAGGATCAAATGAGATGGCACACTGGAAATAACAAAACATTATATAAATGTCAGCTCTTGTTATTTGTGTGCATCAGATCCCCCTACTAAACTGTATGCTCCATGAAGGTAGGGGCCATATTTTATGTAAACTTTATTATCACCTCAAACCCAGCAAAGCTAACGGTACAGTAAAGGAGATTAATGGAATGGAATGAAATGAGAAAAATAATGAAGCTGCTAAATTCAGGGAAAGAGAAGTCAACAGTAAACAGTAATCTCTTTCCTAGATAACCATTCTTCACCATTAAGTCATTATTTATTCAGTGTTTTAAAAACCACTGAATGGGAGTCTCAAACAAAAGCAATGCAATTTCCCATTCTGTCACCCAAGGACATGAGTAGGATCTTTCTTTTTCCTTAGCTCCAGGTAGGAATAATTACCAACCTCTTAACTCCAACAAAGCCTTTCAGAGACCAATGACTTGAGAGCTGGTGCCCTCAGGTCCCCACCTTCATACTCATTAACACTCACTCAACTCCAAATCAGCTTCCCAAAACCTAGTCCCACCAAGACCAGTCAGGTCATGGAAAAGTTAGGTCAACCAAACATTGAAAAGCTTTCTGGGACAGAATTAAGGAGCTCATACAGTACGGGTATTGATTTATTCCTATCATTTTCACTAAAAGACTTGTGCCCTTTAGGCTGTTTCATCTGATACACAACTTGGGGTTCATAATGACAATATTTCTAGCACTGCCACCTTCTTTCTAGCCTCTGTTTCCTCATCTATAGGATGAGAGTTACTCTAGATGACTTTTAAAATTTCTTCCAGCTCTATATTTTATCTTAAGATTCCCACATTTTTGTGATTCCCCATACCTTTGGTTTTTCAGTAAACTTTTCCATACTTATCAATATGAAAGGAAACAGATTCCAGAGTTTATCATAAATATATATTTAAGAAATAAAATAATTTTTCATTTAAAAAGTCATTTGTTACATAACTTTTTTCCACTAACAATGCTACTTTTGGAATTTATTTTACCAATATTGTGTAGTCACTTACTAGGTATTCCCTATATTCCCTTAACAAATTTCTTGTACCCCATAGAAGTAAATGTATCTCAGGAAGGAAATTCCTGCTTTAACTTATTTGAGTCTCAGAACAAACCCATGATATAGTTGTTGGTTTTACCCCATTTTTAGATGAGGAAACAGGATAAGAAATATTTTTGTAAGTATGTTTTATTTTTTTAGAAAAAAAATTTTTATTTTGAATTTTACAATTTTCTCCCTAATCTTGCTTCCCCCCCCCCCCCACAGAAGGCAGTCTGTTAGTCTTTACATTGTTTGCGTGGTAGACATTGATCTAAGTTGAATGTGATGAGAGAGAAATCATAGGATAAGAAATATTTTTTTAAATTGCCCACAGCCACAGAACTACCAAGCATTTAACATGGTATTCAAATCCAGGATTTTCTAGTTGCATGTCTAAACTATAGCCTTCAAAGAATAGAATGTTATTGGAAATATATTAGCTTTGTATCAATATAGCCTCCATGTAAATGAAATCTTCAAAATCTTAGGCCTAAAACTTCATTTCAGATGAGCACATAATGTATTGGAAGTTTGGCTGTGAGGGAAGCTGCCTTCTTACAATCCAAATGTTCTCATCCAGGTCAAGAAGTGAATTGTCCAGTTTTGTCTATATCCCAAATCTTCATCAAGAGCGTCATCCTTTTTTAAACTACTGGCTTCTTGGCTTTTGTAAAAAGCAACCTTATGACATAAACATCTGAGCATCAAGATTTAAGATAGTTATGTAACACAAACAGCCAAGGAATAATAATTTACTTTTCTCTACATTGTAACATTATAGACCACACATGTTTAGTAGAAAGAGCTGAACCAGCTTGATTTTTATATCTAACTATAACCTTTCTCACGAGCTTTCTCCTTTGTGAACTGCAAATATGTTGACCCTATATACATAGATCACTGAAGTTGTAAAAAAATTTCGAGTAGAGATAAATATTTTTAGAAAAATTAACCAGCTTTAGAAAAAAATAACTATAAGGAATGGTAGAGAAACCTGCAAAAACACAGGAACTTTTCAAACATCAGTCCCTAAGCAAAAAGTTCGTAACCGTATTTTTAGAATGGGTCTCCCCATCTCACAAGTCTGATCCAAATACTGGTCAATGGAGGAGCTTTTTATCTGCTCTGTTTCCAACTTGGACCATATCACCTCTCCTTTGGCAAGCCAGGAGCTTACCATATTGGTGCCAGACTTACTGCAGACATCATTTAGCTTAGTATAAAATAAAATATCTAGGTTTACAAAGGAAACTAATTAAACTAATAAAGATGTATTTTTTCCAAATTCAGAGACTGCCTCAAAAATCTATCCATTGACCTCCATTAGAACCACATACCTCAAATTAAGAACCCCTGCCTTAGAACATGATGTTTTGCATACCAGAAAAGGTTTATTTAATAACAAAAATTGAGAATGTTCACAAGGATGAAGATATAGCAGCTGGAGGCCCTTAATAAGACCACGGTACTCAATGAGCTTTTTCCTGTGCTTAATTGATAGATGAGATAACATAAGGACACATATATACCTATAATCAAACTTTATGCAAACTACATTCTTTATGTGGTTAATTTACTACTCTCATGTTTTAGGAATGTCGTCCAGTCAATGAATTGGAAAGGAGTAAAAGGTTCTTTTATTAGAAATTCAATAGCTTTTGGAAGTAGGTCAATTTGGGCTACCTACTCAAATACAGAGAAGTTTATGATATCAGACTACCTAGGTGACACATCACTACTGCCTACTTTTTATCCTCCAAAAGTAATGCAAAAAGTACATGATATTTTACATCATGGGAATTAAGCAAATAAATGCCTAATTGCATAGATGTCGATCCAAATCCTGGTTTCAACCAAAGTATCTTGTATTTCCTCCAAAAAATCCCTTTGATAACTTTGTAAACCATATCCTAATAACTGAAAGAAATCCCAAGAGTCATTGATTGTGCTCTTGTTGAGAGAAGCAAAGTTGATATTTTTATTTTATCTATTCTTTTTATAGCAAATTCAATCTAGAACCAAAAGTATTAACTCTGATTATCAATATTTCTTAGAGAATTTTAGGAATAAATGTTGAACCTGCAATTCCATTGGTTCAGTGGACTTCCAGGCGAGGAATCTCCATCAATCAATGCAAGTTGACGTTTTCCTCTTACTGTAGTCTTGCTGTCCTAGGGTCCTGGGAGGTAGGATAACATGCCCTGGGCCACATAAGCAGTAAGTATCAGAGGTGGGGCTTGAATCTGGGCTTCCATAATGTTGTATCTGATTAAAGAGGAAATTTCCTCAGTTCTCTCCATTTCCTCCATGTCTCCAAGGGAATCTGAACCAATGCAAAGTAGTTGCCATAAGAAGAGGCCAAAGGAACCTAGAAACTTCTCCAAAGTACAAACAGTTCATTCGCCTTGACGAGTAGAGAGGAACAGCAGCTCAAGACAATTCTGGTTTGGCATGTGTTTACTCATAAAACATTTAGGAGAAAGAAAACAAAATATGAAGGGGGGAGGGAAGGAAGTTGAGAGGAAAATAAGCCTGCAAAGACCGTGGTGTGAAATCAAGTTAAAATTAAAAATGCATAAGAAAATTTTTATTTGGAACTTTGGTGGCACAGTGGAAGACATCTTCATGCATTCAAATCCTAGCTGTGACCCTGGGCAAGTCACTTTAACACCGTTTGCCCCAGTTTCTGGATCTGTAAAAGGAAATGGAGATGCAAATGGCAAATCACTCTAGTATCTTTACCAAGAAAATCTCCACTGGGGTCACAGACAGTTGGACATGCCTGAAACAAAAGAAGAAAGAGGAGGAGGAAGAGAAGGAGGCTCTTTCCTCAAAATGTCTTGGAGATACAAAGCATGTTCAAGCCCACCACGGAGGAGCATTCTCAATAAGGGAATCATTTGACCAAGAAGGTGTCAACACACCCAGTCCATACTTCATGCATACCTATCCTTGGAAATAATCTTCACATAGCTGAAGGGGCTCACATACATAAGCAGATTTTTCAGAACAAATATCATTAAACGTAAAATTCTGAACTACAAATCAATGGGTCATCTGGTCTAAACCTCTCTTTTTACTGTTGAAGGAACTGAGACCTCCAGAGATTAATCCTGAGTCCAAAGGCATAAAGCAATAAGCAGCAGATCCAGGGTTTGAACCCAGATTCTCTAGCTATAGATTCAGCCCTCTTTCTACTACACCAGACTTCTTCCTTGGATCATCCAGTCTTATTGCTGCCTGTATGACACTAAAACAACCAATCAATTCAATGAAGAAAAAAATGATCACATCTTTTGAAACATATATATGTATAAGCTTAGTTCTGACCACATTTTTCACTCTTCACTTGATGGTACTGTCATTGAGTTGGCACAGTCTAAGTGTAAAAACAGCTAGATTTGGCCAATATATCTTTACCCAGATGGCTTCTGGTAGAATTTTTGACTAATAGGACACATAAACGACATTATGTTATCATATAAATTGACCAAAAGCAATACTTTGCCAAGAGTTGAAAGAATCCTGCAATCCAAATATTTCCCTTATCTCAAATATTATAATGTCAAAATTCCTTTATTCTTCCCAAAACAAGGAAAAGACATACTGTTCCCATGCTAAAAGCTCTAAATGTCCTAACCAATGAATAAAAGGAATTTGGGGAATCAGGGAATTCCCATGAAGCAGTATTTTGAAGATTTGAGATAATAAAATGGGAATCATGTTTGGTTTTTTTCCCTGTAAATTTTGATGCCAGATTTAAAAATTTGCCTATATCAAAAATCTAAAAAAATTAAAATATAATTGATTGGATGAATAGAGTTAAGCATGGGGTATGAGTACAATTAAAAGATAGGAACTCTAGACATAATCTCATCTAAAAATCTCTATTTTATATATTAAGAAACCAAGACTCACATAAAGTCATTTGAATTTGTAACTGCCAGTGACAGGATTAGCAGTCAACTATCATGACTAAATGCATCACTGTTTTCAATACACCATGAAAAAATTAATATTTAACTTAATCTTTCATTACTGCAAATGTGTATGGGCAAATAGGGAAGAGAATTCAATCACAACTCTGTCCTTTCCCCCAACCCTGGATGCTCTAAAACTTCTCTATCACAAAAATGAAACTAGGGAATGAATTAGTGAGGAAATATACCCAAGATTCTTATGGAATGTTTGGGGTTAATACTTATTGCATGTATATTTTTAAACAGTTAATAATATTCATAGATAATGCATACTAGCAGGAATGTTAGGTGATTATTAACTATGATAGACTTGCACATTTCAGCAGTATAATAATCAAAGACAATTCTAAAAAGCTTGATTTGGAACATATCATTTATATCCGAAGGAACTGTGGAATTTAAATGTAGACCAAAGTTTACTATCTTCAGTTTTAAAAAGTTGTCCTATATATTATGTCTTTGTTCTCTCCAATGATTTTTTCCATTTTGATTTGATTCTTCTTTCACAATATGATTAATACTGGATCTATATTTTGCATGTTAGATTGCTTTCTATCAAGGGGAAGGGGAAGGGAGGGAGGGGAAAAAATGTAAAACTCAAAACCTTGCAAAAAATGATTGTTGAAAACTACCATTACATGTAGTTGGGAAAATAAATTAATAAAATATTTAATAAAAACAGACAAACAAAAAAGTTCATAGATACAAAGCATACATTCTATTTAAGCCCAAAGTAGTCCTGGAGCTATTAATCAACCAAACTCCCCTCTTGGAATCTGCAAAGCCCTTCATCTTTTGTTTGGGTTAGAATAGTATACTTCTGCAAACCTCCAGAAAGGGCTCATTTTCTCTAATTTTTTTATCTTTCCTAAAATACCACTAAAAACCCTTCATAATCCTCCCTAGAATTCAAGTTCTATTTGGTAATTTTCCTACCAGCTCTACTGCTGCTCTCCATACTCCCCCAAACCATGAGCTAAAACAACACAAGGGAAATGAAAAGTCCAGATTAATTCAAGATCTTACTTGTCTTGTGCTGAAGGACTTTTTTAGCCTGACTGGTTCCTCTACTTCAGTAGAGAATAGAGAAATGAGCCAAAAAGGAAGTTGCTTCTCTTCCTATAAACTATGCAAACCAATTCTCAGGAATAATTTGAGTGTCCCACAGGAAGACCATCTTTCCCAGTCTTCTTCACTGCCTGTGTGTTTGATGGCTCTAAGTACAAGATAACTTCCCTCTCTCTACCTTGCTATTTAAAAGACAACAACAAAACAAAATCCCACCATGGAATCCAATACTAGTAACTCTGTGTGGCTGTTTCTTAAAGAGTTTTACAGAAATAAGAATCTTATTTCTTCCATAAAAAATGCCACTACAAGTAGATTTCAGAAAAACCTGGAAAGACTTACATGAATTGTTGCTCAGTGATTTGAGCAGAACCAGGAGAACACTGTACACATTAACAGAAGCATCATGTAATGATCAACTATGATAGACTTAGTTCTTCTCAGCAGTACAGTGTTCAAGACTGGAAAAATGCATTCAGAGAAAGAACTCGGGAATCTGAATGCAGGCCCAAGCATACCATTTTCACTTTTTGAAAATTTGTTTATGTTTTTTCTTTCTCATAGTTTTTTTTTCCTTCTCATGGTTTTTTCCCCCCTTTTGTTCTGATTCTTCTTTCACAATATAGAAATATGTTTAACTTGATAATACATATACAGATTACTCCCAAGGGAAGAGGGGAAGGAAAGGAGGGAGGTAGAATACTGTAAAACTTAAAATCTTACAGAAATGAAGGTTGAAAAATATCTTTACATGTAATTGGAAAATTATAATTTTTTTAAATGTCACTGCAAGATACATTGGCATTTGGTGGGAATGGGGAAAGAAGTCAAATATTAGAGAGGCTAACACAAAAGCATTAGAAATTCCAGTAACATCTAGCCTGACATTCCTCTACTGCCCCTAAATGATTACTGGGACAATTGGGCAGAGAAAGAAAATAAATAATTGATCATTGAAAAATAAAAGTTTAAAAAAGGAAACAAGAAGGAACTTTAAATTTTTTTTAAAGATTAATTATTTGTCCCTGTGTTTGGTCTTCTATATGAAATCTTAAGGTTTTTCTTAATATGTAATGTTTTTTTTTTAATAAGAAGTCTTCATTTTTCTCCCTAAATACCAGCTGTAAAAAAAAAAAATATTAATTCATGATCTATGCTTCTAGACCAGCAAACAATAGATTATTTTCCCCCGTAGCTCAACAAAACCTCCCTCATTTTAGATTCTCCCACACTCATGGGGAAGAGGCTTCCAGTGGAAAGAAAGAAAAATGAAATTGTCATAGCTAGACTCAAAATCTTTGAAGGGGAAGATAGTTTCCTCTTACCTCCTAACAATTTTCTCAGTTTGTTTGTTTAGGTTGTTGGAGTTTGGGTTTTTTTTAATGCAGTTATCCTTGACTTCTGATTCCTCCTCATCTAGAAAGCACAACTAACTCCTCCATATGTTTAATTTCCTCCTAGGAGATAAGAAAGAGGTGGATCGAGTGGGTATATTTTAAGTGCCTAAATGCATTGCTCATGCTCAAAATGCTTTGTTGCTGTTAAAAACTAACAAACAAGCAAGACCTGTGATGATCAAACAAGATAATTCATGTAAATTCCTTTTGAAACCTAAGAAATAGCCAAATGTCAGCTATTATTAATATGGGGGCCATTATGCCAGATTTGACCTAGATACCTTCTAGCTACATAATCTTGAACAAATCCCTCAACCCTGTTTGCCTCACTTTCTCATCTATTAAATGATAGGGAGAAGAAAAGGGCAAACCACTCCAGTATTTTTGCCAAGAAAACCCAAAATGGGATCCTGAAGAGATGGAATGACTAAATAACAGCAAATTATTTTTTAAAGAAAGATTTTATTTATTTTGAGTTTTATAATTTTCCCCCATTCTTGCTTCCCTCCTGCCACCCCCCCCACAGAAGGTATTCTGTTAGTGTGTTTACATTGATTCCATGTTATACATTGAGCTCAGTTGAATGTGATAACAGAAAAAATCATATCCTTAAGGAAGAAAAATACAGTATGAGACAGTAAAATTACATAATAATATAATGCACTTTTTTTTTCTAATTTGACAGTAATAGTCTTGGGTCTTTGTTCAAAGTCCATAATTCTTTCTCTGGATGCAGATGGTATTCTCCATTGCAGATAGCTCATAATTGTCCCTGGTTGTTGCACTGAAGGGATGAGCAAGTCCATCAGGGTTGATCATCACCCCCGTGTTGCTGTTAGGGTGTACAATGAATAACAGCAAATTATTAATATAATACAAAAATGATAATCTACAATATTTGCAGTGATCTTATGAACAAGGACAAAAATAAGAATTATTGGTCAGCCTAATTCCTCAAAACTGGTGTTCAAATTAAAGAAAACAGCTTTTTTTATTGTTATAGGAAAAAATTAGAAATGAATATTTGTCAAAAAATACATATTTTTAAGATCCCTCACAAATCATAGATGCATATCTTAATAGAATGTTAAAGCTAAAAAGGTTATCTAAATCTCTCAGAAGGAGAAATCAAGTCCTTGATTATAAAATACTTGAGGACAGGGGCTAGTTCTAATTTTTAAGAAATAATTGAAGCTGATTTTTGGAATCAACTTTTGGAAAATGTTAAAAAAAAAAATCAAGTCAAAGACAGTGAAGCACAGAGTAAAGAGAAACCAGCCAGGCTTGGAAGCTTACTCCTACATGACTGGGTCAAGCAATTAAATCTCTCTTGCCCTCTATTTATCTGTAAAATAGAGTGGAAAAGAAAGTCTCAAAGATTCTTTCTAGCTGCAGGTCTGTGGTCCTAAAGGTAAAGATACCTAATAGCATGGGAAATATTCTATATCTGTAGATCATCACCTTCCCACTAATAAGAAAAATGTGTGTCTCATGTAAGTCTTGCTCATCTTGAGTTCCTAAGGACAAAGAGTAGGGTGAATGATATATACTTCATTCAAATAATGAATGAATGAATTTTTGCCCATCTTCCATGAAGATCTCTCCAAGCTACTCTGGCCCAAACTGATCTCCCTTTTTGAGTGCCAATTAGTTTTAAGTGGACCATATACATGGCATAAAACAATCTATTTTGCATTATTTTTAATTGTTTCCCATATATGAACAATCTTTGCCAATAGTCTGTAAGTTTCTTGAGATAGAGAATAGGTCATATATGTCTTCTTAACTGTTTACTGCTCCTAGTTGGAATTTAATAAGGAGGCACTTAATAAACTATCATTTAATCGAACAATCATGAAGGCAATCACAGTGAAAAGTATGGGCTTAGAAAATGTCTTTTCAAGGCAGCTAAGCTGGTACAGTCCAGGGTGCCTACTTAGAGTCAAGAAGACTTGAGTTTCAATCTTGCCTCAGACACTTAACTAACTAGCTGTGTGACCCTGAGTAACTTAACTCTTAACTTCTTTTTCTTAGTCTCCTCATCTGCAAAATGGGAATGATAAATAACAGTGCCTGGGGCTGTTGGGATGCTCAATTGAAATAGAGGTGAAGTTCTTTGTCAGTCTCAAAAAGTTTCATAAATGCCAGCTAATTTTTTTAGATTAAAAAAAAGCTCATAAAAATGTGTGTACATATACTATAGCATGGTAGAGCTTAATAGCACATTCTTTGCATCAATTATCCTAATCCCCCACTGGCACTGACAAGTCATAGACTAGTATGATCATTACATTCTCTCAGGGATAAAAAGTTAATTTTTCTTTGACATTTTTTAAGCATTTTTTACTCAAAGTTTTGAGTTCCATATTCTATTCTATCCTCACTCCCATCCCATCCTGGCTCCCTGAGATGGTAAGCAATCAGATATAGGTTTTACATATGCAATTATGTAAAGCATTTCCATATTAGTCATTTTGTATAAGAAGACTGGAATAAAAGAAAAAATGAAAGAAAAAGAGTGAAAAATAGTATGCTTCAGTCAGTATTCAATTAATTTCAGTTCTCTTTCTGGAGGAGGATAGCAGGCTTCATCATTAGTCCTTTGGGATTGTCTTGGAGCTTTATATTGCTGAGAATAGCTAAATTATTCATCAAACAATATTGCTGTATACAAGATTCTCCTGGTTCTGCTCACTTCACCTCATATCAATTCATGCAAGTCTTTTGAAGTTTTCCTGAAATCAATTTGTCATTTCTTATAGCATCAGAACATCCCAAATTTTAAAAAGTGAAAAGAGTATGTTTTGTTCTGCATCCAGACTCCATAAGGAATGTGAATGAAATCTTCCATCATAAGTCTTTCAGACACAGGTCTTGGATCATTTCACTGCCTCGAAGAGTTGATCATCACACATCTGTGAATGTGTGTTATGTTCTCCTGGTTCTTCACTCAGCATCAATTCATGTAAGTCTTTGGGGGCTTTTCCTAAGGCCATTCATTCATAATTTCTTATAGAACAATAGGATTCCATCACATTCACATATCCATAATTTGTTCAGACATTCTCCATTTGGTAGGCATCCATTTGATTTCCAATTCTTATTCGCCACAAACAGAGAAGCTATAAATATTTTTATACAAGACAGGTCCTTTCCCCTTTTTTCAGATGTCTGGAATATAGTCCTAGCAATGGTATTGTTGGATTAAAGAGTATGAACTCTTTAAACATAGTTCCAAATTGTTCTCTAAAAAGGTTGAATCAGTTCAACTCCACCAGCATTGCATTGTTTCGCCGTTTTCCCATCCAACATCCAAAATTTTCCTTTGTTAGTCATGTTAACCATATTAGTAGAGAGGTATGAGGAATGACAGTTATTTTTATAATTCTCTTCTTCCTACTTGAAAAAATGAAGGAGACAATTATGTGACAAAGCAAACTAAGTGTACTAAGTAGAACCATACAACATTCTGTAAACATTTTGAAATCAAAATATCCAAAGAAGAATTCATTATCTCCACATGTCCTACCTCCAGCCTTTCTTCTTCCCACTTTATAACTGTCAAGGTCACCAACATCTTTCCAGTTACCTACACTCAAAAATTCCATATCATCTTCAGCTGTTCACCCCACTTATCCAGCCTATTGTCAAGTCTTGTCTTTTCTCCCTTTATAGCGTCTCTCACTCAACCACCATCTTGGTAAAGTGGCCTTCTGGTTGGTCCCTGTATTTCAAGTCTCTTGCTATGCTAATCAATTTTCTACTTAGCTGATAAAGTGGTTTTCCTAAAGAGCAGATCTGATTATGTCACCTCTTCCCTACTCAGTAAACTTCACTGCTTTCACATTACTTCCAGAATCAAATATAAAAGGCTGTTTGAAGGAGGCTTTTTCATCTGGCCCATTCTAGAATTTCCAGTCTTCTTACAGCAGCCACCCCTCTGGGTGGAACCTTGGCCTAATTGCTGTTCCTTGAACCTTATGATCTTAACTCCCAATTATCTGCATTTCCACTGACTACTCCCATACTTGGAATGGTTTTCTTCCTCTCCTCTGCTCCCTGGTTTCCCTGGTTAGATACAGACTGAATTCCTACCTTCAGGAATAAGTGTTTCCCAGTATCCCACCTCCCTCTGTCCCCGCTGCTCCTTCCTTCCCCTAAGATGACTTTGCCTTCTACTCTGTATATCAATCAGTCTTGTATATAGTTGTCTGCATGTAGTGTCCTCCCCTAGATTGAGAGTTCTCTGAGGGCAGGGACCATATTGTTGCCTTTCTTTGTGCCCTCAGTGCTTGGCCTGGTGCTGGTACTAGTCTGTACATAATAGAGATTTGTTCACTGACCCCCTGATTCTGAGGCTTCTGGTGGTAAGAACCCTCCCTTCACCCTCAGAGACTCCCCATCCCTTCACCTTCAAGGACCCTCCTCCCTTTCCTACATCCCCCTGCTCAACTTTCACAGCAGGATTCTCCTCCAACCACAGAGGATCTGTCTGCCCCACCCCTCCACATCTCAACATTTTCCAGTACCTGCTTTCTTCCTAATTTACCTTTGCCTTTGAACTAGACTCAGCCTCTGTTTCCCATCTTCTAGGTCAGTCTTGCCTCTGTTTGTGCTGAGCCTCTACTTGGGGAAAGCAGGCACACAAAGCCGCTTCATCCCCTTCTTTCAACCCTGCCCAATCTCTGTCTTCAGGTCCCAACATCTGGACAGAAGGTGCTCTGGCCTGGGAGGTAGGCAGGGAAGCCACTTCAGGCCAGTGGTGGCAGATTCAAAATAAAATGGGGCTTAAAAGGGACAGATGAATGCCTGCAGCCATATATTGATGATACACAACCACTTAGATTTATAGAATTCCTTTTATTCATTAATATGTCAACACAGTAAAATTAAATAGGAACCCAATTCTAATTTGGTTTGGGCTACATCAGACAGTTGTGCAGCTTCCCTAGGCCCCACAGGTTGTGTCTGTTCAGTCAATGGGGAGGCTGGTCTCAATTTGGAAGGGAACAACAAATAGAATGCCCCATTGGCAGGTATTTGAAGACAGCTAATCTGTGCTATCTAAAATGTTCTTTTTCCAAGACTAGAAATCCCCAGTTCTCTCAACCACTTCCCAACTAACAAGATCTCCATACCCTCAACATCCTCTGGATATATACCCCAACTCTGTCATTCCTAAAATGTGGAAGTCAACATTCAGTGCCTTTATTCCATAATTCATACAAGCCTGAGACAGAAATCGAAAACCTCTCCAATACCTTTGCCAAGAAAAACCCTAACTGGGGTCATGAAGAATTGGATAGGAATGAAATGACTAAACCACCACAAACTGATTACTGACAAACCTTCTCCCTTAGAGCTTGTAATATCAGCTCCCCAGTGACCTGAACCCTTTCTTCTTCCCTTTCTTCTTATTCTATTTTTATCAAAACACCCTGCCTGTCATATCTCTTCCTTATCATTCCTCATGAAAGAAAGAGGACAGGAAACAAGCTTTTATTAGGATCAGACATTGGGTTTAGCACCTTACAAATATTATCTCAATTCTGGGGCCTAGGGGCTACTGTTATGCTCATTTTGCACTTGAGGGAACTGAGGCAGAAATTAAATGACTGTACCACAGTCACACAACTGGTCAGTATTTGAGGCAAGATTTGATTCCAAGTCTTCCTGTCTACAAGCCCCAGGAAATGATGAGCTGGTGGCTTTAAAAAAATAAGGAAAGACAAACTTATGAAGGAAGATGCTATCCAACTTTAGAGAAACAAAGGACAAGTGGAAATAATCATGATACTCCAGAGAAAGAATTATGGACTTTGAACAACGACCAAAGACCATTACCATCAAATCAGAAGAAAAAAACATTATATTATTACGTAATTTTACTATCTCATTTTTTATTTTTCTTCCTTAAGTATATGATTTCTCTGTCCTCACATTCAGCTGAGATCAATGTATACCCTTGAAACAATGTAAAGACTAGCAATGCCTTCTGTGGGGGTGGGGGAGGGAAGCAAAAATGGGGGAAATTTTGTAAAACTCAAAATAAAATCTTTCTTAAAAAAAGAAATAATCATGATACTGTCCTACATAAATGTATACAAATGCAAATGTGTACATGCATGTATGATTATGTGTGTATATGTAAGTGTGTGTAAATGTATATGCATGCATATATGTGCATATGGGTCTTAATTGTAGCCTGGGGGAGAAGGGGGGGGAAATAAAGTGAAAAGTACACAGCAGAGAACAAAAGAAAAGCTACAAGAAAACAAAGAAAAGATGAACAGCTTATTATATATATAGGTTTTCTTGAAGTGGAACTTTATTGCTTTTTATCGATTCCTCTCTTATGTTCTGCTATGACAGTTCTATATGGCAATTTTTTTCTTCCTTTCTTATTTTTGCATTAAATTTTAAAATAAATTTAAAAATAAAAAATAAAAAGAAATGAACTGGAGGTTGGCAGAGAGGTCGAGGCAAAATAAGTAGATTAGAGAATCATCAGTGAAGAGATTGCAATTAAATCCATGGAGCTTTTGAGTTCATAAAATGGTAAAGAAGGAGGAGAGAAGAGGACCCAGGACAGAATATTCCTTCCCAGTTCCCTTTCCCTCTTCTTCCCCTTCTGCATCTCCTTCTCCATTAGCATCTGAACAAATGTTAAAGACAGGGATGGAGTGGCCTGAGACAGATTTCATCTAAAGGGATATCCAGTGTTCAGCAATCAGTGGTCAGAAGATAGGGAAAGACATAAATTTTGAACTGGAAGAGCATTTGAAATCAGCTAATCCATTTTATATGTAAGGAAACTGAGCCTCAGATATATTAAATGGGTTGTCTAGGTTCATCAGTTACTTAGTGCCTGAACAAAAACAGAAGCTTCAGTGTCTTCCTTCCCAGTTCATTGATCTTGCTTCTTCATCAAATGACTTCCCTTATTTAACAGATGATTTGGATGTGCTGATATTCATTCAGGAGCAGATTCTGGTTCCCCTTCTGCTGCTAAATATAGTCGGATAGAAGGAGTGCATTAATTAGCCCCAGGTCTGTGACCAACTGATTCATCATGTGAAGCAAATAATTAATGTTTTAGACAAGCTTGGCATCCAGCTGAATTCCTACCCTAGCAAAGCCAACTTTTATCTTTAAAACAAACCATGTAGCATGAACAGGGAACAGAATAGTTTCAGTAACAATATGGCTATTGCAGATCATTTCTAAATCTGAGCTCCTGTACTCACATAGATAGGGAAACAGACAAAAAAAGTTTCTTAGACACGGTGTAATTAAACATATATATGTTTAAAATCTATTATCAATAAAATATTAACATGTATATTTAGTGACATCATTATACATATATATATATACATATATCATGTGTGTGCAACATAATTAGATCATCCTTTTTTTTCAGTGATTACCCAGGTTTATTCAAAACCTTTGCAAAAACAGTCTTGCACTTTACTCTTACAGCTAGGATTGACTGCCAAAATATTAATAGACCAGGAAGTAGTTGTACAGCATCCAAAATTGACTGTAATCTGAGAAAGCCTGAGTCAAAGGTGTAGTTCTGCTAAGAATAAGTCAGAAATTTGATTCAGGAGAGTAATTAAGTCATCCTAGAGCACAGCCTAAACATGAAGTTCTTTACCAAGTACATGCATTGCAATTCCAGTTACGCATAGTACTAGCAAGCTGTCTGGTACAAGAAGATTTAGTGGTCTTAGCCTTCCACAATACTTCTCTCCTTCCCATAGCAAAATTTTCTCTCTTTTGGTACACAAATCAATAGCCTTGACTCTAGTTCATCCTTGCCACATGCCTTTTTCAATCCTCTTTCCATGCAAGAGATCCCTCTTGGAGACACTGAGACTTTATTTTCAGAAATTCAAGGTCAAACCCTTCCATTCTATTTTGTATTGATGCAGAGAAGTTAGTCTTCCATCCACCACTTTTCTTTGCTTGGTACCTTTCTCTATTGAAACTTCTGTCCAATCTGAACCAGCTATTCGCTTTAAGATTCTCCCATAGTCAGAACTATTACTGAAAATTTTGAGCATCTGGGACAAATTTGGGGGAGGTGGGGAGGTTAATGAAAGCAGAACCTTGAAATAACAAGATTATTTTCTGCCATCACATCAATCCCTGACATCCCCAAGACTAATGATAGATAGGTAGTCCTTTCTATTTCAATACTCAGGATGATGGAGGGGAAAGCAGACCTAGGAAGAGAGGCAATGACAGCAGTATAACACTAAGAGAGGAATAATATCCCTGGTCCTCTATTGGTCCATGGGGAGAAATGTGTCCCTTTCTTTTTTCACTACCATCCCCATTGGTGCCATTGACAGAGGAAGTAGGTCACTATCATCAGCAGGAGGTTAGGTTAGCTCATTTTTTTATATTTTTTTTAGGTTTTTGCAATGCAAATGGGGTTAAGTGGCTTGGCCAAGGCCACACAGCTAGGTCATTATTAAGTGTCTGAGGCCAGATTTGAACCCAGGTACTCCTGACTCCAAGGCCAGTGCTTTATCCACTATGCCACCTAGCCACCCCAGGTTAGCTCATTTTTGAGATACTTTCCAGTTCTAAGTTCTATAATCTTAAGAAAAGGACGAATGATGAAGATTTCAGGCAAGTTAAGATTTTTATCTGCCTAGGCTAGTTTGCAGTCCAAACCACTTAACCCAGTTTCCCCTCAGTTTCCTTATTTGTAAAAGAGTCGGGGAAGAAAATGGCAAACCACTGCAGTATCTTTGCCAAGAAAACTCCATAATGGGATCACGAAGAGTTGGATATGATTAAAAACCAGCTAAATAACCACAATTAACAATATATAGGTTGCCTGTAGTA
Source organism: Macrotis lagotis (assembly GCF_037893015.1). Taxonomy (NCBI): domain Eukaryota; kingdom Metazoa; phylum Chordata; class Mammalia; order Peramelemorphia; family Peramelidae; genus Macrotis; species Macrotis lagotis. Next base: position 38,101,012 of record NC_133664.1, on the reverse strand, counting down.
TATCTAACAATAATAATAGTAATAATAAAAACTAGTATTTATATAATATCTTACGGTTTGCAAAGTGCTTTGCAAAATTATCCCATTTGATCCCCACAACAACACTATTATTTTCTCTAGTTTACAAATAAGGAAACTGAGGCAAGTAGAGATTAATTGACTTGCCCAGGATCCTACTGCAGGCCTTATTGACTCCAGGCCCACTGCTCTAATCTCTGTACTAATAGCTGTCTTTAGATGAGGAGCTTCCCCTCATTAGATCTCTTCAAATAGACAATAATCACTTGTCAGAAATGTGGAAGAAATGGCTATTCAGGATTAGGGTGCATCCAGTAGACATCCTTTCCAACTCTAACAGTCTGAATTGCAAGATTCACTTCCTCCTCTAACTGTGCACAACCCCTGTCACCTTAAAGTGATCAGCTTCATCATTTTCCAACAGGACAAGAAGTTTGGGGAAGGGGGAGTTGAGACAGGGGACTAAAGCTAGCCATCCTAGAAGCAAATGACATCTGTGAGCCTAATTGGGAGTTTAATTGCCCCCCCCCCCAGAAGTCAGACACTACTGATGAAACTAGAATTATGACCATAAAACTAATCCATCTGGCCAGCTTTCCTAAGTCCATCCTCTGCTACAAACTCCTCCGCTAAGGCAGATCTCTGTGGTTTCTATGGGCAAATTCACCTCTTGCCAGACCCAACAGCTTAGATTGTAAGGAGATGCTGGCATCAGCTATGGTCACCATTCAGAAAAATCTAAAAGGGTATTAGATGGACATTGCTATGTAACTGTGTGGGTGTTTTTAACCAATAATTTCTTCTTCTAGGAGCTATGGGTAGAAGTGGACAAAAGGCAGATTTTGGCAATGTGAGAAAAAATATCCTTCCAGTTTCAGCTGTCCAAAACTTGACATGGACTGCTTGGGAAGATAGTAGAATTTCCTTTCTAATCTCCAAGTTGCTGAATGACCATCTGTTGGAGATGCTTAAAAGGTAAGCCTTCCTTCCACCTCTGGGCTTCTGTTAGTGTTGAAGTTATCTCTCCTCAGCACAAAAGGACCCCTGTGAATAAAACTAAATAATGGGTTGATGTTGTTTTCTGAATCTATGCTGTAGAGCTTCATGTGTGCTGGTGGTGATAAACACAGGAAGAGGTTTTGATCCTTAAAAATCATTGGGTTTCCAAGCAACCAATTTGTCTGTCAGCTTCCAGTATGAACAAAAATTGATGAGCAAATCCCTCTTATTTCCCAACAGAGTAACTAGAATTTGCCAAGACCCATTAGACACTTTATTCCTCCTGGAGTTTCAGACCCAGCTGGCTCTTGCTCAAAAGTTATATCACCATTTAGGTGACCAGTAGGAGGTAAAGGGATGTGCCATATTTTACTCTAGGTTTTTAGAAAGAGTTCTGAAAAAAGCAAGGTTGAAGCTATTGGGAATCTGGTTTGCTCATAACAGAAACTGTTTCCATTTAGAGAGACCTAAATTCAATGAACTTTGGCACAGTATTGTTCTTCCCTGACTCATCCTGCCCTACTCAGACTAGTTTCCTTTTTTAAAAACCATTATAAACAGACTCATTAACAAAAACAAATAATCAAAAAGATATAAAAAAAACTTACATAAACATCCTTAACAATTATAGAATTTCTGAGTTGGAAGAGATCTTCCATGCTCTCTAGTTCAACCAAGACCTGAACAAAAATCCCCTCTACAAAGCAAAGTAACTTAACTGATAACAAACCAACCAAAAGTCATTTTCTCTTCATCTCCTTCCAATTTCAGAAGGAAGTTATGCTCCCTTTGGTTTTTTTGTACATGGTTGTTGTCAAAGCATGTCTGATTCTGGTTTTATGATTATAGGGGTGCACCCATTGGATCCAAATAGCCTCATGCTTAATTATTGGAAGCTTTTAACGGTAATTGGTCTTATTTTGTCCCTACCTAGTACAAAATCAGAGAACTGAAGTTAATAGTGGCTTAGGTTTTCAATTGTTCCCCTAGGTAAAGAACCTCAGTGAAAACTCTTCCATGGCACTAACATGGAAGATCCAGCATTGAACTAAAAGTCTCAGGAAGCTCTGCATGGTTCTCCCGTTCTTTAGTACTTTGGAGAGGGTACATAATTGTGAATTTACTCAATACAATCAATGGGCAAGAAAGAGACAAGACAAGTCTCTTTCTTTGTCAAACCCTATTTTTCTCTGAATTTACTCTATTTCAAAGAAATCTCCAGATGACCTTGGTTGGCATTAAGAAGCTGATTCCCTGCGAATAGACAAAACATGCTTAACTGACCAGAATATTTTACTCTTGGCATAGAACCAATGCCTTCAAATAAACAACATCTATATAAATAGCTTTACCAGTGTAAAAAAGACTGGAACTGAAAGCTTAGCCCTGCCTAAAACTAGGAGACAGCTCATAGGACATGATAACATCAGAGAAATGCACAAATTTAGGATGGAACCCAAGAGATTTTTGTGACATATATTATTATAACTCCCCCAAAGCTGCAAAGTTTAAGAGAATCTGCTTCATTTACCTTAGTCTTGAACTATTGAAAAAGCTGTTTTAAGTCATTGGAAGAGGGGCGGCTAGGTGGCGCAGTAGATAAAGCACCGGCCCTGGAGTCAGGAGTACCTGGGTTCAAATCCGGTCTCAGACACTTAATAATTACCTAGCTGTGTGACCTTGGGCAAGTCACTTAACCCCATTTGCCTTGCAAAACAAAAAAACAAAACAAACAAAAAAAAGTAATTGGAAGAGATTTGGAAAAAAGAGGAAGAACCCCTGGGATAACAAATACTTTCAGACAAATCTTTCTCTTTTCTCCTGCCCTCCCCTACAAATAGGTTAAGGATTCCATTTTCTCCCTGCACTGATGGGGAAAAGAGATTTACCAAGATAAAAATTATGTCCAAGACATGCCTATAAAGAAAAGCAGGGAAACAATGTTTCCTTTCAAATGAGGGTGACAAGTCGGGGAGGGAGATTAAGTAGTTCCCCTTGTCAGTCAAACAGAACCAAGCTCTTAATCACTGTAAGATATAATAGCAATAATGTCATGTAAAATAAAGCATCAACCCCTAAGCTGAGTCCTCGAAGCCTCTACCAGATCCTGGCCATATCCGGAGAGTAAATAAGTGGCTAATAGTTCTAAGAAATGGGGCAGCTAGGTGGCACAGTGGATAGAGCACCGGCCCTGGAGTCAGGAGGACCTGAGTTCAAGTCTGACCTCAGACACTTAATGATGACCTAGCTGTGTGGCCTTGGGCAAGCCACTTAACCCCATTGCCTTGTAAAAACTAAAAAAAAAAAAAGTTTTAAGGAAGATGTGTTTGAGTTCATCGACTTTCTCATGACCCTTGCTCTTGTGAGTGGACCAGGGAAGTTAGACAATACAATAAAGTTCCTCTCCCTCACCCCGATATGTGAAATTCATATAGTGAAGAGGACCACCCAATATACTGAGAATACAGCAAGTCTGAAGCCAGAGTTAGGCATGGTACATGGAAGTCCTGGAGGCCAATGGTTCACTTGTGATATCTTGTTATCAACAGAGAAATCCAACTAATTCTGAGACTAGTCCACAGCAGAGCAGGATACAAGGATTCATTAACCACAGGCCTAATATGAGACAGAATCATCACTCCTACCTGGGAAAGGAGAATTGCTCAGCCCCAGTTATTCATTCTAAGTGACCTACTAATCCAAAAGTGTCATACACAGCTAGCAACAAAGATCTGCAATACTTCCTAATGTAGGTGTGAACCTGATTAAAATGTAATTGAGAAATAGCAAAATAAATAAAAATATGATATTCATCTGTAGTCTAGGCCAACATGCAGGCTGTAACTCAGATTGATAAAGTTTCTATTTTCTGGTCTTTTGGACAGATTCTAGGATTATTAATAAAATATAAAAAGAAACATTTGTTATCAAGTAAATTATAAGGAGAGTGTGTGTGGAGAAAGAAAAAAAGACCAGGATTAAGTTCATGTGCAAGATACTCTGGTGGGTACAAAGTACTCAAAAACAAAAACAAAATCATATGTCTGCCCTCAAGGAGCATAATTACCTCCTCTTGAGCAAACAGATTAATTATGTCTCAGAGGAAGACAATTCTGAAAAATTAACATCTCCAGGCATGTTAATAAAAACATTCCAAATAGTCAGTTCCAGGTACTGCTCATTAGGATTGGTTGGTTGGTTGGTTCTTGTCCTTTGTTATCGAAGACCAAAATGGCATATTATGTTTGAGACAAATTACAGTGAGTCTGACTGCTACTGATCAGACCAATATGAGCTCCAAATGAGCTAGCACAGCTGAATACAAATAGTCCTTGTGAACTCCTGGGGTGGGTGCTCTAAATTTACAGATGTCGCATTTCTTTAGAGTGACTTCCATTCTGCGCTTCTCATAGAGCGCAGCCCCCTCACTGATGAGGGCATGCCATGCTGGGTGGTCCTGTGCCAGTGTCTCCCATGATGTACGATCAGTTCTTAAGTTCTTCAAGGAGACCTTCAGGGTGTCTCGGTATCACTTCTTCTGACCCCCACCACCACCACCACCACACGCTTGCCCTGTGTGAGTTCTCCATAAACACTCCAAAAGAAGAGGAGATTAGAGACAGAACACTAGCCATCATGCCCACCATGATGGAAAGAATATTGAACTTAGAGTCAGGAGGCCTAGGTGCAAATCCAATCTCTGTCTCATGATTTTGCAATTTCCTCTCACTGAGCCTCAGTTTCCACATCTGTAAAATGAGGAGACTGGACCAGAAGGCTCAAAAATGCCATCAAGTTCAGACAAGCTGGTCCTGATCCATTGAAGCCTCCCAAAACATGACCTGAGCAGGCCTCTCCATTATAGAGTGCTTTCTGTCCAAGTGTTAATTCAACCACTTCAAACTCTTTCCTCTAAATCCAAGTTTATGTCCCTTGGAACACTTCCTCTGAACTGATTAATCTGCTGGCTTCCCAACAAGGGCCTGACTTCTGGAGTTTGTCTTTGTTCAGACTTTGAAACCAACTTGTTTCTCTTCATCTAGATGGAGCCAAGGAAATATGCCCTGGCTCTCTGCTACTCTCAAATGGCTCCTGGCCATCACAGTCTCTCCTCAAAAATGCTCACAGCCTTGGTTGACTCTTCAGATCCAGGCTCCCTATCCATTTCTGGTACTTAACTGTTTAAACTTTGAATAGGCCATCTCACCTACCAAAATGGTTGGTAACGCCACCTGTCCTGCCTAAATTGTAACCAAAGCATTCTGAAAACCATAAAATATTATATAAATAATATGAGTTAATATAATTTTCATTTTCAATAATAATACAGGCAGTAAAGCAAATAAGAGAAAACTTTTCAGATAGGTGGCAATCACAAGAGAATCTTCCCCAGAGTAGAGATCTTATTACTGAATTTGGAAAAAAATACTGGAATTTAACCCTTGTTATGCAACAAAGAACTCCTAGAGAAAATAGACATCTATAAGAGTAATTAACACATATAGGAAGAGCTACAAAACATTATACACTTAATTATACATCTAATAATCTATGTGAATGGAGTGTAATGAATTTGGACAAACTTTTGCCAGGCTTTCACATTTTGATATTTATCAGAGAATTAGTACAGGAGTGAAACCCTATCCATTGGGTCTGTTGAAATCCTAATTCTTCAAGATCAACTCTATCACAAGACTTTCTCTAATTGGTTCCACCCGTCTTGTGAATTCTCATCTTTAGGATTGTTCTTGCATACTGATTCTATTCTAATTTACAGTGTGGTTATTTATGTACAAGTTTTATCTTTCCTACCATATTGTCAGCTCCTTGAGGCCAGAGATGACATATTATTTACTTTTGTATCTCATCATTGGTGAGAGACCTTAGTTAATGTAAAAATTTTTTTGTTATTTTTTTGGTAAGGCAATGGGGTTAAGTGATTTGCCCAAGATCACACAGCTAAGTGAATATTAAGTGTCTAAGGTTGGATTTGAACTCAGGTCCTCCTGACTCCAAGGCCAGGGCTTTATGCTCTGTAATACCTAGCTGCTTCTAATGTAAAAAAATTTTGAAAAACTTTGTGCAGAATAAGTATTTAATCAATAATTGTTGAATGAATAAAAGTAGGTATTTATTAAATGATTATTGAATGAATGAATGAACAGATTCTGAGACTAATGTTTAAGTTAACCAATTTATATTAGTCATTATATATTTATATCCATTATGAATCTCAGAAGGTTGGTGATGACAACATCTATGAAAACAAGTCCAGTTGAAAAACATTACTGAAAGGGTCAGAAGAGCTGGATTCTAAGAGATGACCTATTTCTCTGTCAGTGATAAGTTCACAGTGCCTCTACTTGAACAAAGAGGCTAATGGAATCTTCTTCTTATCCAGCTTCCATGTGTCTTCAAGTCATAAGGCTACCTTAAGAAATTAAAAAGATTTTCAATTTATTTTCATACTTGCCTGTGCATTTCAGTTTCCTCATCTGCAGGAGGAAGGAAGGGAGGAAGGGAGGGAGGAAGGAAAGAAGGAAGGAAGGAAGGAAGGAAGGAAGGAAGGAAGGAAGGAAGGAAGGAAGGAAGGAAGGAAGGAAGGAAGGGAGGGAGGGAGGGAGGGAGGAAGGGAAGGAGAGAATGAAAGGAGGAAGGGAAGGAAGGAGGGAGTATTATTAAGTATAGTGTCAGGCACAGTGTTGAGAATAACAATGAAAATAATAATGATGATGATGATAATAGCTAACATTTAGTTAGTACTTACTAGAGGCTGGGCATTGTGCTGAGTATATTACAATCATTCTCTCATTTGATCCTCAAAACAATGTTTTGAGAGTGGTGCTGTTATATTATCTCCATTTTACAAAGGTGAAACTGAGGTAGGCCAAGGTTAAGTGATTCATCCAGAGCCACACATCTAGTCTATGTCTGAGCTCAGATTTGAACTCAGCTCTTCCTGATTCCCAGACTAGAATTCTAAGGCTGTGAAAGACTGTGATTTACCCAGGTCACACAGTAAGTTTTGGAATCAGAATTTGAACCCAGATCTCTCCTGACTCTAAGTGTAGCATTCTTCTGTTACACTACATTATTCTCCAAGTAAGTGTTCCCAAGCTTATAGATGATTAATATGCTGTAGTCATTCATTAAGGCATATGTTTTCAAATACCCTAACCTTTTAAAAAATGCTATCCCTAATCCCTTTTGGGGATTTTTCTAATCTTAAAAGGTACCCTTGAGTAGAATAAACAGAGAAGGACAAACTCCAAAGGTCAAAGATCAGCGTGAAGACCAAAGTTTTCTGGGTGATTCCATCCATCACGCCTATAATACATTTCCAGAGAAAACTTATTTGGCAGAGATGTAACCCAAATGACTCATTTCTTACAAATGGTGAGGAGGGAAGTCTGTCCTTGATCAGCCAAGTCAAAATGTTTTATTGGTTGTTAGTCAAATGAAAAGATTTTGTTCTACTGTAACCAAGATCAAAAGAAATGTAGTAAATTGGGAAACTATTTTTACAACTAGTGTCTCTGACAAAGGACTCATTTCTAAAATATATAGAGAGCCAAATTTATGTTAAAAAAAGCCATTCCTCAATTGACAAATAGTCAAAGGATATGCACAGGCAATTTGCAGATGAGGAAATAAAAGCTATCTATAATCATGAAAAATTGCTCTAAAACATTACTGATTAGAGAAATGCAAATTAAAGCATCTCTGAAGGTACCACATCACATGGCTCAGATTGGCCTATATGACCAGAAAGGACAATGATCAAAGTTAGAAGGGATGTGAGAAATCTAGGACACTAATGCATTGTTGGTGGGGTTGTAGACTGACCCAACCTTTCTGGAGAGCAATTTGGAATCATGCCCAAATGGGCAATAAAAATGTGCATGCCCTTGATCCAGCAACACCACTGCTGGGTTTATACCCTGAAGAGATCATGAAAAAGGGTAAAAACATCACTTGTACAAAAATATTCATAGCAGCTCTGTTTGTGGTGGCAAAGATTTGGAAACCAATTTGTTTAGCCATTTTCCATTTGATGGACATCCCTGGAAACCAAAGGGATGTCCATCAATTGGAAAATGGCTAAACAAATTGTAATGGAACACTATTGTTCTATTAGAAATCATGATGGGTGGGATATCAGAGAAGCCTGGAAAGACTTGCATGAACTGATGCTGAGTGGATGTGCAGAACCAGAACATTGTACACCCTAACAGCATCATGAGAGTGATGATCAACCTTAATGGACTTGCTCATTCTATCAGTGGAATAATCAGGGACAATTTTAGGATATCTGTGGTGGAGAATACCATCAATATCCAGAGAAAGATCTGTGGAGTTTAAACAAAGACCGAGGGCAGCTAGGTGGTGAAGTAGATAAAGCACCGGCCCTGGAGTCAGGAGTGCCTGGGTTCAAATCTGGTCTCAGACACTTAAAAATTACCTAGCTGTGTGGCCTTGGGCAAGCCACTTAACCCCATTGCCTTGCAAAAACCTAAAAAAAAAAAAAAAGACCAAAGACTATTAACTTCAATTTAAAAAAAAAAAAACTACTACATAATTTTGCCATGTCTAATATTTTATTTCTTCCTGAAGGATATGTTTTTTTTTCTCTCAATACATTCAATTTTGTTCAATGCATAGCATGGAAACAATGTAAAGATTATTAGATTACCTTCTGTTGGGAGGGGAAGGGTGAAGGAAGGGAGGGTGGGGAAAATTATAAAATTCAAAACCTTACAAAAATGATAGGTAGAAATTACTATTGTATTAAATTGGGAAACAAAATATTTATATAAAAAAACAAACAAGCAAATAAAAGAGTACAAGAGATTTGTAAATCTTTTGAAGATTTTGAACTTTGACCCCTCTAATGTACCTCTTCCTCAGGTAGCAGGCCTGATTTCCATAGCCATGATCAGGAACACACTCTTTGCTGATGCCCCAGTAATGTCTTATATTAAAGCATCTAGGAGGCATGAATCCATCTCATCATTTCTGGGATTACCCCCAAGCAATGTAACAATTTCACACACAAGCTGTTGCATCTGGAAGTGGAATCCACTAATCCAGATAAGAAAAGTGGAGCTAGTCAGCATTCAAACCTAGAACTTCACTCTCCAAGTCACCCACACCACAACTGAAGTTTCTCCCTTGAAATATGATAGAAAACTCATGATTTTATGCCAGGATATTTATATTTTAAAGAATCACAGGGGGCAGCTAGGTGGCCTAATGGATAGAGCACCAGCCCTGGAGTCAGGAGGACCTGAGTTCAAATCCAGCCTCAGACACTTAATAATGACCTAGCTGTGTGGCCTTGAGCAAGCCTCTTAACCCCATTGCCTTGCAAAAAAAATTTTAAAAAAAGAGAATCACAGTCAGTGAATCTAAATATCTCAACCCTAAAACCTAGGAACTGTTGAAAGTAACTTGAAGTAATAAACTCTTTAAGAGTGTGGACAGATCATCCACTAACCTGCTAATCATTCACAGCTCTTGTTACCAAAGATCACAGATCCTGTCGCCACAGGGCAGCTAAGTGGCACAGTGGATAGAACACCGATCTTGGAGTCAGGAAGGACCTGAGTTCAAATTCAGTCTCAGATGCTTGACTCTTACTAGCTGTGTGACCTTGGACAAATTACTTGCATCCAGGGTCATCTCCAGTCCTGATCCATATCTGATCACTGGACCCAGATGACTCCGGAGGAGAAAGTGAGGCTGGTGACTTAGCACAGACCCCCTCACTTAAGTCTAATTCACGTGCTTGTCATGGAATCAACTCCCCAATGTCACAGTCTTCTTCAAAAATGAAGGACAAACAAAGATTAATACCACAGATCCCAAAGTGGTAAAAAGAAGTGGAAACTCTAGGCCAGCAGCATTGTCCAATGGCTCAATTTAGGAATCGGTGGATCTGGTCAGTTCTAGTAGGGTGGGTAGGTTGTGCCAACTCTTCCCCAGTCTATTTATGCAGATGAAAGGCAAAGCCTTTCTGAGGACAGAATGACTTCCTGACTTGGGAATGCACATTGAGTATGCACTGAATAGATGTAGTTACTGTGTGACCCTGGATGAGTCACTTGACCTGAGACTCGGGTTCATCCTCTGTAAAATGGGAAGGATCACTATTATAGCACATCCTTTACAGGATTATTTTAAGGATCAAATTAAGTAAGTTCATGTCTATAGAGCATTTTATAAACAATGTCGTTATTTAGTGAAACTGGATGAAGGAACCTCAAAGACAGCTCTGAAGGGAAACCAGCATCACAAAGGACCAAGAGGACCCAGGAGTTTTGCAGAGGGTGGGGAGGACAGCTAATCCTCATGCCCCTCTACTTCCTTATGAACTGAACATCAGGATGAGAACGTCTCAGTAGCAATTTTGTGAGTACTACTTCATCAATCTCCATCTTCACTCTCAGTTTCAGGCTCAGGACATCGGTTTTCCAATTCCTAAAGATGAGCCTGGGGCAGCTAGGTAGTGCAGTGGATAGAGCACTGGCTTTGGAATCAGAAAGGACCAGAGTTAGAATCCATCCTCAGATACTGGACACGAACTAACTGCATGACCTTGGGCAATTTGCTTAACCTTGATTGCCTTGTATCCAGGGCCATCTCCAGTCATCCTGATTCACATCTGGCCTTTGGACCCTAATGGCTCTGGAGGAGAAAGTGAGGCTAGAGACTTAACACACCTCACTCAAATCTAATTCCTGTGCTTGTCATGGCATCAAGTCCCTGACGTAATGGTCTTCTTTGAGAATAAAGGACAAACTCTTATGATAAAGATGAGCCTAGAGCTGGATCCCAATCTTACTGCTAACTAGCAATTGTAATCTTGACCAAGTCATCAGAGTTAACAGAGTCTTCATTTTATCATCTGGCAACTGAGGGGAAGTAGAGGGAATAATACCTTGCCCTACACTCATCATGACTTGTGATGAAGATCAAATGAGAGGTGTGTGAAAGCATACTGAAAAGTACAAAATGCTATACCAATAGGATTCTTATCCCTCGTGTTCTAATCTTTTTCTATGGTGTTGAGCTAGAAATAGTCCTGGGACAAGTTGCTATATTGCTATCATTCTTTTCTATTTAATATTCTTCAGATTACTGTGCATGTGGTTAAAGTCATTGGTTTTGTTGGCAAAAGAATAGAAAGCACAGGGATGTCACTTCATCTTCAGTAGATTCACCAAAAGGATCTTCAAAAGCAACCCAGCTACAGACAAGTCCAATGAGACAATCCTTTTACCTTTTCTCCCATTGCTCAGTCATGTTCAACTCTTAATACCTGTGGACCATGGCATAACAACAATGTCTATGGGGTTTTCTCAGCAAAAGTACTGAAGAGGTCTGCCACTGAAATGGCTTGGCCATAGTCACGCAGCTCATGTCTTGGGCTAAATTTGAACTCAGATCTTCCTAACTCCAACTTCCTAACTCCCTAACTCCAAACCCAGTGCTCTATCTGTTGAGCCAACAGTTGCCTCCTTCTTCATCCTAGGTATCTTAGGAATCTCATACTTTAAAAGTTTTTCATTCGATATAGTTTAGAGAAATTATTAGAGGCAGGATTTGAACATAAGGCTTCTTGACTTCAAAAATAGTGTTCTATTCACTGGGTTACTGAGCTGCCTCTAAAATGTTTGTGGATCAGTGTTCTGTCCAAGCAACTGTTTCATCTGGTATAGTGTTCCTGTTCCAGTAGAATTTGTTAGTATTATTGTCAAGGATATTTTTGAGGTCTGTTTGTAAATGATAACATAATCCTGGGTACCTAATTGTGTCTTTCTCTGTATCTGTTAAATGTTTGCAACTTGTAGTGCTGTATCCTATGGGTTCTCCTATTTCTAAGGTCCGATCTATTAATCAGTAAGCCTGGACCTTTTGATGATCATCTGTCTGTAATTCCTGGAGGCAATGACACAATCCTGTACTACCATCAAAAAGTCTACTATCTCCATAAGCAAATCCACAGGCTTTAGCCATTTGTTCTACACGATCGTTGACATGTTATTGGTTGAGTCAGGGGAGTAGGGATGAGGGATAAGAAAATTCCCTTTGGGGTAGCTAGGTGGCACAGTGGATAGAGCACTAGCCCTGGAGTCAGGAGTACTTGAGTTCAAATCCGACCTCAGACACTTAATAGTTACCTGGCTGTGTGGCCTTGGGCAAGCCAATTAACCCCATTTGCTTTGCAAAAACCTAAAAAAAAAAAAAAGATTCCCTTCTTGGACCTTATCCATATTAGGTCTATCCAGAGGTAAAACTATGGTCTGTTAGACACTGGACACATCCAATGTCCTTTAGTCAATTCTACTAATTTTTTTAATGTTTATTTCAGAAGGATTTCTATAGATTTATCATGTGCCAAAGCTATCAGTTCTCCTTTTCCTTTCTCAGGAAAAAGTGTTAATTTATAGCTTCCTTATTAATACTGCATGAGTTTTTGTTATTTTATGATTAAAATGACACACCCACTTAAAGGATCACTTTGTCAAAGTTCATATAGTTGAGGAAAAGGTACTCACTAATTTTTGCCAAATACATTGGAAGGGAGCTTAGAAGCTATCTAGTCTAGTCCTTTTATTTTACAGTTGTGGAAACTGGAGGACCCCAACACTTGTGACTCCTGATAGAATTTAATCTCCTTGAGGGCAGAAACTTTCATTTTTGTCTGTAATTCCAGCATGTCGCATAGTATCTATATACAGTAGGTGCTTGATAATTTATTGCTGATCTGTAGACTGATTGCCCAAAGTGACAGCAAGTTGAAAAATCAAAATTTGAATCCAGGGTCCTGTGATTCTAGATCACACACTTCTTACTGCACCAAATGGCCTCTCTCAAACTCAAATTAAGCTCTTTACTCATAGGAATTGTTTCATTCTTTGTCATGTATCCCCAGTGCCTACTGTGGAGTCTACTACACAGAAGGTATTTGATAAAAGTTGGTTGATTGATGGATAAATTTCCTCTGGAACACTCAATTGAAATCAACAGGCATTTATTAAGCATCATTATATCTCATACACTGAGCTATGAATTCGGAAACAAGAATTCTATAGGAACCTAATCCTTCATCCACTGTCTTATTTTCATTTTGTGACTCTAGATTATATTTTCTTTGAATCACATTAATGATTTTGAAGGAAGATATTTCTTTCTGGATCATCCACAAATCTCTTCTATACCTGAGGGAGACAAAGGCTTTGTGATTACCATTTGGGTTTATGCACAAATCCAACTCCACTACCAAACTCCTCTTCAGATGCCTGCTCTGCCACAACCCCTGGTTTCTTAAAAATATTTTCAACTTTTGTTGACCTCTTTCATCTATTTAAAGAAAAAGGAGAAAAAAAAAACAACACACACACCTTCCACCTCAGGAAAGACAAAAAAGGGTTTTTGTTGTTTCGTGTTTATTCATGTACAGCTGTGCATTGTTGTGATAATGAGACAATTTTTTATACCATTGACAGATTGGGGTCGAGCTTGTTCTGCAGAAAAGCAGCAAAGTCTGATTTATAGCAGATGTGCTGCGGGTTCCATCTGCAAAACAGACCCAGAGAAGAATCCTGGAGGTCCAGAGTTCTTTAGTTTTCCTGATCACGGGAATTAGGAGAATACTTATTTGTGCCTTTACAGATGTGAAGGGTTATTACCCAGTCTCTTACACATTAATGAATTATTCAACATAGATAAGAAAACCATAGAAGGAAAGGTGGCGCCCACCTTTTGTTATTCTGAGAACATAGCACCACCATGTGTCTGCATTTAGAACTACATAAGTATCAAACATTTTTGAAATTATATTTTGAAATCTGTTTTTTAGTTTTTCTCAAGATTTTTTTTATTAAAAAATAACATGTTTCGGATATGCCAGTTTTCCTTAAGTCCCTTCAACGTGTCACTTTGTTTATTTTGATATTTTTGCCAATCTGATGGACGTAAATTGAACAATTTGCTATTTCTGTAATTATTAATGATTGTTTTTTACTATCATTGACAATAGCTTGGATTTATTCCTTTGAGAAATGCCAGGTAATATCCTTTAATCAAGTTACCTACTGGGAAAAGATTCTCATTCCTATGTAGGGGGTCCTAAAAGTTTTAGTATAGTTGTAAGCTGTAATTTGGAAGTTATTTGGATCTAATTGTGTGATGCTCCACTGTCAGCAGGTATGATAAACCTGGCTGTCCAGCCCAGCCCAACACAAGCCCAGCCTCTATCACCTTAAGGTTTTAAATGGTGGGCCAACTGTAACAGACTGAAGTTTAACAGGCACCAGAGACCCCCTACCTCTGAGAAGGAATGTCTTCAATTAACTCATTTAGTCACTCAACAACACCAGACACTAGGTACAATTCTGAAAATACAAAGAAAAGGAAACCCAAGGACACTGCCCTCCAGGAGCTCATTTTTTAATAGAGAAACAACACACTCCTACAGAGGCTAACAAGAAAGGCCTACAGAAGGTGAGATTTCAAATGAGTCATATGAAGAAGGACCAGGAACCTCAAAGTTTAAGGTGAGGAAAATGGAGAGCCCTGCTACACCCTCTGGTTCTAAGGACTAAAGGTTTGGACTATTCCCCATCCCTGTCCACAACATTCTGGGGTTTGAAGAGATCTTAGCAGCACCCTAGTCCAACTCATCCTGAACAAGACTCCCTCTCCAGCAGATGCAACGTGGCAGCCACTCTCTCGCTGATGAAGGCAAGAAAGAATACCAGGTTCTTCCAAAAGCCGGGAATGAATTCCACACATAGACTTCTGCCTGACTCGGAGGTATAGGGACGTGGGACTTAAAAGTAACAAGTAAACAAGTTAGTAAATTAAGCCATAATAAGAGTTAGATCTCTTTAAGAAATCTAGCAAAAAATTAAGAGAAAAAGAAAATAAAAGCAGATGCAAGGTTACACGTAGCAGCCAGGGAACTCGGCAAAGCAAAGAAGAAAGTAAGGACAGTTATGAGAGAGTTGCAACTGGACTGATCAGAAGCAGCAAGCATCAGGAGGTGAGCAGCATGAAGAAACCAGGGACAGTTGCAACTGGGTTGGATCGGCAGCCAGCAAGGGGTAAGGGCAACGTCATACAGGGAAGCAGGGCTGTACAAGATGGAAAAGGGGTAAGAAGGAACTGGGAGGAGTTGAGGTAACTCCTAAAATCACACTGGATTTATATCTCAATACTCCTTTTCTATGGAATAGATTTTAGCAGTGTGTTTGAGTAGAGAATGGAGTATTTACATCTCAGTACCCACTTTTTAAAGAGACAGATTTTTATGCTGCCAACTTCAAGTATCTTTATCGGAATATCAAAATGTACTGGATGAAAGGGCCAATCTTCCCTTCTGGTAAGATAGCTTTCAATGGGAGCTATTTATCTAGATAACAATGGGATGGGAATCAGACAGCCACATGATATGCAAGGCCATTACAGAAGGAAATAATATTTAGAATAATATTTTTCTCTAATATTTTCTCTACTACCAGTCCCCATAAAGGCAGCCCATTCCTCGAGGGTATCACTCATTATTAGGCAATTTTTTTCCCATTTCACTTGGGGATCACTCATTGTTAGGTGATTTTTTTCCCCCAAGCCAAGCAGAGATTTGCCTTCAAGTTACTTCTACCCAAAACTCCTAGTTCTGCTCTCCGGGGGCAAAGAGAATAAGTCTAATCAATCTATGCTTCAGCCCTTCATACTGCAAAGGAGTAATCATCTCCCCACCACTATAAAGATATTCAGGAGTCTATTGATAGGTACTGCTAATCATTTATTAACTTTGGAGTCACATTTTAATAAACATATACTCAGAGCATAGCCCCATAATACACAAAAACCAAAGCATTCCAAGTAGCATTTCCAAAAATCTTATATGGACAATGCAGGATGAATTCACAGAGGATGAAGAGGAAAGCAAAGATTTATACAAGAATTGACAGCAGAAGGGGTATACCTATATCAGGTAAATAAAAACCTGATCACCAAATACTATGGAATTATCTGGAGTTTGCAAACCAACCAGAAAATGCTTAGGAAAAATAAATAGAGAAATACTTTTGTCATTTAACCAATTAAACCAACCTCTGAGTTAAACTTCTGAAGTCTCAATTTTTTTTTAAAGCATCAGCAGGTTATGTGACTTGCTTTTAAAATTAAATGTCTCCACAAGAGTCCATTTTTTTTAAGTCTCTAATGACTCAACCATGTCTTTTCTTCTCCAGGATAACCATTTCCTTAAATGATCCTCATGAAGCATGGCTTTGCAGTCCTCTAATAATAATAATTTAATAAGCATTTATTAAGCAGCTTATGATGTTCCTGGTATTATGTTAAGCCCTGGAGATACAAAAGAAGCAAAAGACAGATCCTGCCCTCAAAGAGCTTACAATCTAATGGGGGAGATAATGTATACAAAGAAACTTTAGTCAGAACAAATAGGAAATGAATAAAGGAAAAGAAGCACTGGAATTAAAAGGGAGAGGGAAAGCTC
Organism: Macrotis lagotis; assembly: GCF_037893015.1. NCBI lineage: Eukaryota > Metazoa > Chordata > Mammalia > Peramelemorphia > Peramelidae > Macrotis > Macrotis lagotis. The sequence goes on along the minus strand of NC_133664.1, from coordinate 38,084,463 downwards.
CCCGTTGAAGGTCCTACTCTGTACACTGTCCAGTTATCAATATTGTTCTTAAAGTATGAAGCCCAGAACTGAACACAATACTCAGGTATAGTCATACCAGGCTGGAATATTCCTGTTTGCTTAAGAAATCAACTTTTACTATAGAGTGGGCAGTCACCTATAAAAGGTAGTTGGAGTGAGGGAAACTCACCTCCAGATCTGCCTTTACTCCCTATAAGTATCAAACAACATCTCCTCCATCAACCTATCAATGATGTCAATGATGCTTGACATTTATTATTTCAAATTAAATAATGTTCCCTTTAAATATGCAAATACTTTGGGAGGACTGACAACTAAAGATATCAGTTATTAGCACTTCAGTGACAATTTTGATCTGACTCTTTACTATGATAAACATGGTTTCATAGGAGACAAGGTATGCTTTGGAATCCCATCTGGAGTGTGGGACCCTGCCTTGGGAGGACAGACTTGGATGAGTAGAGCTCTGAATAGCTAGAGTTACAGGAGAGGGAGAGGATGCTTTCAGGTGAGAAGAGTTGAGAAGATACTATGAAAGCAGATTTAGAGCTAGACATTTAGGGGAGAGGGTTAAAGCCCAAGAATCTGAAGACTATTTTATGCTTGACTACACCACCAAAATAAAAAAGAGGAAGACAATGAGTGGTACAGTTCTGGGAGGTGTCAGAAACTCACTTAAGAAACTTCCTAGGGGCGGCTAGGTGGCACAGTGGATAAAGCACTGCCCTTGGAATCAGGAGTACCTGGGTTCAAATCCGGTCTCAGACACTTAATAATGACCTAGCTGTGTGGCCTTGGGCAAGCCACTTAACCCCATTTGCCTTGCAAAAAAAAAAAAAACTAAGAAACTTCCTTCTCTTGAAAGGTAGTTCAGTGTAAACTGCAGAAGATCATACGATTCCTCACTTTCAGACAATGAGCCTCTTGCCTCACACAAAAAAAAACCCTTTTTCTCAGCAGTTAGCTCTTCCCCACCTCAACACATATCAAGTCAACCCCACAGGCCCCTAGTCAACTTTTTATGCCTTGCCAAAGTTTTCCAATATTTAAAATTACAGCCCTTAAAAACATTAAAGTAAATTAAAACACTGGTTTTTGTGGCCTGAGACAGAATTTGTGTGTGTGTTCCTTCTCTTTAGGGGCTGCATGGACAGATTATGGTCATTCTTAATGTCAATAACCCAGGCTGTTTGGCCTAGCTCTGCCTAGTGCCTTTGGTATTTTTGTCCTGCTTCACTGGAAAAAAAGCAAAATCAGCCGAGGTGATGTGGGGCAGGGAATAAGGATGGACCTTGGAAAAAAGGAAGAGCTGGGTTTCAACCTATCCCTATTATCTAAGTGTGGAGGGTCAAACAGCCATCAACATATGATAATAAGTGCTCAGATTCAAATTGTAATTTGGAAAGATTTCACAAAATAAATAATATACGAAATACAGTATACAATATTGTGAAATACAAGAGAACACAGGTAAATGTTGATATGTGACTTTATAAGTCAAGAAGCCTGAAAGCATCCTTATTTAAGGTTTACTGATCACAATTCCAACTGAGTTTGGCACCACTAAACTGTGTAATCATGCCCCTTAATCTCTCATTAAAATGAGGGTTATGCCTAAAAAGCTGATATAAAAAAATATCATGGATTTAAAGAGAGTTATTTGTTATTTTAACTCAGAACCTAGGGTGTTATCTTATAGATAGTAGGAACATAATAGATGTATTTTGAAGGAATAAATCCTTGCTGGGGTAGTGTTTCCCCCAGAACATTTAAAGCTGTAGGATGATGAGGATGGATGATTTGGAAGAAGTAAATTCATCTTTGGGATTACAGATTCATTTGAAGGATTTCAAAATGAGTTTCTAGGTTGGTTGTTTGTTTGGAGAAGAGGGGTATTGACCTGTGAGTTCACTGATGGAAGAAACTTCCTGGGGTTTTCTACCAAGGCAGATAAACAACTGTTTCGGCAATTTTCAGTCTTGAAGCACTGCCTGGGGCACTACCATAGTAAGTGACTTTCCCAGAATCTCACAGTCAGTATTTATTAGAGCAAGACTTGAATCACATCTTCCAAAACCTATTCTCAATCCACTTCACCAAACTGCCTTTGACTTCTACATATCATAACAAAAAACTCTCATAATTTAGAGCTTGAAGGATCCTTGAAGTCATCTTCTCCAACTCCCTCATTTTACAAGTAAATATACTGAGGTAAAAAGAGGTTCAGTGGTTGTCCAAGACCTCATATCTAATACAGAGTAGAACCAGAATGAAAAATATTTATAATCATAGTCATCTATACAGCTTTTCATTACAAACCCAGAGGTCATTCTACCTACCTCAAATGCCTTGCCAAAATGATGATTTCCGAATGGAAAACATTTTTGACACCAGGACGAATGGAAAGCATTTTTGACACCAGGAAGGTGTAGAGCTACCAGGGTTAAGTTTTAGAAGAGTTATAAAACAAAACATTTTCTACCTTCCTCCACTTGGCAGAACATTCAGTGTGAACCCAGTATTTGCAGGGCAGAAAGAGAAAGCAAAAAAATGAGATGTGACTCAGTCGCCCTAATCAATTCCTGGTAACATTGCTTTTGTCTGATAAACACAGCTGCTTTTAATGCCTTCCTCCAGTGTTTTTACTAGGTCAAGGATCCTTAACCCCCTGCCTGACTCCTAAAACTCCTGGCCCTACCTATAATTTCAAAAGCCTCCAGGATGAAATCAGATTAAAATGTAACTGGGTAATGTTTAACACAATAAACAGAAATGCAATACAATATAAATAATATTTGTGGTTTTTTAGTTGGAATCTGTTTCTATTTGAGTTTGACATCACTGCCCTAGAGAATAACAAAGAAGTGTTGCCAAGGTCATCACGAGCCATTCTTGTTGGATGATAAGGCATCTTCACTATTCAAGTCATTAGGGATGTGTGTGTGTTGTGCCTGGAGACCACCAAGATCTAACAGTGCAGACCACTGAATAAGACTCATAAGAACATACACAGCAAAGGGCAACATAGAAACACAAGGAAATCCACTCATGTTACTAAAGCCCCCATACTGAGTTTGACATACTGAGATGTCGCCTGGCTCTCTACCTTCTTCTCCTTCCTGATGGTACAGTCAGTTCTTCATACATTAGAAAGTCCAGCTTGGAAATACTAGCCTGGAAGCATGAACCATAAAAGCTGTCTTTGCTGGGACAGGCTAGCCATGGGCAGCTAGTCTGGGGGGATGGGGGTGCAAGACTACTGCCCTCAGCAAATAGCTGTCATCTTTCTATTCCATATGTCAATGACCATACCTTCATTTCAACTCAATTTTTAAAAAAATGTATTAAGTACCTACCTGGTGCCAGACATTGTGCTGGCAATAGAAAAAAGGAAAAGACTAATTAAAGAAGATAACACCCAAAAGGCACGGCGGTATGACGTTCTATGACCAAGCAACAGAAAATTACCTGGAGTTATTTTTTTGGACTGTGACCAAACAATGTACTCCCCCTCCTCTATCCATCTCATTTATAACGGATAACCCATTCCCACCACTCATGTCCTCAGTGACATCTTAAACATAACCAAGTGATCATTGGTAACATACTATAGGTTTATTTGTATGCACAAATATTAAGTCTAATGCCACATTTCAAAATGTTATTTGTTAATGGGAAGCAAGCTACCTATATATTGATGTCGATAGTATAATAATAGTGGTCTATGTACCAAAGTTAACTACTCAACCCATTTCTTTATCTACTAATCAGAGATTGATATGTTTGTTGTGATTCAAGAATTGAGAATTGCATAGTAGGTACTAAAATATTTATTGTTTTTTATTGAAATTATGGTAAAAAGTGATAAGTAAGAAAAAAAGGAAATAAAAGGTGATCATTGAAGTATTTCTAAAAATACAGAAGAGGTGTCCAGAAAGAATTAGAGACAAATAGGAAGGCTTTGAAAGTTACTTATTAAATTTATTGTATATTTTAAAAGAAAAGCAAGCTCTACTACATAAGAGATTTGCAATTTAGTGTACATTCTTTTCCTGTTCTATTATATAAATGGAAATTTTATTTGGTTGTTAAGTTCATAATAAAAAATAAAATTTTCTTTTTAGTTTTTTTCCAATTAACCCAAAAAATTATTTTCTCCCTCTCCTATCTCTTCCCCCTTTAGAAAAAAAGATAAAAGAAAATGAAAAGCCTTTTAACAAATATACATAATCTAGCAAAATAAATTCCCATATTGACCATGTCCAAAATACATATGTTTCATCCTACATCTTAAGTCTCTTTCTTCTCTATGGGTAGGCAGGAAGCAATCAATCTTCCTCACAGATACACTGGAATTATGGTTGAATAAAATATATATATATACATATATATTTATATTTATTTTATATCTATATATATACACACATATATTTACTATATATGTATACATGTCTGTCTAGTATGTATATGTGGACATATATGATATACACACATATAAAATAATAGGCAGTGAATTTTAGCTTCTTTGAAAAACCAATCTGTAAACTCCTTGTTCAAATTTCCTAGGAAATCCAACAAAATCTTATAAATTAGGACTCTCAAATAAAATGTGGTTTATTTGTTGCAAAAGTTTATATAAGAAAAAGTCCATTGGAAAGGCATGGACTGAAAGGGACAAATAAAGAAATGAAGGATAAAATAAACAATACTGTCAGTACTTAAGCCAAAGTTAGAATTTAAAAAGAAACCATTCTCTGGATAACTGTTTGCAATTATAGTAGATACACTAAACTTTGTAATGTTATCAATTAGCCTGTTCATATAAACTGACCTATTCACAAGATTGAATACAAATTTCTTAGTCAATTTTTTGTCTTTGTTCTCATCCATTTGCTTTCCATTTGTGCATTTGAAGGCCCTCCCTAATCTGCCCCAAACCTTCCTTCCTGATCTTATCTAGAGATAATGACCACACAGGGGTGTGCTGGAGCCAATTCCAAAAGAATCAGAGCTGATCATTAAATTTTCACTGTACCCATAACACCCAGAAATCAGTATATGCTATAAATCAGATTTATTGTTTTACAGATGGCCTAGACTTAAGAAAGAGATGAAGAAAATGAATAATGATAATGGAGATTAAAGAGCAAATTGCTTTGTTTTTATTTTTCTGAGAGCTGGCTGTCTTACCAACATTTACCAGCATACCACAATCATATACATATACTTGATATTTATAAACATAGTTGAACTGTATTAACATATAGTTAATGTAGATTTACATTAACTATAACAATATAAATTAAAAGATCTCTAAAAGGAAGATAAACTGACTTCGGAATATGGAATATTACAGTATACAAGTTTCATGGAGAGAGTCCTGTCTATTCTGGTCCTCATTTTACAGATAAGAGAGAGGTGAAAATAACCAAAAAGGAATGTTGGGTCCAAAGTAGACCCTCAGGTCACCCTATTCTAGATCTCTTTGCACTGTATTTTCAAAATGGAAAAATGGGAAGATTAGTTATCTTTTAGTCATTGCTCAAAAGTAATAAATCCCTAGGACTAGTGGATTAACATCAACATTTTAGTTAAATTGATTAAGCTGTAACTAACTGCATCACAGAGATTTTTGTTACTTGAGGTCTCTGATGAGTAAAAGTCTGAAATAACATTTGGGGGGAATGTATTCAAGGATAAAGGCAATTTGATAAATCATGGTAAAGTAATAATGATGGTGATGTTTGTCCTTCGTTCTTTTTTTTTTTTTAGGTTTTTGCAAGGCAATGGGGTTAAGTGGCTTGCCCAAGGCCACACTAGGTAATTATTAAGTGTCTGAGGTCACACTTGAACTCAGGTCCTCCTGACTCCAGGGCTGGTGCTCTATCCACTGCGCCACCTAGCTGCCCCTTGTCCTTCATTCTTGAAGAAAACCATGACATCAGGAAGGTGATGCCACGACATGCATGTGAATTGTATTTGAGTGAGGGGTTACTGTGCAAAGTCATCAGACTCACTTTCTTCTTCTGAGTCATCTTGGTCCAGTAACCAGATTTGAATCAGGACAACTGGAGATGGCTCTGGATATGGGGTAATCAGGATTAAGTGACTTGACCAAGTGTCTGAAGCTGTATTTGAACTCAGGTCTAAGCACCTGTAAGCAGCAAAGTATATATATATATATATATAAAAAAAAAAGAACTGATGTAAATGAACCAAGTTTCAAAGCTGGCTCTCCCACCAACTGTCTTTGGGTAGTATTGGATAAAAAGCCATGAACTTAAGCATCAGAGAACTCCAGCTCTTTTACTTCCTTCCTAGCTTTAGAAATGCATCTAAATTGCTCTGTCTGGGCTTTAGTTCATGTATGTGGGAAGGGATAAAGTTGGGTTGAAGTATATCCAAATCTCCTTCCAACTGTAAATCTATGACCCTAAAACTATGAGCAAATCATTTGACCTCCCCAAAACTTGGAATGAGATGTCATCCAGGAATCTAGGGTGATAGAATCTTTACAATTCTATTCTTTGTGGGAATGTTTTCCAACACTATTTATTTAGTGCTTATTAACATTGTAAAATGGGTCAGAGCCAAGATGGGGGATGAGGGATAGGAGATAATAAGCAGAAACCATCTGAATTCTTCTAACATTTCCCTCCAAAAAACTTTAAAATAATACCTCAAATCAAATTTTTGAAGCAACAGAGTCAATAAAAGGTCAGAGTAAGAAACTTTCTCAGTATAAGACAACTTGGGAGGTCAGCAGGAGAGGTCCGTGATAGGTCTGGGGTAGGGGCCTAACCCAAGCAACACTAGCAGCAGCAACAAAGGCTCTCCGTCCAGAGTGGGTAAGGAGGTGGGAAAACTGGTCAGAACGAGACTGGCACAGGGTACAGATGGCACTGATTGATAGCTTTATTGATCAGTTACTTCTAGGTCACAATCTGGAGCTGGAGAGGAGCTCTGTCCATAGACTGTGGACAGACTGGTCTGGAGAGTTCTAAAGAACCATAATAAAAGAATGTGGTACACCTTTAGAGAAAGAATTGGGGAAATCTGAGGACAAATTGTGGTTTTCTCTCCTCTTTTGGCTTTATGGTTGATATGGAAATGTGTTTTCCATGGTTATATATGTGTGTGTGTGTGTGTGTGTGTGTGTGTGTGTGTGTGTTAATATAATTTTGCTTTTACCTTTTCACAGTTTTGGAAGGAGGAAAGGAGAAAATAAGAAAATGTTACAATATTTTTTTTTAAATAAGTGAAATGACACTCCACAGGAGTATTGACAGGAAATTCAGTCCCACTCTGTGGATCTTGTATAAAACAGCAGATAAGATTAAAATCCAACATTTCAATGTCTATCTAGTAAATGGCAGCAGCAATCCCAGTCAAGACCTTGAAAGGAATTGCTTGGGGAAGAGATCCAAAGAGTAGCTCTATCTCCTCTTCCCCAGTTTGACTAAAGGGAAAAACCTTTGAATTGTGAAAGGCTGAAGGACTTGACTTTCTCATCTGCATCCAAGCCACTGAAGATAGTGTCTGCTAAGGACAGGAGCTAAGGGCATATTAGACACATTCAAGAAAGGTAACTTCCTGACCCTATAGGGAGCCAGCAAAAAGTTAAATAATGCCTAAGGGAAACTTCATGAAGCCTCCAGGAAGGGGAGAAAAGGATAAACAGAAAAAGAATTTTCGGAGCTGTATTACAGGCCCGTGTCCCCCAACCTCTTTACTATGTTTTCTCCAAGCTGAATACCACCTTCCCCCTGATTTTGAAAATCCTTATGAAAGCCTATGCCCTAAGCTTTGAAGAATGTTTTGTGCCAGCTGTTGGACCACCTTAGTAAAACCTATTTGGCCAGCTGATTAAGTGATATCGACTGATAATCAATACAACAAATATATCAATAAGGGTTCATGAGTGAAAGCACTAGAAAGCTACCACCCAATCCCTCTGAGGGAACTCTGAGAAGCAGTGGCTTCCCCTGGAGACCCAGTCTGCCAATACCAGTAGAGATGGAGAGAATAGTTCCAGAGCATTTACTACAGAAAAAAGTGTTAATCATAGGGAGCATTTATTATGATTACAGTTGGGAAGAGTTAAGTGAGGATAAAAACAGATGGGGGGAGGAGGGAGGGGGGAGGGGGAGAGGGAAAGAGAAAGGGAGAGATATAACTCTGAAAAGTGCTATCTCTAGCTGGGGACTCAGCAGTAACAAAAGGATAAAAGAGGAATCTAGCTCGGCAACAGGCCAGTAGTAGGATAAGGACCAGGGAGAAATGGCTGCACAGCCCTGATCATCACTGCTACAAAATTATGAACAGTATGTGCAGATCTCAGCTTTAGGAAAGAAACAGGTGAAGGGCATTTGCCCATTGTGGCTTCCAAATTTAAAATAAGATTTTGATGGCATAATAGTGAAAAAGGTATGACAAATGTCCATGTGTGCTTATTCGTTTGAGAATCCTCTATTAAGCATTTACTACAGATGACATACATTCATTTTTAGTACCTCTGATGATCAAATGGTCTATTAAAATTGACTAGTTAAATTCTAAAGTTAATACCCCTATTCATGTTCTCCCTCTGGTAGAGATACTAAAAAGCAAATAAAAAGGATCAAAATATGACAATAGAAAGAGGAAGGAGAGAAATAAAACCCCCTGGATAATCTTACAAACTAAATCACCATTTTCTAAATATTTTAGAGCTGACTGCACCATAATTTAAAGAGTGTTAATGAAATCATAAATTTTCAAACTTAGTTCAATGTTTAAGACCAAAGTATTTTTTAAAAGTCTATTTTCAATTTTATAAAAGCAAATCAACTCATACATCTTACTCTTAAAATTGTTCAATGAATGTCACAAAGTATAGGAACAACTATACATCTTGAAATGATCTATATATATTTCATTCTATTGACTGTGACATTAATTCCTGAGGAGTTCATCATACTGACCTTTAAGGGAAAAATAAAAAATCATTCTCTGCCCTTATATAATCGCTCAGAGAAGTTTAAGGATACTTGGTCATTCATCAATGTGTCTGTGAATGAGCTAATGTTCCTTTTTGGCATTCTCTCAAACTGTTTAAAGTGAAACTGATAAAATTATAACTTATGATCTATTCTAATGTGCTTAGAATAGTTTGGAGAACAAGAAAAACACAGATGTTTACAAGATAGTCATTCCCCCTAAAAGCTGTTACTGAATAGAAATCACTTAAAAGAAAGTGAATGAATGAAGGAATCATTTGGGGGGGGGGGGATTTTTTAGGATTTACCGAGAACCAGAGACTACAGATACAAAAGCAGAGACAATCCCTGCCCTCTAAGAGCTTATAATTTAATGGAGATCACCACACTCATATGCAAGGTCAGCCTCAGGGAAGATGGTAAGGCCTGTGAGTCCTAAGGGCTCAGTAGCACATCAGACTTCAGGCCTCGGGGCTCCCTAGAGCTTCTGGGCAGATCAGATAACAGCGCCTAGAGACCTAGAAGGGTTAGTGGCAGCCCGATGACTTCAGGACAGCAATGGCAGGTGGCAATGCCAGGTGGGCCTCCATCTTATCAACAGTGAATACAGATGGTGACTTCCAGACCATACCAGAAAGGGCTGAAAGTGCTCCAATTTAACCTATTAACTTGGAATGGTCTCCAGCTTAAAGAACAATAACACTTTCTGGGAGGAAAAAGGAGTGGGTGCAGCCAGAGCAGCAGAGGGCAGCTCAAACAGGAGGCGGCTGCAGAGATGCAGCAGAGGAAGAGGAAGAAGAAGGAAACCATCAATGTCAGAGTCAAGCGGGGCTGGTCAAGAGAAGGCACAGCTGGGGGCAGCTAGGTGGCGCAGTGGATAAAGCACCCGCCCTGGAGTCAGGAGGACCTGGGTTCAAATCCGGCATCAGACACTTAATAATAATTACCTAGCCGTGTGGCCTTGGGCAAGCCACTTAACCCCATTTGCCTTGCCAAAATCTAAAAAAAAGAGAGAGAGAGAGAGAGAGAGAGAGAGAGAGAGAGAGAGAAGGCACAGCTGGAAGAACTCAGGTCTGAGACAATACACAGACCTTTTTCAATTCACAGTATTGTTTTCCTAGAACACTGAATCCTTCTGACTCTAAGACTGTGCCCATGTGTGTCTGTATATGTACAGGAGGGGGAAGGAGAGGAGAGGGAGGAGGAGAACAGTTGCTGGTGGTGGGACTATTGCTTCATTTTCTTTTTTATTTACTTCGCTATTATGTCCAATTTAACAAATAGTTGTTATGTCTCTGCCATATAATTTACTAGGGATATACAAAGCCAAAAATAAAACAGCCTCTGCCTTCAAGGAGCTGAGATTCCACCAGGGAGAATCCAAAATGTACTCCCATAAGCAAATTCGAGGTTATTTGAGAATGTAAAAAGCACTGGCAGCTAGACTCTAGAGATTAGAGACATCTCCCCACAGCCCTTCCAATAGTTTTCCTTTTTCTCTATTGCCATCTTTACCAGTTGGATGGGTGGGAGGTGAAACTTCAAGGTTGTGTTAATCTGCATCTCTTTTATCATTGGTGATTTGGACCTTTTTTCAATTTCTTATTTATCAGGGGTTCATCAATTCTTTTGTTTCCTAGATTCCTTTGTCAGTCTGGTAAAAACCTATGGACCCTTTCTCACAAAAATGTTTCTAAGTACATAAATTAAACTTGACCAGTCTTATCTCTGAAAGAAAAAAAAAACTTAATCCCTAGTAAACTTTTTTTTTTAGGTTTTTGCAAGACAATGGGGTTAAGTGGCTTGCCCAAGGCCACAGGACTAGGTAATTATTAAGTGTCTGAGACCAAATTTGAACCCAGGTCCTCCTGACTCCAGGGCCGGTGCTCTATCCGCTGCGCCACCTAGCCGCCCCCTGTAAACTAACTTTTAACTTAATTATTGAGTGTTCTACTCTGTACCAAGCACTTCGCTAAGAGCTAGGGATACCAAAAGAGGCAAAAGATAGCCCTTGCCCTCATGTAGCTTACAATCTAATGGGAAAGACAACAAGCTCAAATATATTCAAAGCAAGCTACATACACCAGATGAATAGAGAATCATCAACAGAGGGAAAACTTTCTTGAGAAAAAAAGCAAAAACTCATAGCATAGGTATACTAATATCATAATATATGGGTAATAGAATTCCAATATTACAATGGCTATCCTTTACAGTAAACTATTATTACTATTTTATAGATTTTCTAATGCCAGGGACAAGAATTCAGGCAGAGAAGGTGGGAAGGACTTCAGAGCTTAATCCCTATAGAGAATGAGTAGCCTGGGGCAGCTAGGTGGCACAACGGATAGAGCACCGGCCCTGGAGTCAGGAGGACCTGAGTTCAAATAGGATCTCAGAGACCTAATAACCTCCTAGCCGTGTGACCTTGGGCAAATCACTTAACTCCACTGCCTTGCAAAAACCTAAAAAAAAAAAAGAGAATGAGTAGCCTGCCATGATTAAATTAGCAACCCATGTATTATGTCTGGACGTGAATTCTTCTTATTTAACAAAATATTCGATTCACCAGGATTCACCATATCCATATAACAGGCTAACTGGAAAGTTATTCTTCAAAACAAAGGCACCCACCATATACACATAGGCACACAGTATTATTCCTTAGAAATAGTTTTGTGAGATTCTTTAGGCTTTCTGTGATGATTTCTTGGCAGTCGATAATTAGTTTAAATAAAAAGATCCTTTTGTTAAGACATGTCCCCCCAAAATTCCAGAAATCAAAAAAAGAGTAACCTGAACAGAAAATTAAGTTCTTTGCCTTCCACATCTTCCCTTTGGACAACTGGTCCATTGACAGTAGTCAGCAGCTCATACTCAACATATCTAAAGCAGAGGTCATTATATTTTCCCCAAAACCCAACTTTGTTCCAAACTTTCCTATCATCCTTCTAGTCATTTAACTTCATAACTCAGAATCATCCTTGATTATTCCTTTTCCCACACCATCCATATTAGAGATCGTTTCACCCATCCCTCACACCTACCACCTTCTCTCTAGGTCACTTTCATTTTGACTGCTACAAGAATTCTTCTAGCTCCCCGTTTCTCCTCTCTCCAATCCAGTCTGTACACAGCTGCCAAAATATTTGTCCTAAAACTCAAGTTTGACCACTTCACTCCCAGGTATAAAAATCTGAACATTTAGAATAAAATACAAACCAACCAATCTCCCCTAAAGCCTTCATAGTCTGATTTCATCCTCTCCAGGTTTATTTCATATCTTTTCCTTTCTGAACATTCTACACTTGAGTCACTTTGATCATTTACTATTTTCCAAACTTTCAAACTTATCTCTCACCTCTGTACCTTTACTGACAAACCTGGAAAACACTTCATCTCTTAGAAACCCTAGCTTTCTTCAAGGCTTAGTTCAAGTGTCTCTTTCTAAGTCAAGGAACTCCAGCCTTTGGTTTTCAGAAGCCCCAGGTGTGGGACTTATATGGCAACAATAGGCAAAACTAGAAATTCAATAAATCCAGGAACTTTGGGGGGATTAATGAATTCTTTGACCAAATATAGTAAATAAATGATGTTATAAATATCCAAATGGCTCGTCAGAAAAAAGTTTCTCCACCCCTATAAGTAAAATCTGACTGACTGCTGTTGGTGCCCTCCCTCATTAAATTGCTTTGCAGTTAATTTGTACATACTTGTTATACCAATTAATATTATCATTAACATTAATTCCTACAGTAGAATAGAATATAGAAGAAAATAATATGTAAATTTATACTAATTGTATAATATAAATATATATGTTATTAACATTAATTTCAATAATAGAATAGAAAAGATTAGAAAAATAAAAATTTATTTCCTATAAATCAAATGCAAGAACAAGGGGACCAAAAGAACAGGGACACCAACTCAGCCAAAAGCAATTGATCTTCTTGACAAGCAGAGAATTGTGGCAGCCAAGGGCAGTGCAGGTTTAAGGTCATTTGTAAAATTTTATAGAGAAGGATAATGAAAGGTTATGAACAGTATCATTTACCAAAAAAGGAGAAACAGCAGTGTGTAAAGTAAGTTTTAAAAAGCTCAGCAAGAGCTCCAACTAAGCAAACTCATTTCAAGGATATTTAAGGTTAAAATGGGAAGGAAAACAAATAGATAGGAAATAGGAAAGGAAGCTAAAAACTGCATATCAAACTCATTTTACCCTCAAAGACAGTGAGACCATTTTATTTGGATTATAGCATTAAATCTTAGATGAAGAGGAAGAAGCAATGGTATTAAGAAGAGCAAAGTGAGGGGAAATTGTTGCTTTAGACCATGTACACCCAGAAGTTGGTTCTGGAGATGAGACAATTTTGAGGGCATCACTACATTTTTAAGGCATAGGAAAAGAAGTCAGCAAGACTGGAGAGAAAAATTTCAGACATCACTGTCATCATTATTATTATCCAAAATGTAGCCTCAATGTCCCTAACTCTCAATTCATGTACCTTTCTCATCTTTGCAAAATTTCCAAAAGGATAATTTACACATTTATCAAGGGTGTTCTGGATTCACATATTACAAGGGAACAGATAAAAATTCTAGGAATATTCTGTCATTTCTTCAATCCTATAATTTAAAAGTGTAAAGAATACAAGTACTTATTATATGCTCATTATTTATTTGGGGGGGGGTATACCATTTGGCAGAGCAAAATGCTTTCTCCTAACAAGGTATCTCCATGCTGAAATCATACAAAAGACTTTGAAAGATGTAACAAAAAACATAATTTTGTTTAATGAACCCCGACTACATCAAGCAGGGTTCAAAACAGATGTGCTCATAAAGGTGTTCATTACTGCCATGGAGATTGTTTAGAACAGAGTCCAAAGTAAAAAGAGATACCTAAAATGGTGGGGTCCTCTGGATGTTTCTATTTGCAGGTAGCATTGTGCTAACGGGATGGAGGTCATCCTCTTAATTCTAATCCTTTTAAGATTCATAATCCCTTAAAAATTTTGTGTAACTAAGCATACAGGAAAAAATATATCCCAGTTTTGATATGTGACATGTATCCAAACTCATTTCACCCTCAAAGACAGTCAGACCATTTTAATTGGATTACAGCATTAAATCCCAGATGAAGAATGGCATTGAAAAGAATAAAAAGAGAAAATCATTGTATCAGATCATGTACACCCAGAAGATTCTACCCTCCTTAAATTACTTTGCAGTTACCTTATATATGCTGTGCTGCATATTATAATTAATACTAATTATAATATTATAACATGGACATTTATCTTTTATTAATCAGTTGTTAAGAGCAAGGAGACTGAAAGAATCAAGACACCAACAAGCACTTGCTCTGGAGGGCACAATCTTCAGAGCTCACCCATCATCATTGAACACTACAAATAGATAATGAGTTGGGTCCAGAATCCTATCCTTTTAATGATCCCAGGTTTCTCCCCAAAATGAAGGCCCATCTTTTTTAACACCAAAATGGTTTTGATTGGACATCCAGGTGACACAGTGGATAGAAAGCTAACCTGGATTCTAGAGAAGCATGGAATGAATTACAGGATCTGATGCTGCTAACCCAAGGGAGCAGAACCATGAGAACACTGTACCCATTTTGAGTTGATCAATCTTGATGGATGGAGTTCTCTTCAGCAGTTCTGAAAGCTAGAACAACCCTATTAGACCAGCTATGGACAATGCTATTCCCCCCATCCAGAAGAAGAAAAATAAAACAAAACAAACAAAAAAAGCTGGCCTGGGGGGCAGCTAGGTGGTGCAGTGGATAGAGCACTGGTCCTGGAGTCAGGAGGACCTGAGTTCAAATCCAGCCTCAGACACTTAATCATTACCTAGCTGTGTGGCCTTGAGCAAGCCACTTAACCCCATTGCCTTGCAAAAAAACAAAACAAAAAAACCTAAAAAAAAAAAAAAAAGCTGGCCTGGAATTGAAAAACCCTTCATGAGTTCAAATTCAAGCTCAGATTCTTAGTAGCTGAGTGACCCCCAGGCAAGAAACTTACCTGTGCTTGCCTCAGTTTCCTCATCTGTAAAATGAGCTAAAGAAGGAAATGACTAACCACTGCAAATCTTTGATAAGAAAAATGAGATCAAGAAGAGTTGAACACAACTGAAAATGGGCTACTTTTGGTGATGTTGCATGATGACACCCAATGAAGAATAAAAACCTTTAAGAATTTCTGTTTTTCAAGAATTTTAGGCCAAAATTGCTTATAAAAGCCTCACATGCCCTGAAACATAATGGAGATGCAATCTAGAGAGGAGAGCATTTAAGTTCCAGGCATGACTATGACATCATGGGTAACTCATTTAACCTCTCAGTCAGGTTCCAGTTACAAAAAAAAATTTCATCTTCAGGATTCTACTCTCAGGGGGTGCTATAAGGATCCAGCCAGACAAGTCATGTGTGAAGCAGACTTTAAAGTCTTATATAACAATAATGTCTAGCCTTGGATTCTCATAGTAAACCTGGAAGGTGGGTACTATTTTATTCTCATTTTGCAATTGAGGAAACTGAGAGAAGCAGAGATTAAATCACTTACCCAGACTCACACAGTCAGCAAGTGTCTAAGTCAAATTTGAATTCAGGTCTTCTTGATTTTGAGTACCACTTAACAGCCTACATATAAAATATAAGCTATTTAACATAATATTAACATAAACAAATGAGAATGTCAATATTCTTAATAGTATTTGAACCAGATCTTGTATAAAAGACAGAAAGAACAAATTAAAATGCTAGAAATTAATACTCCACACACACAAAATTACATAATTTAACTGGAAGGTAACTAAGGGAAAGTATTTTTTACATTAAACCAGAGAAACAAGATAAATTTCACTGAATGGGAAGAAGACTGGAGTTGCAATGAGAGAATGTGGATATGAAGTCATGTTCTCATAACTCCTGTGCAACCTTGGACAAGTCACCTCTTGTTAAATCTAAAACTGTAAAAACCTTAATGATATAGGGTTAAAATAAAATGACAGAAAACACAGGTTAGATATTTTAAAGTTTTATTCTCTAAGATCTTACCTCTAACCTATGAGTGATGACCATTCAGAATAGCCACTTTTGAACCAAGAAAGATTTGAACTCTTATGCAAAAACAGAGAATAAGGAAAATCATTAAACTCTTTTTGTGGCCTAAAAATGAAGGGTGCACAAATATCTCAGCCCAAAACTACTCAAAGACTATCATTCTTCTACAATATCATCTGAACTCTTGTTGTCTCTTCCAGGCAAGATAGTCTTCCAATATCCAGATATTTTGGATTTTGTGATGAACAAAGATACTCAGAAATCTTAAATTCATACATTGACAAGGGGATTGATATGTGAAGACTGAGTATTCTCTAAAGAAATCAATCTTTTTTATCAGGATTATAGTTTTGAGAAAGATTTTTTAAATAGGGCCATTTGCTCATCTGCAAAAATAAAGGAGCCAGAGGAGACAGTCTCCAAAAGTCTTTCCAAATCTAGGCTCCTATGAAATGTGCATTCTATATGTTTTCATTCTTTTTCCAAGTGTCATTGTTTTAAATGACTATGAATACTTAGTCCAGAGTGATTAAAATGGTCTTTTATTAAGATAGTATTAGTAAAAGGACCACCTCTCTCAAGAGGAAAGGGCCCCCAATCCCAGAAATGCAAGGTCTTATATGCACATTGAAAGTTCTTCCCCTTTGTACCAATCATTGGCTGAGATCACCAATCTAATTAATACATTTGCCCCCCATAGGTTTCCCAACCTGCTCATAATACTATTGAGCAAGAACAGGTTCCAGTTAAAAAAAAAATTCATCTTCAGGTGCTAAGGACAACAGCACAGACTCTCATTCAAACCCTGCAAAGTCATTTCTTTAATCAGCTTTCCCTTTGTCAAACTCTCTCCTTCCTATAAACAGGTTGGCATCTCCTGGGTTTCCACAAAGACCAGACAGCCTGGCTTTTGTATTGCATTATCTATCCTCATAGACATCTGTGAGACTCTGGCAATACCCTTTCTCACCCTTGTGAAAGCAAAACACTTCTTTCCCACAGTCGTTAAAAGAGAGATTAAACAGTTCTCATAAATAGAATCAGTTCTGCTGACATCACCTCACCATGCAAAATTGTTCAATAAAACCCACAGGATTTATAGGGGAAAATAGAATATGGAGAATAATGATACTCAAAAAGTTCATTAGTGTCAAGATCAAACAAGTAGCAGAGTTTTATACATAGTAAATGGTTAAGATGTGCTTAAATACTACAACACCTAGAGGCTACTGTCTGTCTGCGGCCTCCTGCTCCTAAATACTATGGATGTAGGGAAATGAT
Source organism: Macrotis lagotis (assembly GCF_037893015.1). Lineage (NCBI taxonomy): Eukaryota > Metazoa > Chordata > Mammalia > Peramelemorphia > Peramelidae > Macrotis > Macrotis lagotis. The sequence continues at coordinate 38,067,099 of NC_133664.1, read as the reverse complement.
GTAGAGAATTATGAATGTAGCTTTAATGCTGTTCAAGTCTCGTTGATTGTGGAGGGCTGTTTGTTCCGGAGATGTGAACTGACCTTGATTGCTGATTGTATCCTGCTTCCCCTTGACACTGTTATCTTGTCTTTCATTTTCCCCTCCACTTAACCTTGGCCTAGACACTGGTGTGTCAAAAAATGACATAGTGAACTTGAAGGTCAAGCACCTTGGGACATTTGAACTCAGGTAGCTTGCTATTGGAAGACACTTGGCCCAAGGTGTAAGACCACTCGTCAAATGCCACCCTGTGTCCAACCTACCATAGAAGGGCATTTAATAGGACGTGCTGACCCTTTGAGGCCTTTGCTTCTTCTGGGATCTCATCCAGAAAGATTGGGGCTCTTCCTTAACCACTGGAACAAAGTAGGCCTCTCACCATGTGGCTAGGTTAAGCCAAGCCTCAGGGTTGCCTGCCCTTTTCTCTTTATTTCTGTCTTTCTCATTTAGACTTCACCTGGCCTATCCTCAGGGTGTTTACCACTTTTCTTACTAATTTTGGCTTATGTACTTTGTAACAGTATTTTGCCATAATAAAATCCTGCGCAGTTTTAACATCTCAGAGAGCAAATAAATTCCTTCACCTTTCAGTGGCCTTAAAGCTTCTGTCTTCAATCTCTAAATCTTTAATAATCTACAACACTACAATAACTAGAGGCTACTCTATGCACAGCCTCCTGATGCTAAATACTACAAAGACAAGAGGCTCTTATTCCCTGTCCACAGCCTCCTGCTCCTAAATCCTGAGTGGAATATTCCATCTTAAGCGTTGATGTTCTTAGTGAAGTCCTCTCAGGGTTAAAAATCATTAAAACAAAGACAGACTATTACCCTTAGACTATTATTAGAAGAGGGAGAGAGGCCTTGCATTCCCAGTCAGACACCTTTCCGATTCTGCTAGGGAGTGAAACAGAGAGCTGTTTCCAGAAAGACATCACATTGATTCTGTTAGGGAGGGAAATAGTGGAATACTTCCAGAGAAGAGACCTTGCAGTCTTAGTTAGCCCCCTGTTTGAGAACAGTAGCCTGCCTTCTCTTGTTTGATAAGTGCTAAACTAAGACCACCTTGCATACCCGGACATTAATTCATTTAAAAGGAAGCCGTTAGAAATCTTCTTCTCATACCCTCACCATTTAGATGGTGAGGTAATATTTTATGAAAACCTTTCATTCTCTTTCTTGCTGGGCAGATTTTTTTGGATAAAGATTGTAACTCTGAAAACCTTAACCAATCCTGTTGGAAGAGAGGGGGCTGGGGAAGGGGGAGAATCGTGCCAGGCCACATCATCTTGCTCGACTATCACCTTGGGGCAGCTCCTTGATCTTCGCTACCTTTGTGAGACTTGGAGTGTGCCCTTTTCTGGAGAAAAGCCAAAATAAACTTTCCTTTTTGCTCAGAGGAATCTCTCTTTTTTTTTTAAAAAAGTGGATTCTTATCCCACACACTACTGATGCAGGGGAATGATGTAGAGAATTATGAATTAGAAGAAACAAAATCTTTCAAATGTGTAGAGGTCCCTACACTTGAGATTCTGCGTCCCTGGACACTGTTGATTGTATCCTGCCTCCCCTTGACCCTGTTGTATCTGATCCTTCATTTCTACCAGGACTTAACTTTGGCCTGGACCCTGGTGGGCAGGAAATGATGTGTTAAAATCGGACCTCAAGTACCTTGAGACTGGAGGGGGCACCAAAGAGTGCCATCGGAAGTTACCTGACGCCCAGGTGAAAGCCCACACCCCAAGCATCGCCTCTGTGCAGTCTACAGTGGAGGGGGATTTCACAGGAAAAGCCTCCCCAGATGCGTGGGCTTCCCCCGGCTCCTCATGAAACCATGCGGAGTTCCATGGGCCTCACCATGGGCCTTTCTCTCCAAACTTCAGCTGACCGCCGGCTGTCCTGCCAAAGCCACGAGGCTTTTCCTTAAACTACTCTTCACTTCACCTCTCATGTTCTTATGGATCCTCACTTCTTTTAAAACATTTTTATTTTCTTTCCATCCTAGTGTTCCCAGGTCTGAATCATGACACTCTACAGGCAGAGCTCGACTACATTAGCTAGAGGCTCCCCTTGGGCACGGCCCCCTGCCCCCGAGGCTCCCCCTGGGCACGGCCCCCTGCCCCCGAGGCTCCCCCTGGGCACGGCCCCCTGCCCGAGGCTCCCCTTGGGCACGGCCCCCTGCCCCCGAGGCTCCCCTTGGGCACGGCTCCCTGTCCCCGAGGCACCCCTTGGGCACGGCCCCCTGCCCCCGAGGCTCCCCTTGGGCATGGCCCCCTGCCCCCGAGGCTCCCCTTGGGCACGGCCCTTGGGCACGAGCTGGCCAGGTGAGGATGGGGGTGCAGATATGGGGGTTCACCCTCCGTCTTCCGCCTCCCCTCCCCGGGGCACACGAACCAGCGCTGTGCCCCCACCTCGAAAGCGCCCTTCAGTCGGGCGGGGGGCACTGGAGGGGCGGCAGCTGGTGGGGTCGATGCGGCGTGACATCACCATGACGTCATCCATGCCGTCCTGCATGACGTCATCCGTGACGTCCCCTCGAGCTGCGCTGCCATGGGTGCCCGCCGCGTCCAGACTGGTGGGCGAGGTGCCCAGGAGCCCCCCGGCTGGCTGAGGGGCCTTTAGGACTCGCCCCCGCTGCTCCTTTCCGGAGTCCCCCTGGGCCCGGGGAGCCGCCTCTGCCCTTTCTCTTCCGGGGCGGGGGCGCTTTCCCTTCCTCAGTTCGCGTTTCCGGCATAAAGCGGCCGGGGCGTCCCGAGCTCCCCCGGGCCCCGCCCCGCCCCGCCCCGCCCCCGCGGCTCCTGGGGCCGCGCCTCCCGCGAGGGCGCCTGCGCGGCCACAGGTGGCGCCGCCCGCCCGGCGCACGCGCGGTGCGGGCGGCGGGACAGGGAGCCGGGGGCGGGGCGGGGCGGGGCCCGGGGGCGCCGTCGTCCTCGGGAGCCGATGCGGAAGCGACGTCCGGGAGGCGCCGGCGGAGGCGGGAGGCGGCCGGGAGGAAGCCGAAGCGGAAGCGCCGCGCCGGGGCGGCCGCGGGGCCATGGACGCGGCGGCGCTGGAGCGGGACGCCGTGCACTTCGCGCAGCTGGCGGTGCAGCGGGACCAGGCCGGCCGCTACCCGGAGGCCGTGTTCTACTACAAGGTGCGGCCGGGGCCCCGCCCCCGGATGTCCCGCCCCCGGGAGGCCCCCGCGCTGCCCTCCGGCCCCTCCGCCGCGGGGGTCTCCGGCCCCCGAGAAGCCGAGGGGGCGGGGCCTGTCGGCCTTGGTGAGGGTTTAGGCGGCGGTGGCGCCCAGCGGCCGGCCCAGGGTTCCCCGTGCCAGTCTCCCACCCGGGCCGCTGCCCCCCAAACGCACGTTGTCACGGGGCGAAGTTCCCTCCCCAAATTGTCCCGGACTCTCCTTATCGCATCCAGCCCTGGCAGTTCTGATTCAGGACGTCCACAAGTACGATGGCAGCATTTGCCTTCAGAATGTAACGTGATTTCCACAATTATTTCACAATCGTCCGATCCAAAAAATGCCATGTTTAGCACGAAGAGGATCTTTGGGTTCAGTTGGCATCCTTTTTGCATTAAGCCTCGGTTGCACTCGGAATGACTTAGGTAGTGGATAGGCTCCCTTCTATTTAGACTGTATTTGTAATAATATTTTGATTTTTGGTTTCTAATAATTATGCTTCATTTTTCCATATTTTGAAAAAATGCATATTGAATTAGGGGTTTTTAGACGGATGAATAAACATTTCTATTAAGGACATCCCATGCAATCCCACACAGTACTGTATGTACTTTGCTGATAAGAGAAAAATTAAACTTGTTAGGAAGTAATCAAAAAGCATTAATCAACCAGATTATTATTTACTTCCTAGTGGAAAAGAAATACTCATTTGAAAAGTGTATTCAAATAGTCTAATTTTGATATTTTCATGAGAAGGATGAATTTGGAAATATTTAAATTCAGCTTGTGAGCACTAGTGTTTTGGGGGTTCTTTTAAAATGCCTTTTTTTTTGTTTTTAGGAAGCTGCACAAGCCTTAATTTATGCTGGGATGGCAGGATCAAGCTTAGAAAATATTCAAGATAAAATAAATGAGTATTTAGAAAGAGTTCAAGCTCTTTATTCAGCAGGTAAGTGAAGGACTTTGTAATTAATAAAAATACAGCTCTTCAACTTAGAGAACATATTTTCAAGTTCAGTAGTGAATATTAAAGATCACATTTCTGTAACACTTTACTTTTTTTTTATAGATATTTCTTTGGGGAGGCAGGTGATGTAGATATTATTCTCATTTTATAAATGAAGAAGCTGAGCCCTGGAAGACATAACTGCTGAGAGTCCCACAGCTAATGAGAGCCACTGAAACACAGAACAGTTTCCTTATTTTATTCTCCTAAACCATGCTACTTTTTTCAAAAGCACCTATTTATGGTTTGAAAGATTTCTGCTTTTAGAGTAATTAGTCTATTCATAAGTAATTCTCTCTACTATATCAGATTAGTATCACTTTTTTATTTCTTTCTATTTTCATATAAATGCCAGTTGGTTATTAACAGAGCTGTAACTAGTCAAAACAAAGAGGCATGATTTTTAAGTATCTTAAATGTAAACATTTGCCTTTTCAAAACCATATTCATTTTCAAATTAAATCTTCAGAAAACGTTTCTTGGAGAGCAAGAATAGAGAACTTTTTTTAAAATCAAATCATAGGAAAAAATTAGTTGTAAATTACACATAAGTGTAGGTCTAGATTTTTTGGTGCTCTCTGCCCTTTGATGCAGTCTACATTACCAGCTGTCATTTTGTAATTTTCTTTGTTTCATGGTTTGCTGTGACCAATCAATGATACTTTGCAAAATTTTACAAAAATAATATTTAATCTGTTGCTGAGATTATAAATGAGCCTTTGATAACAAAGTAGAGTTTGTGCTTCCCCAAGTACTTGGAGGCTATTCCATGATAAGGGATCCGTGGAGGACAGTGAGGGGACAAAGATTGGTAAAGATTCTGATCTAAACCATTTGTGTCCAGAGGAGATTCTGGCATGATGACAGCATTAAGGAATTGATTCTCAGGATATCCAAAAGAAATACCAAAGGAGTGGAAAAGATCTGAGACCTTATTACTACTGGGAAAAAAAAAAGAGGATGGCTGAGAGAAGATTAATGACTCCAACCAACCCTTATACCTAAATTTCCATCTTTATAAAATCTTCATGAAACTAATTAATGGGCACACTGACACTATCACTGTGACAATTTTTACAAGGAAACCAAGGTTTTGCAAGTAGCCTACATTTTTTTAAAAGATTTTATTTATTAGGGACAGCTAGGTAGCATAGTGGATAAAGCACCAGCCCTGGAATCAGGAGTACCTGGGTTCAAATCTGGTCTCAGACACTTAATAATTACCTAGCTGTGTGGCCTTGGGCAAGCCACTTAACCCCGTTTGCCTTGCAAAAACCTAAAAAAAAAAAGATTTTATTTATTTTCAAACCCTACATCTTAACCACCATACTGTTCTCTAAAAGATTTAGAGAAAATAAGACCCTACTGTGTTTATGAATGAATATTAAAAAAAAAAAAAGAACAAAATACCACCTTAAGGTCCTTCCTCCAACCAGGTGATATATATGACATGCACATGTGCAGATAGATAGATACATACATACACACATATATATGTACATATATATACACACATATACATTTTATTTGGTAGGAATTTTGCTGCATATATATTTATATATAATAGAAACCCTTTATTTTACCAAATAAAATGTTTATATAAAGGAAATTTTATTTTTATAATAATATATTTTCATATCATATATATTTTTATATTTTTTTAACATATATACTGCAACATTCCTTTAAAGATACTGTAAAAACTGAAATAACTAACTCTCTGGTCATTAATATCAGATTAGACATAAAAGAGAGACTCACCAGAGGTGTTAGCTATTGTTAGAGAGGAGATCCAATACCAATTCAAGCTGGATATCTTATAGATCAAAAGTCCTTAACCTTTTTTTCTTGGACCCCTTTACCTTATATGGTTTTATAATTTATCAACTCTTTGTTAGTATTCATAATTAATAATTATGTGTATATTTGTGTAATAATATGTAATCTAAAGGAACTGCTATTTTCCACAAATTACAAAATGACAGGTAATCAGAAAATTTCATAGTTCGTGTTTTTTTTATAGCCTTTCTGCTTGTGGAATTAGCAAAGTTTTACTGTAGCAAATAAAATTCTGCATATGATAGAAACTAAGGTGGTATATTTTCACCCCACACTTTCTCTTTTTTTTTCCTTTAAGTATTAAATAGCAAAAATATTGTAAAGAGAGAATAGGTGATTGATAACCCAATGATAATGTAGTAAAAATAGTCTGCCCAGGGCACAACTACCTGCTTCCCTCAGCTGCTGTGAGGCAAGTAACATTGTGCACAGACCTTTAGTGATCCTCAGATTTTTTTTTTTTTTTTGTTTCAAGGACTCTTTTGATAGTCTGGTTAACATCCATTGACTTTCTCAGAATATTTTTAAATAACTGAAGAAAAAGCTCAATTTCAGTTAGTGATTAAGGAAAATTAAATATATTTTTTTCTGTCCAAATTCATGGGCTCCCTATGTAATCTGTCCTTGAATTAGTCTTTGAACCTCAGGTTAAGAATTCTGTATGAACAGTTGAATAGATCTGAGAAGGGAAAAAGCTACCAGTTTTTTGTCCTATCTCTTCAACTAATTAAGAAGCTCAGACCAAATGCAGTGGCTTGATTGCCCTGTAGCTGTCCTTTGGACCTACAGGGGCATCTCAGAAGGAAAAAGCAATATCTGCATTGCCTGTCCTGCCCAAAGGAGACAGCCTTGCCATAAGCAAATCCCCCCAAATAATAGAAATACTGGATAAAAGGGGATGCATGTGCCCTTGAGACCTAAAAGTAAAATCTGAAATCTTGAGTTATTCTTTATGAGCATTTGATAATTCAAAAAAATGAACATGTGCCACTCCACTGATCTAATCTGGTCAAGCAGTCATTGTACATTGACTAAGCAGTGACTGATCCAGGCCTTATGCTAAATTCTGGAACACACAAAAAGGCAAAAGGTTGTCACTTCCTTCAAGGCCCTCAGTCTGCTGGCTGCACAGTTCAGCTTGCAAATAAGAGACAGACAAGCTGAAAACGGTAAATTGAAGGTCACCTCAGAAGGAGGGCTTCTGTAAAAAGAGGGAGCTGGAACTTGAAGAAAACCAGGAGGCAGAATTAAGGCGGGGGCGAATTGTACACGGGAGGAACAACCAATGAAAATGCCTGTACTTTGGAGTTGTCGTGTCTTGTGTGAGGAACAGTAAGAAATCCAGAGTCACTGGATCTCCAATTAAGGGCAGTGGAGGATGAGAGGCCATTCTGTGAAGGATTTCAGACACCAAACAGAAACAAGTCATTTCAAAGCTGCTCTTTGTTACTGATTAATGCACCCACCTCTATGGAGGGGGAAATTCTGTGGGGGAGAAGAAAAAAATAGTTTGAAAAATTTAGGATAGGAATTGAGTGCTAAAAGATAGGGAACATGAAGAGAAAAAAAATGATGGGAGTAAATGTGTTTCTCAGCATATATATCACAAATAAAATTCAAATTTGCTTTGTAGAATTAGAAAGGGAGATAGTTTGAGTTTTCTTCCCAAGCCTTAAATTCAAAATTAAAGCAAGGAAACAAATTTAAGCACTCATTAAAATATGACATTTCTGCTTTTTTTTTTAAATTGAGGAATTTATGGCAAAAGATGTGTTAATTAACTTAATCCAGAGATGTAGTACTCTTGCTAGCCAGGCCTCCAGTATCCCCTTAATAATGTTTATTTTTTGTTGTTATAGTTCAATCACAAAACTCTGATCCTTTGAAGACAAAACAACAGTTGGATTTGGAACGTGCCCGTTTCCTGGTGACACAGGCTTTTGATGAAGATGAGAAAGGCAATGCTGAAGAAGCTATAGAACTATACACAGAAGCAGTGGATCTCTGTCTGAAAACAGTATGTTAAGCTAGCAGTTAATTTGGTGGAATTATGTTAGGGTAAGAAATTCTTCCACTTACAAGTGAATCACACTTATAAATTGGCTGAAAAAAGTGTAGTACCTGTACATCAGTTGCAGAATACATCATTTCTTACTAACTTTCTACTCTGTCCTGCTAATAGTTTCTTAGCTTGTATTAACTATTACATAATTTTGTCAGTGATACTTAAGTTCATTTAGCATCAGTTTCTTTATCTGTAAAGTAAGGCTAGCTCCTTGAAAGTGTTAGTCTTAACTTAATACTGGTCTGGAAGCACTTGTTGGGTCTTGAAAGCTATGCCAGTGGATCTCAAATCTGGTCTGTCTTACCAAGCTAGAAGGAGGTCTGTTAGGGCCAAACCATGGAAAAGATCTCTGATGTCAGAGGACTGTTACAGGCTTAAGTCATCTTGAGGAGGTTGACCCTTGGTGATGAATTTTTTAGTAACTCCTAAGGATTTATGATTTGGGTGAGAGGAAAGAATGCCCACATGAACTCACAGTTCTTTCAAAGTAATATCTGCTCTATTTACCTTACAAATTTGTTACCAGAATCAAATAATATGATGCAAAGTGAAAGCATTTTGATAACCATCAAGTACTGTGTTAAAGGGAAGCAATTATCAAATATAATAACAAACTATTATGTACAAGATTTTTTACCTTCTTACTTCAGTTGTGGTCTAAAAGTTTGATGTAAATTCTTCAAAATCAGGAAATCCTAATTGATCTCTGCTAGCATTTAGACAGTTGACTTGGTCAAATGATTTATTTTTTTGCTCAGTTTTATGTATGTAAAACCTTAAAAGAGGGGGCAGCTAGGTGGCACAGTGGATAGAGCACCGGCCCTGGAGTCAGGAGTACCTGAGTTCAAATTCAGCCTCTTAACTCCATTGCCTTGCAAAAAAAAAAACCTAGAAAAGAAAACATTAAAGATAGTTGTTCATTTGCATTAGTATAGAAGTAATAGTGATTCTTAATATGTTACTTTTTGGAAGCATTAAAGAATCATTAGGTAACTGTTTTTAATATGGATGAATGAATAAACAAACGAACTACAAGTACTACTTTTTGGGTGGGGCAAGGCAGTGTGGGGTTAATTGGCTTGCCCAAGGCCACACAGCTAGGTAATTATTAAGTGTCTGAGGCCAGATTTGAACTCAGGTACTCTACAGGTACTACTTTTTAAAAAATTCTTCTAAATCCTAAAATTAAAACAGTAGGGGAAGAGCATACCATTATGATGTAACTCCACCAAGTGTGATTATTTCTTCCTTTTGTCACACATTGAAATGAAAGTTATAGCTTTGTAGTGCTTTAGTAGTTCATGAAGTTTTTATTGTGAGTTATGTAATATTTACAGAGTCACACTAGATAAACTTAGATATTGTTTATTTCTCAATGGACAGGGGCTCCTAAAGTGGGGTCATCTGATGGTAGTGGGTAATGCAGTAGAGATTGGGGAACAGCTGGGGGAACTTCCTGGATTGACTGTATCCAGCAGTAAGCATTTCTTGTTCCTTTGGTGACATTGTTCATATTAGAAAGAAGCTTTTTTCATAGGAGCCTTCCAAACCTACATATGTGATTGGAGCATTACTCTGAGGTTAACAGTGCTTAAGGGTGTTTTTTGCAGTGCCTACCATACAGACTTTGCTTTCTCAAATTTTTATTGCCATCTTGCCACATTAGCACAGTTCGAAGTGTGATCTTAAGTGCAAAATTGACAAAACAAAGAATCCTTAAATAGTAACTTTTAATTTTTTTCTTGTTTTATTCGTAATTACAGTTAAAATGCTGAATAAGAAATTGATTCATATTATTGAATTATAAACTGTACTTAAAAGTCAGGTCATTGCTAGTGTGCCCATGCTAAATGTATGAACTTAGAAGTATCCAAAAACAAACAATTTCTGTGAGAAAAAATGTTTTTCATACAACTTTATTTGTCTCATCAGCAAATTATCCATTTTCTTCCCTCAAGTCTAATGAAACTTTTGATCAGTCCTTGCAAAGTAAATTGAAACTGTTGGCTCGACAAGCACTGGATAGGTAAGTTATTAAACTACCTCTTAATTTTTTATTGTTTTACAGTGCAGTGTTCTGTCTAATTTCACTTTTCTAATGCATGTTGCTATTTTATTGTAGTCCTGAAATTATAGTGTTCAAAAAGTTGAAATTTGAAACAAAAACTTAATTTCTAGCTGACTCAGCTGCTAGAACATCAACACCATTAATAGTCCTTGTGAACAGTTCCTCTTCATTCCTATTATATTCCTGTAACATTTTCTTTGTTAGTGCTTCTGGTATACTTGTATTGAGTGCTTTGTGGAGAACAGCTTACCAACTGGTATTTATGGAACAGAAGCATCTGGGATAATTAGGTTCTGATCAAGTTACATATTATAGATGATAGATGAGCTTGTGATGCATGTTGAAAAGTGGACATGAAAGGAAAAATGAAAAGAAAGCATGCACAATTTCTAGAAATGCTCAAAATGTCCTTGAATAGCTTATAGTAGGAGAATCTGGATAATGATAGAAAATGTTAAATGATTATAAAAGTTTTAAGAGATTTAGGTTCAAAAGTTAATTTTCTTTCTAGGAAGACAAGACGTAGAAAAATTTTTATAATAAATAATTCTTTTTTTTAACTCCTATTTTAGAGCAGAAGCATTGAAAGAATCTACGTCAAAGCCATCTCAAAAGGACAAGCCAACTGTAGCTAAATCAAATCAGCCAATCAGAACATTTTTTCCACTGGGACCTGATTTTTCCTTGAATGATAAACCTCAAACAGTTAGAACCGTGCAGTCAAGTGAACCTCAGGGCCAGAGATACACAGCAGAAGAAATAGAAGTACTCAGGTGCGTCAAGAAATGTTTTATAACTGAGAGAAATAAAATTTTTATTCCTGTACTTAAATGGAACATGTATGTCTATTTAATCATTAAATATTTTGTGCTCAAATTTTGATTTTATTTTGTGCTCAAATTTTGATTTAAAGCTCTAGAACTTCTTGAGAACTGTAGTTTGGTGTTATCGGTTCTCCCATCCTCAGTCAGTTGTGCTCTGTTTCACTTTAGGGAGTAGCCATGTCAGTGTTACTACAAATCTGTCAGAACATACAGTAGCTTGCAATAATCATCAAATCTGTTACTAAAAATGAGATAAAAGCATAGTTGTAAAAAATGAAGATGCTCATTTCATGACTTTAAATTTTCCTGTAATAAAATAAATTAGGATAATTTTTCTTTGAGGAGTAAAAGTTGTATTATTGTGTCACCTATTAGTACAATATTTAATACCTCTAGTTCATTATATAAGTAACACCTTCCTCTCTTAGACTGTTGGAGATTCCCAAAATTCTTACATAACTAGAATATTTAAGCAGCTCATTGAGTTGGAGCCATCAGCATAAGTGATTCTGCCAAATAACCCTAAAAGTTTTAGGTTGCTGAAAATATTAGATTTTTTTCATTTCCACTTTGGTGAGTAGGATGTATATTGTAATAGTATTTTTAAAATAATTCTAAGTAGCTGCTACACATGATTAATTGAACTCGTTAATTAGTTTTTATAATGCTATAAAATTTCCTTAATAAGTATTTATTAAGCACCTACAGTACACTTATGGTGCTTTGTGGTACAAATACAAAAATGAAATGACCTAGTCAATTTATCCATCTGAATCTTTCCTTTTAGACTTGGGATGAATTGTGTGCCCTCCTGGGTGAAAGTAGATCTAGACAATGATAGCATGAAGTCATTTAGCTTTAGGAAGAAAACAAGCTGATTATTATACTCATAAACTGTTATTTTGTGAAATTTTATCTAGCTACAGGTACAAATGTAACATGGATTTCATAGTTCTTTAAGAAACTTAAGAAATATATTTTATTGTCACATGATCTTATATCATTTATTAAGTTTTAATATGCTTATCAACATTATATAATAAATGAAGTTTACAATTTCAGACTTTCTTAATCCAATAGAACTTTTGTTTTCCTATAGAAAGACATCTAAAATAAATGGCATTGAGTATGTTCCTTTCATGAATGTTGACTTGAGAGAACGCTTTGCCTTTCCAGTGCCTTTTTCGTAAGTGTTATTTACTGGTTTTTGACTCTAAGATGACTTTATCAGTAATATATTTTCCTAGTGCTCTGAAATATCAGTTTGCTTAATAGCAAAGTATTATTTGGTAGGGAGGGGAATATCATTAGAAAGGTTGGGGCAGAAGGATAAGAGAGAATTAGAGATATCTAGGAAGTAGCCAGAGGTAACCTTTCTAGCTCCTTTAGGGTCTCCTCTTTAGTTCCCCTCTCAAAAAAAAAAAAAAATAACTAGGAAATTGAGCTGGTCATAGTCTTCAGAGGGTTTCTTATCCAGCTCATCCCCGAACAAGCATCTCCTCTAGAGCCTTCCTTTGAAGACCTTCAGGGAAGAGGAAGCCACTTTGCCCAAGGCAGCCCTTTCTACTTTGGGAAAGTTGTCATTGTTAGAAAGCTTTTCCTAACAGGACATGAAGCTTTTTACTTTTTCTTGGCAACATTCACGATTGCTCCTGGTTTTGTTCTATGGGACCAGGTAGGACAAATCTGTTTCCTTTTCCATGTAACTGTCTTTCAAATATTTGAAATAACTGCTATTGTAACCCTCTCATGCCCCTAGATTCAATATTCCCAGTCCTCCTTCTGATATACATATGGTAGAATCTCAAGTGAATCATATATGTGGCCACACACACACACATATACATATATGTGTGTATATGTGTGTGTGTATGTATATATGTATGTATATATGTATATATATAATGGCCCACTCCTCAGGAGTGGTTTGGTGGCTCCCTTTCTCTTTGTGTTTGCCCTCTCTCCTGTAGAGAATAGAAGAATAGTAGCTAAGTAACTGGCACCTCCTGGAGCAAGAGGGAACAGCTCATCATCTTCTCTGCTGCTTAGAGCCTTAAGGGAGGACACTGGGACTTACCCAAGGTCCCACGACCAGGATGTATCAGAGGCATCCTGGTTTCAGAGGCAGGACTTGAACCCAGCAGACTCTCTACCCACAATGCCACTGTACTTCTCAGGGCTCATCTCAGAGTTAGGATTGCCTAAGAAAAAAAATAAGATTGCTTTTAAGAAAGTTAATTTCAAAATTATTATGAATCCCATAATGCTATCTTTATTTTTTTTTTCTATTTCTCAGTGATAAATATGGTAAGCTACCATTATCACCAAAACAAAAGGCAATATTTTCCAAATGGGTGCGACCAGATGATCTCACCAACAACCCTACGATGATTTATACTGTTTCCAGTTTCAGCATAAAGCAGGTAAATATTTTTTTTTGTACAAAGTTAAATTAAGTTAGAAACTTAAAATAATAACTTTTATTTTAAGTTTTCTTAATTTTTTGTTACATGTTCAGATTTAGGGGGACATGGGGACAACTGTAATTTTATCAGTCTGGGAAACTTTGTCCATCAGTTCCTTATCAGTAACTCTTGTAAAATTAATATTCTTAAAGAGTTGCCTGGAGATATTGAGAATTTAGGGACTTGCCCAGAGTCACACAGCAGCTATATGTTAAAAGCAGATGCCCTAAATAACCTGGTTCCAACCCACCTTTCCTGGACTTGAACCTACACTGTCTTGGGAAATTCTGTGACATAAGTTCTGAAATACTGAAAACATTTTCTTTGAATTTTTTTTTCCATTACATTGTGTTGATTTTATAGCAGACTTTGGGCTCTAAACTTCTCAGTTTGTCAGTTTATTATTTTCTTTGTTTTCTAATTCACATACTGCATTAAAATTGAGTTATCTGAGAATTTGACTGTTTCTAGCTTTGTAAAAAAGATGAAAAAGAAACTGGTTTGCCTAAATAACATTTCAGTGACACAGTTGTATTGCTTGAATGGAATTGAGTGTTAAACATTCTTGTATGTGGTTTCTATTGCAGTATTCAAGATGTGGTAATGTCCTGTTATGCCATCCATTTGTAATTGTTCTGAAATAATTTCCATAAAGTATTTGAGGATTGATTTCATTTTTATGGTATAACCTACTTTTGATAGTTATTGCCCTTAACATTAATGGGTATAATAGGTGGCTTTGTTATAGAATTGTTTTTGAGTTGGATAAATATGTACACTTTTTTTCCCATGTGTTTTAATGTTTTTCTTTTTCACTAGACAATAGTATCAGATTGTTCCTTTGTGGCATCGCTCGCTATCAGTGCGGCTTACGAGAGACGATATAATAAGAAATTAATTACAAGGTAATTCATGTTCCTTCTTCTGTAAGAATGATTTTTTGAAAGTCTTGCTTCAAAATAGTTAACTTCAAAACACTAAGAAAGGGGCTGTGCTGAATGATAGAGCTGTGATTCATTTCTAGAAGTCTGGTAGAGTCTTTTTAAATTGGAAATATTTTAAATTATCTTGGGAACATGATAAATATATATTCATTCATACCTAAAAACTATTGTTACACGTGTAACAATGTAATGAACACATGTAATCATTTTTTTCTTACAGTAACCTTGTGAACTTGATCAAAGGAAGCAAGGTTTTACACAATTTTTAATTTTACCACAATATTATTTAACTCTTTATTTGATAAATTACAAAATGCTCTCATTAAGAAATTATAAACTTTGCAGGGGAAGCTAGGTGGTGCAGTGGATAGAGCCCCGGCCCTGGAGTCAGGAGTACCTGAGTTCAAATCTGGCCTCAGACACTTAATAATTGCCTGGCTGTGTGGCCTTGAGCAAGCCAGTTTTCAGGTGCTTGCTGTGTATGCCATGAGATGGAGGCAAAAATAGCTTCTATTTTTAGGAACATGTCCATGGGGATATAATACACACACACACACACACACACACACACACACACACACACACACACACATATACATACACACACACACACACCCAGGTCAGAAGGGAGAGACCTTTAATAACTGGGAGGAACCAGGAAAGGATTTGCATAGCAGATGGCACTTGAATTGATCTTTTAAGGGACAATGGGAAGGCTGAGATGAAGAAGGGCATCCCAGGCATTAGGGTCAGCTTCTGCAAAGGCGCAGAAGCAGGAGATGGCTTATGAAGATTGGGGAGCAACTAGGAGGTCAGTGAGTTGAAATGTATTTAAGGAGCAATATGGAATAGACTTGGAAAAGTGAATTAGAGCCATATTTGTAAGACTTTGAAGGGCAGATCTCAGTCTGCATTTTATCCCAGAGGTAGTAGGAAGCCTTGAACCGTCAGTATCATGATCAGATTTGTGTTTTAAAAATATCACTTTGGTGACTCTAGGGGATAACTTGGAGACAGAATACTAGAAGCAAGGAGATCATTTGGAGAGTTCTTGCAATAATTCATCTGAGAAGTAATGAAGTTCTAAGTTAGTGTAAATTAGAGAATAGAGTGTGGATGCTTTGGTGTGAAGGTAGAATTGGCAAGACTTTGCAACCAATCAGGTATGGACTGGGAAGGATTTAAGAGTTGGTGTTGGTAGCTACGGAAAGAATAGTTTTAAGTGGTGTGATTGGAAGCCAGATGTCAAGAGGTTAAGAAATGGATCAGGTGGGGAAATGGAGGCTGTCAACATAAGTGATTTTTTTGTTTTGTTTTCCAAGGAGTTTGGTTATAAAAGGGAAATAAGATATGGGTTGATAACTTGGGGATGACAGGCTTAAGTGAGTGTTCTTACAGAGGCATAGGGAGACCTGAGTATGTTTTCAGGTAGCAAGTCAGAATCCATTGAAAAAGGAAATACTGAAACTGAATGAGTGAGAGACAGAAATTAGAGAAAAAAAGTAATTGAGGAATCAGAAGAATGACATCAGGGATCCAAAAAAAGTTGACATTAATGAGAAAAAGGGATAGTGTAGAGAGTGGTTTTGAGCTGTGGAATAGGGGAGAAGATGAAGCTCTTGATTTGAAGAGAAAGAAGCAAGATTCTCAGCTGAGAGGGAGAAGAGAGCAGAAAAAAGGAAAGGTTAGATAGTGCCACTTTGCGGAATATGATGGGTAAGTGAACAGTTGGTAGGTCCCAACTGAGTTGAGATTATGTAAATTTGAGAGTTATCATTGGACATAGTTCCAGCATCATTTCAGTAGTGCGCAAGTAGAATTTCATAAGGTAGATTGGGAAAACTTAAGGTTGGAATTGGTTGATAAATTAGGAGAACAAGAAAAGATTGAGGGACTAAAGATCTTAATGATGAAGAAGAAGAAGTTTTGGGAGAGCTTGTAATTAGTAAGAATTTCATAATTGTGCCCCTTAGAGTAAGGAATGAGATTAAGGGCGCCTTAAGCATGGCAGTTGAGGTCAGGATATTTGTATATTGAAATCACTGTGAGGGCAAGAATTGTAATATAATGAAGAAGTAGTATTGAACTTCCGTTTCAAGGCAATAAATTTTGTTGTTTTTCATAGTTTTTTGGACAGTGCAAAAAACTACTGGGCAGTTTTCAGAATAGGGTGAGATATACTTAGCAGTTCTTGTATGCTTATTTTTTGTTATGAATTTATATTAATCCAAGAGCCTACCATTTTGGGGGTTCAGACTTCAATTCACTTTGAAACATCATCATCATCCTCCTCTCTTGATTATTACTTTTCATTTCTACCTTCACAACACTTGTATCTGTCTCCTCTCCACTCCCATTGCTACTATTATCATGCAGCCCTCTTGCACCTGTCTCCTGGATTCTCACAGATCTCCTGACCTCATTTCTCCATCCCCTTCTTCCACCACTCAGACTCCAGAAGGTCAGATGGAAAGTGCCTTGGCATGCTTTGTCTTCTTATGCTTTACGATCCCCTCTGGGGCATGGGCAGGCCAGCAATGCCAGCCTCCTCATTATTCTCACACAACCCATGCCTGGAATGTTCTCCCTCACAATTTCTGCTTCTTAGACTCTCTCATTTGGTTCAAGACTCAGCCCTCAGCTCAAGATTTTGGGGTCGGTAAAATATTGTATATAATATGCTAGAAGATGTTAAATTGTGTCAAATTTCAACATATGATCTTTTTATCTTTGCAAAAGCATAATTTATCCTCAGAATAAAAAAGGTGAACCAGAGTATAATCCTTGTGGAAAATACATGGTAAAACTTCACATTAATGGCGTTCCAAGAAAAGTAAGTATTCTTTTCAGAAGATTTGAATAATGCCAGATAAGATAAAATGTATTTTCATTTTTTTCTTTGCTTCCTTTCTTTTAAAATTCCTAAGATGATTTTTTAAAAAAGTATTTTGAAAGAGACTTTTAAAATGTTATATGGACTACAACAACTTAAGTTAGGAATAGGATGCCAGTTCTTGATGCCAACTTTGATCTTTATTGGTGGCTAAAAATAAAGTTAGGATAGTTGAACTTTTTTTAAAGATGTTTACAGAAAAAAAATTCCAACAAATTACATCGTCCTGATGCTTAAATGAACTTTCAGGCTATGTACTTGTTAGTTTTAAAATACTCACTGAACTAAAAAGAAGTAGAATACAGAGGAATTGTGGCAACCCATTGTATTATGGTGAAAAGATTGTGAAACAAATCTCTTCCTTTCCCCCTTTAACCAAGAGTCAAGGAACTCCTAGAGCAGTGTTGGATAGCATGGCAAGACACCAATCACTGAGGCCCTTGTCTGGCCATCCAAGGGGGAAGAGGGTTCAGTTGTGTGAGAAAGGGCATTAATGTAAAGTACAAACAGGAGGTGGCCAGATCATTCTGTCTTTATAGCACCACAAATATATTGGTCATTTGAGAAAGACCAGTTTGTTTATAGACAAACACTATGATTCTAGAAATCTCTACGGCTGTTTTCTTTCTTTCTTCCTCCTTTTTTTCATTAGAA
Source organism: Macrotis lagotis (assembly GCF_037893015.1). NCBI lineage: Eukaryota > Metazoa > Chordata > Mammalia > Peramelemorphia > Peramelidae > Macrotis > Macrotis lagotis. The sequence goes on along the minus strand of NC_133664.1, from coordinate 38,049,127 downwards.
ATATACTTTAAGTGCTAAATCACCACTGCTAGGCCTAATGCATCTAAAGGACATCAAAGACAGAAGGAAAAGATCCTATATGTAAATAAAAAGAAAAATAATTATAATTGTGGTTTTTGTGGTGGCAAAAATAGAAATTTAAGGGGATGCCCATCAGTTGAGTAATGATTGTTTGAGAACGAACTATTAAAATGTGTTAGGATATTCTTGTGTTATAAGAAATGAGAAAATAGGTGTTTTTAGAAAGATATGGAAAGACTGAAGTGAGTTGATAAAGCAAGAAGTAAGCAGAAGTAGGAGAGGAATGATGTATATACTCTTAATGTTGATATGATAAGCTAATGAAGGAGATAACAATTTATTCAATAGCATACATAACATCATAAAGTCAACTTAGAAAACTGTAAGAACTATGTGTAATACATTGACCATCCTTGATGCCAGAGGACCTTTGGTATGGGGGGAAACAGTCTGTGAGGTGATGGATTCAGGGAGCAGAAATGAGACACATCTTTTAAATTTATTCAGAAGCTTAAGTATATGTTACATATGTACAAGGTATGTAATACATTCCTAAGGGACTATGTGTAACTAGTTCTTTTTTAAAGAACCATATCAAGAAGTTTTTTCTATTTGGGTTATTAAATGAGTTGATGATGACAGAGTTCTTAAATGCATCTTAATGCTTAATATTGTTGAAGTAAATATATAAAAGTAATTTTTATATTAATATTTTCCAGATTATTTTATGAAGTGAACTAGAAATGATGTTATGTAGGGATTCTCACCTACTGGTTAAATACCTTTTGTTTAAGGAATGTTAATTAGTTTTTCAACCTTGAATAACATGATTCTTTCATTTAATTTGCATAGAAAAATAAAGGTTATTTTGTCTTATTGATAAAACAGGAAGTAGTTATTGATCATTCAAATAGTAAGGTCCTTTTTATTTTTCACATAAAATGTTATTTCTAGGAGTCCATTAACTATACCTCTGGACATTTAATTGTATCTCAGATCCATCATGCTTTGCTTAGCTTGTGGGATCAAATAAGACATTACCAAAGATTATGACTGGTTAGGCTTTAAGAAAATGAAATTACCAGTCTCTCATTTCATCACTGTTTAATTATATCCTTTTTCTTTTAAATAATTTTTCTTGATGAAATAGTTTATTTTGCATAACTATAAATGTAAAATTAATTTTAATTGTTTTCTCTTCCAAGGTGATAATAGATGACCAGTTACCAGTTGATCGAAATGGAGAACTACTCTGCTCTTATTCTAACAACAAAAGTGAATTGTGGGTGTCTCTCATAGAAAAGGCGTACATGAAAGTCATGGGAGGATATGATTTTCCAGGATCCAATTCAGTAAGCATCAAATGGTTTGGATGCATAATTGTAAATACAGAATATCAGAATATAATTTTCTTCCAATTTGGAAAGCTTTAAAGGAAATTTTTTCACTTAAAGAAAAATTGGGAGTAAAATACTTTTTAACCACAGAAAAACAGTATGAATTATTTCAAGAATTCAAAGTTTCTTGTATGATAACTTATGAATATAGATTCAGAATGGAAAAGAAAAACGATCTCAGTTTTGTTTTCTTTGCTCTTTCAATGCCACATCAAGTGCAGTTCCTTCATTCTTAGTTTGCTCAGATTAAAAGGATGCTCACCTGTCCTGACTTTGTAAGCCATCTGAACTTAGTCCAGGTCTTAACTCTTTGTGGCTTCAGGTTATTTGAGGGCCAGAGGAGGTCATCTTATCCTTCAACATCATCCTGGTCCAGAACTCCCATCTCTGTCCAACTGCCTTCCAATGTGGAAGAGACTAAACTGTTCAATCATTTCAGACATTTCATAACTCTGCTTTGAGGTTTTCTTGGCAAAGCTACTAGAGTGGTTTTACCATTTCCTTCTCCAACTTACTTTACAGTTGATGAAACTGAGGCAAACAGGGTTAAGTCACTCACCCAGGGTCATACACCTGAGGAAGAACAGTCTTCTTGACTCTAGGCACTAAGGCACACCTGCCTGCCTCAGTGGAGCAGTAGACAGCACCAAACTTGGAGTCAGGAAGACCTTATTTTCAAGTCACTTAATCTTGTTGCCTCAGTTTCCTCATATGTAAAATGAGTTGGAAAAGAAAATGGCAAAACCTCTCCAACTGGGAGAATTGCACACCACTGACCATAGAGTTGGGAGGAACAATGAGGAGACTTATCTTGAAGAGAGTAAGGAATTGTATGCTGTGACTGGTGATCCTGGCCTCCAAAATGGCCTTCCTGTGCCTGGCTCCAGGCATCTTCTGTCCTTCACATTGGGAGTTCATCACCTTCTCATCTCCACCTGCTGGTTTTTCTGGTCTCCTTCAAGTCCCAGCTAAGTCGTCCTTATACAGAAAACTTCTCAATCACGATCCCCCCATGCCTCAATCCCTCTCTGGGATCATCTTCAATTCATCTGGTGTAGTTTGCATGCTGCGTATTCCATTGGACCGCGAGCTCCTGGAGGAGAACTGGGTTTTCCCTTTTTTGGATCCTCAGCTAATTCCTGGCCCATTATCTCTGGTAGTGGTATATGTCATATGGTATTTAGGAGGCACAGAACAAGTGCTTCATGAATTGTTGGAAAGTGAGATTTCACAGATGGGGCATGACATTGTACCCACTAGTGCTGCCAACCCTACTCATATGTTTCCTTCTATCTCACAATTACCAGAGCCAGGGAAGAGAAGCTAGACCAGAGGACATTTCTGAAAGACCAGTACTTGTAAGGGGAGACTATTATTGCTACAACCAGCAGGAGGTCATCGTTCCTTACCTTGTACTACTCAGTGAAATGGTCTATTTCCCCACATAGGTCTATAATTCTTTGTATATGTGAGTCCTCCCATTTGCTCCAGTCTCCCTTTCATAGTTCCATTCTGAAGAGCTATGTGGTGCAGTAGATGAGAGGCTCACATTCTGCCTCAGGTCCTGTCTTACATGACTCCATAGCCCTTCTGTGTCAGCATGACTTGGCTGGTAAGCTCACATATCCTGTCAGCAACATGATTCGTGGACTTTTGAGTGCATCAAGAGTCCAGCCCTCTATTTTACAAAGGAGGAAATGATGCCCAGAAAAACCCCCTGTTTCTTTACCAGAAAGAAGGTTCAGCCAAATTCTGGCATGTTCATTAATAAAATTTGCTAATCCACTTTATCTGAAATAGCCTATTGAAATACTATGGTGGAGAAATTTTATTAACTTTTGTGCATATTGTTTAAAAAAGATTAATAAACTGCCTTTCAAATTTACTAAATAAGGATTTTCTTTCATCTGTAACAATTCCTGAAATATGTTTATTTTACAGAACATTGATCTTCATGCTCTTACTGGGTGGATACCAGAAAGGATCGCTATGCATTCAGACAGTCAAAATTTCAGTAAAGAGAACTCTTTCAGAATGCTTTACCAAAGGTTGGGTTTTTTCTGGTTTTTGGTTTTTTCCCCCCATGGCAATGAAAGCTTCTCAGAGTGTCCCTGGGATAAGCTGAAAATAGCAATAGGAAAGAAGAGAGGCAAATTTTGTTTTTTTTTTTTATCATTTACTAGTCATATTTAAAAATTATATACTCATACTGTGGTTAAATAGTAACTTTACCCACATATAGAAGGAAAAAAATAGCACCAAGTAGAATTTACTTTAATTTTTTTATGTTCTGAATGTTTTCCCTCAAAATTGCTTTTCTGAGTGTATTAATATTTAAAATAATAAATAGTAAAATCAGGCTAAGCACATATTCTTTTACTTGGAGGTGGGTTTTTTTTATTTTTAGGGAAAGAGTAAATTGAGAAGAAAAGGTCGAGAGTACCCTAACATCAGAAGGAATACACTGATTTTTTTTTTAAATCACCATGAAAATCCCCAAATTCATAATCTCCATTTGGATAACTGAAGGCTGACTTCAGTGATGTGCATTCAAAATATAAATCTAAGAAAGTAAGATATAAATGTGAAATATCAGCATCTCTTTTTAGATATATTTAGAATTGACACCTTCAACCTTATAAATGTAAGACTTTTGAATATTTGACATTCAAGGCTTTCCTTCTTAAAGTTCATAGTTTTTTATAATTCTTAACAAGCTAACAAGAAATTATCAGACAGTATAATATAAAGGAAAGACTTTAGTATTAGAAAATGTGTTAGACTGTGGGGCAAATCGCTTTATCTTCTTTTGACCTTGGGTTGTCATCTATGAAAGGAAAGATTAGATGGTTTCTAACCCACCCCACCCCCCGCCTTTCTGCTCTCAGTGTCAGTAATTATTCCTATGTACAATCTTGTTTTAAGATTTATGGAAGACTTACGTAGCTGTGTGACCTTGGGCAAGTCATTTTAACCCCACTGCCTTGTGAAAAGATTTTATGAAAGACTTTCCTCACATTGAGCCAATATTGGGGTGCAAATGGGAGTTCCATTTTAGGGATGAGGAAACACTGACTCAGAGACATTATCTTTTCCCCAAGTAAATGTTAGAGGTGAGATTCAAACTCTGACTTTCTGATAGCTAGTACGTCATTTTTTTCCTGCTTTGTCACAATGCCTCTCAAAATTGAGGCTTTTATTTAAAGTTTATTGAATTGAACTCAGGATTTTATTCTGTTTGACATGTTGAGTTAAGAGGTGTTAACCTCTAGAGATGTCTTTACAATTTTACTTTATTTTGGCTTGTTCATTTTTAAAGGTTTTGTGATAATTCTAAATTTGTGGAAATTTGTCCTTAGACAAATAGTCTTTGATTTTTTTGTTATTTTTCCCTTAATCACCTCCCTTTTTGATGTTTTTTCCAGATTTCACAAAGGGGATGTTCTTATCACCACAGCTACAGGAGTGATGTCTGAAGAGGAAGGAGAGAAGTGGGGTTTGGTTCCTACACATGCATATGCTGTTTTGGATATTAGAGAGTACAAGGTTTTGAATTGAAATATTTGTCTCTTTCATTTAAAAAGGTGTTATTGAATATAAAAGGCCAATCAAGCAGTATATTGAAAAATTTATTGACAATAGAGGTAGATGAAATGGCAGGATTCTGGATTTGGCACTGATCTTCCTAGGTTTAAATATTGACCTCCCTGTGTGATCTTGAGCAAGTCAACCCTCTGAGCCTCAGTTTTTCTTCATCTGTAAAATTGAAGTATAGGATATCTCTAAAATCCTTTCCAGCTCAGTTATCATCTTGGACTGAATTGAAGAAATTGCCTACCTTCCATGTTTAACTACTGATCTCTTCAGGCTGGAGATTGTTAAAGGGAAGAAGGAGGGGTGGCTAGGTGGTGCAGTGTATAAAGCACCTAGCCCTGGAGTCAGGAGAACCTGGGTTCAAATCCGGTCTCAGACACTTAATAATTACCTAGCTGTGTGGCCTGGGGCAAGCCACTTAACCCCATTTGCCTTACAAAAATCTAAAAAAACGAGGGGGGAGAAGGAATAGGAAATACAGTGGCTTGCTAGATAATCAAGAGTCTGACCCCTGAATTCAGACCAATAAATTAAATATTTAAGTACCAGTTGAGGGCTAGATAGAGAAAAACAAAGAAATTGGGGCCATGAAGAAGCTTGTTTTCTATTGGGTGATAGAACTTTTCTAAAGGGTCAGAATGAGGAAGACCCACTCTGTCTTTGACCTTTTTGTGTGGGTTGCCTTGGCCAAAGACTTCATAAATAGCAGCAAGCATACAGGTGATGACTCTCTCCTTCCATGGCCCTATTCTTGGAGACATTAGCTCTTCTTGGGATTGGGCTGGAATATTTCCACCCTAGTGGAAATGGCCAGAACTCACCCTCCTGGTATCACCCACCAGAACTCTGTCAGCTCTGTTCCAGGATTAGATAGCACACTTTCACTGGGAAAGATGTAGAAAAAATGGTTCAGTCTCCACTGAATTGATTGACAATATTGATTGATAGGATATCAAAAAAATCAAAATAGATTGATAGAAGTGTTAAATCCTATAGAACAAATTATAAATCATAAATATAATCATAGAGGGGGGAAAGATTAGTGAAAGCCATAGTGGTCAGAAAAGAGTTCATGGAGGAAATTAAGATTAAAACTGATGGGTAGATAATGATCCTAGAGTAAGCTGTTTAATTATATTGATTACATTTTAGACCGAGTAGATAAAAAAGAGGTTATGTCAAACAGAACAATTTGTACAGAGACACAAAGATAAGATTGGCTTGACCTGTAGAAAGTTGAGTGTTTAGAAATGATGAAAATTAAAACTGAGGCCAGACAATTTTGATTGTCAGGCTGAGTAGACTTGAATGCAGTATGGAGCCATTGGAGGTTTAGGGAGTGGATTTTGACATATCTAAAAGATTAGTTTGATAGACATGCAGAGGATGACTTAGAGGAAAGAAGCTTAAAAATGAGTCCCTGAAGAATCAACTTTAAATAAGCAACTGTTGGGCAGTTTTTAAAATGAATTTGAATAAATGTGGCTGAGCTTACTGATAGTTTGAAAATGAATTCTTGTATTCCTTTCTATAGGGTCTGCAATTTATCCAGTTGAAAAACCCCTGGAGTCATTTACGTTGGAAAGGAAGATACAGTGAAAATGATTTGAGAAACTGGACTCCAGAGCTTCAAAAATTCCTAAACTTTGATCCGAGAACAGCTCAGAAAATAGATAATGGTAGTAATAATAAGAAAAATGAATCAACATTTTGAAATGTACTTATTTATGTTTAACAATTTAAAATGTATTTAACCCATGTGTGAAAGCATAACCACAGTTTTTTTTTATTTAAAACCTCTAAGCTTTATTTAATTTTCAGGTATTTTCTGGATCTCTTGGGAGGATCTGTGCCAATATTTTGATGTGATTTATTTGAGTTGGAACCCAGCTCTTTTTAGAGAATCAACATGTATTCATAGGTTTGTTAATTTTTTAATTAATATTTTATTTTTCTCAATTTACACATATAATAATGTAGCATTTTAAAAAAAATTTGAGTTCTAAATTTTCTCATTTCCTTCCCTTCCTCTTCAGTGAGAAGGCAGGCAGTTTGATACTGGATATTCATGGGCAGTCATGCAAATATGTTTCCATATTAATTATGTTGTGAAAGAAAACAGACCAAAAAAATTCCACAAAAAGTTTTGAAAAATAAAAAGTATGTTTCCACATTTAACCTCCATCATTTCTTTCTCTGGACGAGGATAGCATTTTTTTGTTAGGAATTTTACAGATTCCTGTATTACTGAGTTGTCATTCACAATTGATCATACTGCTCTTATTGTGTACAATACAGTGCTCTCCTCATTCTCACTTCATTTTCCATCCTTTTAAATAAGTCTTTTCAAGTTTTTTCTGAAAGTATTCTGTTCATCGTTTCTTACAACACAATAGTATTCCATCACAATCATATACCACAGTTTGTTCAGCCATTCCACAATTGATGGGCATCCCCTCAATTTCCAGGTTTTTTTGCCACCACAAATAATAAATATGGGCTATTTTCCATTTTCAAAATCTCTTTGGAATACAGACCTAGTAGTGGTATTTTTGTTCAATTCCAGATTGTTCTCCAGAATGGTTGGATCGGTTCATAGTCCTCCCCATTGTGCATTAGGGTCCCAATTTTCCCACCTTTCCAGTTTTCCCAGCAATTTTTGTCCTTTAGTTGAGTTCTTGACCCAAAAGGTTGATGAAACACCGGGATACTGTGATCATTTATTGCTGTGTATGGTGTACCTAGTCTACTCCATTGCTCCACAACTCTTATTTCAGATTGGTTTGAAGACTGTAATACAGTTTGAGGTCTGGTACAGCAAGGCTGCCTTCCTCTACATATTCTTTACCATTTATTCTTCCAGATGAATTCTGTTGTTATTTTCTAGAATTGTCACTTGTATTATCTTGACCTGGCTTATCTATGAGAAATTAAGATTTTTCCAGTTATTTAGATCCAACTCTGTAAAAAAGTGTTTTGCTTGACAGGTAGATAAACAAATATTTTATATTAGTTGTTTGAAATGAAATTTTTCTATCATTTGCTGCCATTTTGTTGATGATTTATGTGGGTTCATTTTATAGCCTGCAACTTTTATAGTTATAAATCATTTCAACTACATTTGTCTAGGAATTTTTCAAGTATACTTTTCACAGGTTTGTTACCACGAAACTTCAGCTTCTTTCAAAAGTCCTAACATTGACTTTGTCCCTATATTTTTAACAATAACTTAATGATTTTTTACAACTAATATTTTAGGGAGAAAGATACAGTTCCTTCTTTTTAGCTAACAGTTGCATTCTTTTGTCATATTTTTACTGCTATTTTTCATTTCCCTGGCCTTTTTGTGCTTTATTCATTTACATTGTTTTATAGACAGAATTTATTATTGTCTTTTCAGCCTCCTAAGAAGTTAATTCACCATCTCATTCTTTTTCAAATTTCATTTTTCAGTACTTGGGATGCTAAGCACGGGCCAGTGAAAGATGTGTACAGTCTGGCGAACAATCCCCAGTATAAACTAGAGGTTCACTGCCCACAAGGTGGCGCTGCTGTCTGGGTTCTGCTTAGCAGACACATAACTGACAAGGTACTCAAAACCTCTGCCCACTCATCCAAGGAGTTTGAGAAGTAAAATTGGATGGTATTGATTAATGAGGCAATTTATTCTTATTCATTTCTATAAATGGGGACATTTGTCTTTATCAGAACTGGTTTAATTTCTATTTGTACCCTAAAAAGATTTTATACTTTGAACAAATTAATATTTTTCTCTAAAAAATAGTATTTATAATTTACTGAAATATTAACTCAAATTTTGTATAAAATGATCTCTAAAGAATATAGTATTTTTTTTTCTTCACTGTGGTGCTTTATTTATTGTTTTGCTTATTAGACCTTAAGTTGGTAAGCAATGAAATGTTTTAAAGTAGACTTGGAAATGAAAAATTATTCTAGCTGATTCTATGAACAGTAAATTCTCTGAAATAAGGTTATTTTTTTTTAAGGATACTTGGTTGCATTATATTAAATATATAATTTTTATCATGCTTAAACTTTTGTGATTTAAACTTCAGGTTTTCTTATAAGTATCTTGTTCATATTTTTTGCCATATTATAGTAAAAATTCACTTTTTTTAGGATGATTTTGCAAACAATCGAGAATTTATCACAATGGTAGTATATAAGAGTGATGGGAAAAGAATTTACTACCCAGGTATGTTTGTTGAGATACTTTATCATTAAAGCATATGCTGAATTTATATACATGTGATTTTTGCATTGAAGAAAAATAACATAATTTTGTTTTGTAGAGATTGACATTTTTAATCTGACTGGAAATTAAGAGATATCCCTGGGATTTTTTACCTACTAACTGTGACTAGGTCTCTGTTTCTGAGAAATCCTGAAATGTCATCTTGGGTTTTGACCATCATCAATTGTAATAACAATTCTCTTCTGCCTCCTACAACTAGCCAATATTTCAGTTTTTCATACTCTGCTCATTAATAGTTTATGGTAGTTTAAAAGAAAACAGCAAATAGTTACCTAAGAAGTAGAGAGAGACAAAACCCTCCTCTTTAAAAAAAAAATAGTACTAGTACTAGTAGCAGACTAGTAGTTGTCCTAATGCCTTTCATTCTTGAAGAAGGCCCCGGCATCAGGGAGGCGATGTCACGACAAGCACATGGATTGGATTTGAGTGAGGGGAAGTCTGTGACCTTGGGCAAGTGCTAATACTAGTAAGGGAGAGAACAGAATTTTTAAACTATAGGTTCGTGTTCTGATTCCCAGTAAAATTCATGACTTGTATTGCCAAAGGAATGGTTCATAAGCATCTTAAAAACGACATGGTGATCCAGAGCTAGCCCAGTGTCCTCGAGAGCAGGTAGCACCCAGGCTGATTTCCTTTCTGGACTGTTCCTAACTTGGTTATTTTGGAAATGCTGCACAGAGAGGTTTCCTGGGTTTTAGATTTCATGTGACCTCATGCTATCAAGTCTAATTAGGCAGGTCTGAACTCCAGGATGCCCAGGTACAAATAGTGATGTGGAGTCCGGTGCCCTGGGGTCTTTGCTTGACCTTGGGTTATTTAACATGCTTATCAATGACTTAGGCACAGCTGCTTAACAAGCAGTTCTTAAGGGACCAACTATATGCAAGACATTGTACTTTGTGCTGAATCTGTGGTTACAAAAATGAAATAATCCCTGCGCTCAAGCTTATTTTCTATTGGGAAAATAAAATGGGCATCACAAGTAAAGGAATACAAAGTAATTTCAAGGAGGAAAGAATGCTACTATCAAGAATCAAGAAAGTGAGCTGGGCTTTAAAGGAAGCTCAGTGTTCTCATTCTTCCCTGTCTCCATTATAGGCTTGTCATCCATGTCCCACCTTGTAACTAAATGTACTCTGAGGCTTTATCCTGCACCCTCTTCTCTTCTTTCTTCGATCTTAATGACTTCATCAGCTTCCATGAGTTAAATGATCATATCTGTATATATATCCAGAGCTGTTACTGTATTACAAGCTTGCTTTTTAGACATTTCCTACTGGGTATTCTGTAGCATCTCAGACTCACTATGTCCAAAACAATTCATTTTTCTTCCCAAGTTGTGTCAGTTGCACCATCAACCTTGAGGTCACCTTGCCTCCCTCACCTTCCCCAGATCAAATTCTGTACCGAGGCTTCTCTGTTCTATTTTACAGCATCCCTTGTATCTGGCTCCTCTATTTCTATATCTACTTTAGTTCAAACATTTCTAATTTGTCTCCTTGCCTTCCATCTGTCTTCTCTCAAATCCATTCTCCATACAGCTGCCAAGGTGATATTTTTTTGGATGTAGGTATGACCATGTTATTCACCTGGTCAGAAAATTCCAGTGACTGTCACCTCTTAAGACAAATGTCTTTTAAAATTCTTCATATTTCAGTCCTTATTGCATAGTTTTGCCCATCATACATTTTCACCAAACTGAGCCTTTAGTTTTTCTGAAACATTTCATATTCCTTTTAACAAGAGTAAGGCCTCAGCCTTGAATATATCCCTTCTTCACCTCAGAATTTTAGAATCCTGATTGTCAGGAGTAAAGAAGTCCAACTGTCACAGTTAGTAGCTGTGGGACAGAGAGGGAGCAATCTAATTAATCTCAATTTCCTCATCTTTGAAATACAGATCACAGGGTGGTTATGATGCTCAAATAAGAAAATGTCTATAAAAGAGTTCTGCAAATCTTGAAAGTACTGTCTGAAATGGTGATTGTTATGGTTAGTGGCACAAACCAGGACTGTATCCCAAAATAGATCATACTTTCTTTAAACTAAACCTTGAGAAAGGAGGAGAATTGGTAAGGCTAGTATAGTAATTAACTACAAATGGACCCAGCTCATCAGGCAGGTATGGTAGTAAAATACATGATTTAAAGGTTTTTAGTAGTATAAATCACAGCTATGTTGTCTTTGAATAGACCTCAAAATAGTTCATTTGGGCTGTTTTGTATAGTCACATTTTGACTGAGTCATTTTCAGAATAACTAGTGTATAAAATCAGAGCATTTTTTAATAGACCTGATTCTGTTGTTAGACATCTAACCAAACATCAAATCGACATTAAAAATAAGCCTGAAGTAAAATGTGACTGATTCTAAGTAGGTTTTTTTCCCACCAGCTGATCCACCTCCCTATATTGATGGAATTCGAATCAATAGCCCGCACTATCTGACCAAGATAAAGCTGACAACCCCAGGGCCTCACACCTTTACATTAGTGGTGTCTCAGTACGAGAAACAGAACACCATCCACTACACAGTAAGGGTATGTTTGTTCTGTGTTGATGTTGAGATTAAAGGAATGTCAGCCAGATGGCGTGGTAGTGTTTTCAATGGAAAAAATACTCTGCTCTTTGTAAGCAGGTGACTGGGAGAAATGTGATTTCTTTCCTTGGGGTGGGGGAGGGGGGACAGGCAGTGGAGTATAAACAGATTACAATCTCTCTTAATAATGCTTTTTTTAGTTGTACTGACCAGCAAATTTTCTCCCAGGAGCTACCTTGGTACTGAACTAAACTGCTTAGCACAGTGCCCACCATGGAGTGGGTACAATATAAATTCTAGGTGTTAGACCAGAGATGAAAAGTTTGGTACCAGAATCACATGGATTGGGAGAATAAAGGAGGTTTCTTTTCTAAAAATTAAGCAGTAGTATCTTACTGCAATTCATTAGCTCCTTTAGAAAAAAATAATCTCAATATTATGAGGGTGGTGCAGTGAATAGAGTACTGGCCCTGCAGTCATGAGTACCTGAATTCAAATCCGGCCTCACACACTTACTAATTACCTAGCTGTGTGACCTTGGGCAAGTCATGTAACTCCATTGCCATGCAAAAAAGTAAAAAAAAATTAATATTGTGCTTCATTTTGATGACCTTTGTGTTTCTCAGAATAGATTCTCTAAAATCTGTTCTGATAGCCTTTGTAAATTCAGTTTTTTTTTAAATCAGTAGAATTGATAATTGGTAGAACACTCACTTCATAATCACAGGTGCTTTTACATCATTGTTATCTCATTTGATCTTCATAATAGCTATAAGTTTCTAATAAAAATATTACCATGGATGAAGAAGCTGATGTTCAGAGAGGTTAATGTATTGCCCAAGGCTTAAGTGGTTACTAACTGTCACTGCCAGTCAGCCTGTGGGTTCTAGTATACACTGCATTTGACTAGAAGGGAATTGGCAAACTAGTCCATCTAGAGGAAGGGTCTCAAGAGTAAAGATCCTGGAGATCATGCCACATAAAGATTAAAGGAATTCAGACTGCTAATTTAAGATTTCAAGGGGACCTCCTCATGAATGAGAGAGGCGCTGGTGAGGGTGGTCTAGAAGTGTTTTGCTTGCCTATGTTTAGGGTTAATTAATGTAAAGAGAAAACTTGGTGATCTGATTTTCCCCCCATTGGAATTTTTTAAGCAAGGATTGGTTTGTCACAAGTGTGGGTATGTCTTAGAGGGATTCTTGTCCTGTTCCCCACTTGTGAGTTCTATGCCCACTTGGGGGCCAAGTAAATCCAAAATTTTTTAGCTTCTTAGCATTGAGAAGATCCACAGTAAGAGGTAGTAAGAGTTTGCTGGAGGTATGCATGTCACCATAGCTTTATGTAGTCAGTTGTCTATGAGCTGTGGCAGTGACCAGTTTAGAGAAGCAGTTTCTTCTAAACTGAAACTCCATACAGGGAATTGTTTAAATTTTTAAAGTATTTTGTAAGTAAAAAGTATTTGAACAGCAGATATATGACTTCTTTTTTTCAACCTAGGTGTATTCAGCATGTAAATTTACTTTTTCTAAGATCCCTACACCATATATTGTATCAAAAAGGGTAAGTAAGATGCTTCTTCGGGTCAATATGATTTATATATTACAATCTTGTTAGTTCAGGTGTAATGTGGACTGGGATGGTGTTGTGAAAATGGAAAGGAAAGAATACAAAAGATATTTCAAAGAAGTTCTTTGTTCCAATTATATTGAATTTTATTCATTCAGCATGTGTTGCTTAAGCCATCTACTATTCATAAAATATTAAAGAAAAATACAAAGATGCATAAAAACTTGCCCTCAAAATATTCTTCTGTCAGGTAGATAAAAGTCTTATCTAGATAAATATGATTCAAGATTAAAATGTGGTAAGATACAAAATTGGGCCAGTCACACTGACCCTTGAGAGAAAGAGAAGGAGTGATCCTTTTGACAGGAGTGAGGACAATCCTTGTGCAGGAGCCAGTGATGGAGCAGGGCCTGGTTGAAGGGGATTTCAGCAGGCAGAGATGAAGCAGAGAAGCCTTACTAGTTCCTCTCTCATTTCCCCAAGTCTAGACTGGAATTATTTTCAAAGAGAAATTTGGGAGTATAAGAAAGTCTCACACATATTCATCAGACTTTTTCAATAAAATTTATACTAAAGTATTTTGTGTTTTGGTTTTTGTTTTTTTTTTTAGATTAATGGACAGTGGAAAGGTCAAAGTGCTGGAGGTTGTGGGAATTTCAGGGATTCCCACAGAAATAATCCCATTTACCAATTCCAGCTAGAAAAGGCCGGGCCACTACTGCTTGAGCTAAGAGGACCAAGGTTTGTTTAGAGGACTAAAATTATCATAAAATTAGGCTGTTAGCCATAAGTATGGTTTAAAGTGTGCCTGCCTTAAGAAATTGTTCAAAAGAAGTTGCTGATATTCTGTTGTTTTAAAATGATTTATCCAAAACAAGTAACTAGAATGTAAAATCCTTAAGGATTTCATCTTTTTGTCGTTGTGTCCTCCATGCCTACCCTCATGCTCAGTTGATGAGGTGAAGTGAATGTATAGTTGTGGGCTCCCAGCAACTCCTCAGGGTCTTGGAGATTTCATTCACTGCACCAGGCAGTGTAAACACAAGAGGAAGCAGTGTCCCTCACTCTGCAAAAGCTGTTTTATGTTGTGTCTGGGGGTTAAAATTTTTCAAAAACTTAAGGTTTTAAAAATAATAATCCAAATAGCCTAGTATATAGTATTTAATTTTAACTTAACACATATACTAAGTGGCAAAAAGCAATCTCTTAGAAGTTGAATAATGTGTTAATTTTGATAGACTCTTAATTAGTGGTATAAATGATATTTGTATAACCTAGTGCAAAATAAGTATGCAAGTGTTGCTGAATTGTAGCTCTCCCACAGCTCGCTTACCTAATGGTACATCTATGCTGTAAATGTAGCCATATTGCAAGTTTGCATTTCTTTGAGGGTTATGAAATAATTTCATTCTTTTTTAAAAATAATAGGCAATATAGTGTTGGCTTTGAACTTGTCACGGTGTCAGTGACAGGAGATCCTGGTCCTTCAAGTTTTCAAAAGAAGAGCAGTGGTGATTATAGGTAATGTTCATATTTTAAATCTAATTTTTCTTTCTTCTTTCTTTTCTGTATTGTGAAACTTTGTCATTTCTTTTGTTACAGATGTGGATTTTGTTATCTTGAAGTGGAAAATGTCCCTGCTGGAATCTATAATATCATCCCAAGTACCTTTTTGCCTAAACAAGAAGGTCCCTTTTTCTTAGACTTCAATAGTGTTATTCCTGTCAAGGTAACACAACTTCAGTGAATGAGAAATCACTTCAGTAAATACTAGACTTGACTCAATGGCATCCACCAAATATGAACTGTTCTATTCCTACAAGAATGTAAGTTTACAGATGAACTTGTACATGTCAGACTATGTGTCTTGGGCTACTATTTACTAAAATGAATCACGTCTCCACCTTTAGACTTGTAATTATTTACTTTATTTAAGATTCTGAAGGTTTTGTCACTGAATCAAATTACTTTGGAAGCTTTAAGAGATGTTGGTAAACAGTATGAAAATGCCAAACAGTGCAATTCTTTAATTTAGGGACATATCTCATATGAAATCATGTAGATAGGAAAATCGGAATACTTTGCCTTTTGCAACTTAATCCTCTGAGTCAGTGAAGATATTAACAATTTAATTTTTTATACTCTTTTCTACTCACTTTTATGCTTAGTTTTTTGTCTCTGGAAAACAGCACTTTGAAAAAAATACAATTGAGAGCCTAAATAAAAATTCATGTTTATTTTGATTAAGGAAGAATGAATTTTGCAGTGACTACTTTCATTTTTTAAATTCCCAGGTATTTACTCAAGTGTCACTTGGAAAAGATTGGTAGATTTTAAAGAATTTGAAAATTTGACATTCAGTTAGATTTTCTCTACCTTACTAGTAAGAACATTTTAATTGAGTATTAATATGGCTTTTTATTTTAGTGAAAGATCACAGCTCTCAGAATAACTGCAGAGTTTAGCTTAAACCTTGAGACACTGAGTATAAAAATAAAATGGTTCTTGCATCCACTTTCTTGTTAACTCTACTGCAAGAGTCAGTCTCCTGGGTCACATTTGAATGAACTATGATGCTTTTAAATGATATCTTAAAACTCCTGTTCTAGATCTTAGGAGTACAGATTTTTTTCTGTGAATGGACTTGTATCTGGGAAATAGAGGGTGTTCTTTTTAGTAGAATAATGAAAGAGTTTTGGTATGACCTTGTTCTGTGTTTGAAGGTCCAGAAGGCTTTGCAGACCTCATGCTCTTGTGTCTGAAAACCTGGCTGCTCCACTGAGCCAACCACATCCTGACCTTATTCCCCTGTCTTCTTATTGTATATAAAATTTTCCATTTATACACACACACACACACACACACACACACACACACACACAAACACGTATATGTGTATACATAAGATGTTATGTCTATACATCTTTTTCATTCATTAAAGTCTAAACTGTCTGTTTTATGATTTTTATGCATCTTTTTTCCATAATCATTTATTTCTTTGGCTCATCTTTTACTTGTCTTTCTCAAAATGAAGTGACTGCCATCCTGACTCTATTATGTGTCTCCTTTCTTTGTGTCTCTTTTCATCCTTTTATAGTTTTTTTTTTGTTTTTATATTTCAGTGGCAAATTCTCTGTACCTCTCAACTATTTGTATGTGAGAGTTCTAGCACTGACTTCATTCGAGGTGAGGCAGAATACCAAGATTAGATTAGGAATCTAGATAAAGCCAAGATTCAGGAGTGCAAGGTGAAATGACTCCATTCTGTAATTGCCATATGCTGAGAAGAGTGCCATCCCTTGGTACTGATGGACAGACTTGGTTAGTCCATCCATGGGGGAATTTGGATTTGGTTGGTATACATAACCTAAAGTATGCACGTTAATTTGCTACCCAATCTGAGTTGGATCAGGAGGAAGGAACTTCTTCCTCTACCCATTTGGTCAGCAATTTATCTGGATTTTTGAGTCTCTTCATTTCAGCAAGCACTTTGAAATAGTAACAAGCCAGGTTACACTGTGTGAGAGAGCTTACTTAGTGTTATTTAAAAAGCAACATTGAACCTGTTGCATTCTGACCCTCAATTCTCATTTCATATTGGATCTGTTATGTTTCAGATCCTTTCAAGACTGCTGTATGCCCTCAAAAGTTCAGATTGTCAGAGCTATATAGTGTCACTTCTGTTGGGTTTTTCAGTGATCACAGTTTAAAGTCTTCTCTAGCACCACAATTTGAAAGTATCGATGTCAAGCTGCCAAGCTTTCCTCATAGTCCAGTTCTCAGTCATACATTGCTACTGGAAAAACCATAGTTGTTGGGCCTTAGAGAAAAAGAGATGACACCACACAACCAACTATAGGCAATGTTAAACTGCTGAAGCTATTTTTTGGATGGGGATTAGAGAATGTTGTAGTTGAAATTTGACTATAATGATCTGATCAAAGCATCAGCCTTTATAGAATAGTGTCCTAGCACAAGATTATTTATTTGAAACACACTCCTTTGTTCCATCATCAAGGATGGGTTTTTTTTTTTAAATCTAATTTGTGTAGTACATTCAAATGTATTAAACTTGCTTTGTTAACTCTGCCCAAGAGTAAGAAGAAAAAGATTGGTTGTGACCTTGGAGATAGTATCCAACCCAACTGGTGTGACTTATTGTAGAAGGCAAGAAACAAGTCGATGAAACAACTCCTTTTGGTTATAGTGTTATTCAGTGAGTGATCTCCCAAGCTAGAGTTGGACTTCTTTATTAGTTACTCTAACAAGGAGAAACTTAGCATGGGGTAATGTCCTTAATCAGTACTGCCTGTCATTGGAAAAAGAAATTGGACTGAAAGTTGATCTGAGTTCTAATTAACTTGCTGTATGACCTGGGCAAGTCACTTGATGCCACTTCTCTGGCATCATTTTCTCATCTGTAAAATTATAGGGTTGAATAAGGTAATCAAATATTGACTTCCAACCCTGGTGTTTTGGGATTCTGTGAAATTGCCATAATGAGGGCAGGATTGGTCCATGGCCTCCCATGCAGAGTTCTCTCCTTTCATGAGCCATAGACTTTACTGTACCCAGTGGGGCCTGATCTCTTTGTTCCCTGTTTGTAATGATTCTTGATCACTTAACCAACAAGTTGTTCCCTAACATACTATTCTCTAAGAACATTTGTAATACTTGTAAATTAAGTACAGTGATTTAATCCTGCCTGTGTGATGTAATAGCTTCTGGAATTGTCTCTCTACTTATGAAATGAGGATCCTCCCCTCCCCCCCCCCCAGAATCTCAGCTCACAGAAGCAAAGCTTTAGAGCTGACAAAGACCCCAGGACCATTCAGGCCAGCTCCTCTGTGAGTCCCAGACAGCAGTGCTTGGACCTGTCAAAATGTAAATCCCTTAAGTTTGACAAGGTGGATCACCTATATCTTCACCCTCTCCTGCCTTTATTTCAAGTTGTTGGTATGTGCCACCCTGTGTGCTAGGAACGCAAGAGACAAAAAATAAAGCAGCCTCTGCCCTCCAGGAACTGATGATCTCTTAGGGTGTGAGTATGTACAAAACCCAAGGTAGTGAGTGCTCTGAGAGCTAGCAGTATCTGAAAAGACTTCACCCAGGCTCCTTGAATATTTTTTTAGATTTGATAACTGTATTTCACTGCCTGTACAATCCTCTGTATTTTATGTTATGCATTTAAAAATCACATTCTGAGAAAGGCAACCAGAAGGCTTCCATTCCAGACAGCCCAAGAGGTCAGGTTCAGAATTGTCATTCAAGCATGTAAATATGCCATAGAAAACCTCTAGGCTCACAATCTGCTACCCTGCCTAAGTGTCCCTGGGCCACATCCAGTTCCCCCAATCTGTGGTCATCATGCTAATGATTGTACTAATCTTTGTTTGTCCTTCCTTTTTTTTATCTCTTTTTTTTCTGTTTCCCTCCTAACTGGTGCTCTCTTAGCCAGCTGGTGTGGTTATCTGCACCTTGGAGGCGGGAGGTCGTTTCATAGAAGAATTTTCTCCTCCCTGGAGTGACTGCAGACGAGTCCCTTACCTTGCCAGGGTCTTCATCCATTCTTCTCCTGTGACAGAAGGCTTTAACCCCTAGGAAGCACCACACACTTTTTAAAATCCAATTTTAAAAGAAAATATTTCCAAGATGGATTTCCTCCACTCTGCTGTCTTAAACTTTTCATCTTTTCTGGTTAACTCCAAGGTTATCATTATGAACACAAATCAGGGAACTGTGTCCCTGATTCAAACACTTGTTGGGGTGATGAGACTAGGGCCTTTTGTCCCCCCTCCCCCTCCCCCCCCACCGTTGCCCTTGACTCCTGTGATGTTGCTTGTCACTTTGCTCACCATCAGCTGATGACCTTGGAATTGTCAGTGGGCCAGCTCTGGCACTTCCTCCTAGCTACTCCTGATTTGCTGGGAACATGGAAAGTGGGTCGCCAGGCTTGTAATAAATATATGTGAACTGAGAGTCAATGGTCTCCAAGCAAGTGCCTGGAAGTTTCTTCTCTGAGCAAGTTCAAGGACTTTCTGGACTGGACTTATTTTGTGGTTCTTGACTATGTTGGATGGTAAGTAAGGGACCTCCCATGAATGTGGTGGTGTTTCTGTGCCTTGTTTCTCCATAGCTAGGATTCACCTCTTTATTAAAAAAGTATCTCCCAGCTCATCACTATGAATGACCTCACCCAATAATTCTCTTTCAAAAATCAAACTCTTGAGTACCTGGGTTCAAATCCTGTCTCAGACACTTCATAATTACCTAGCTGTGTGGCCTTGGGCAAGCCACTTAACGCCATTTGCCTTGCAAAAAAAAAAACCTAAAATAATCAAACTCATATATAAATACATTTTCCTTCATTCAAGTGCTCTCACTTTTCCCCATGGTCCTTTCAACTACTAAGATTAAGGCATTGAAGCAGTCATTGGATTTACCACTTTTTTTTTTTAGGTTTTTGCAAGGCAAACAGGGTTAAGTAGCTTGCCCAAGGCCACACAGCTAGGTAATTATGAAGTATCTGAGACTGCATTTGAACCCAGGTACTCCTGACTCCAAGGCCAGTGCTTTATCTACTAGCCACCTAGCCACCTCATTCACCACACTTTTTAGATGGTTTATGGAGCTTATGCTCACTGATAAGTCACAAGACCCATCTTTGAGCCCCAACCTGGGTGCCTCACAACAGTGTCTTTCCTGGGTCTCAGTTTATACAACTGTGAAATAAGGAGGTTGGATTAAGTGATGTGAAGAGATCTCCAGTCTTAGACTTTGGTGCCTGTGTCACTATTCCAGTCTGAACTTTCCATATCCTCTTTTGGGGGGGGGTACAGAAAGGTAATTTATAATTTTCCCTTAAAGACCTATTGTTTCCTCTAAGACTCAATTACAATGAGCACTAGCTTTACAAAATAGTGTTTATGTAGAGCAGAGGATGGGTGAATGGAGCAGGGTTTCACGTGTACCCTTGAGAGCTTACATGGCTGTGTTCCTTGTGAGCCTATTGGCCCCAGGGCTCACAAGAAGTGGAGAGGAATGAACACACTGAATCACTTATGACCAAAGAGTGAGGGTCAACAACTGACCACAGACCTATTTCTTTATCCCTTACTTGACTGATTTTGACCCATAGCCTGGAATGGACTGCTACCCACTGCTTCACACCTCAACCCTGATCAGACCAACCCTCGCTTTGTTTAGGCTCAATATTGGCCCACTCCCCTCAACAAAGATTACCCCAGGTCACATCATATGGGGTTTCAAAGCTAGGTCCCTCCAGCTGAAAATGATCTTGCTGGTCACCCAGCATTAAGCACTTATTGATGAGTTATTCCAGTTGTGCCCCACTCTTTGTGACTGGTGTTTTCTTGGCAAACCTACTGGAATATTTGCCATTTCCTTCTCCAGCTTATTTTTCAGATGGGGATACTGAGGTGAACAGGTTAAATGACTTGTCCAGGGTGCACCAGCTATTCAGTGTAGAGTGTCTTGAGGCCAGTTTGAATGCCTGAAAATGAGTCTTCCTAATTCTAATGTTAGTTCCCTATCTAGTGTGCTAACTAGCAGCTTTGTTAAAGACAAAAATGAATCCATCCTTTCTCAAGGAGCTTGCCTTCTAATGAGAGACAAGTAATTATGTTTAACTTTCTATAGAATAAGTCTAAAAAGAGTACGTACAAGGGAGTTTGGAAAAGAGGGCACTAGCAGAAGAGACTAGGAAAACTTGGGTTTGAGTCATGGGTAAGAAAGGAGAGTATCCCAAGCATGGGGGGCAGCTGGTGTGAAGACAGGGATATGGGAGTGTTCAAGTATGAGGAATGGAGAGAGGGCAGTTGGGCTAGATGGAATTGCAGAGCAAGAGATGGAATGGATGATGACACTGCAAAAATGGTTTGATCCCAGGAACAATAGGAAGCCACCAGAGTTGGGAGAATGGGGAATATCAGTGAAAAAAACCACTGTGTAAGATGGACCTGAGGAGGGAGAGATGAGGCAGGGAGGCCAGTAGGAATCTGTACCACAAATGAGCATTGTGAAGACAGCAGTGGCAAGCTGTCAGGTAAGGAAGAGATCAAGTCCAGGGTAATGCTAAGCTGGGAGGCTGGGAATGGTGGTGACTGGCAGAAAGTAGGCAAATTTATAGAAAGAGAATGAGTTTAGTTTGGGACTTAGTGAATCTAAGGTGTCTTTGGGACCTCAGTTTGAAGATGTTTCATAGGTATGTGATGATTCAAGACTGAAGCTAAGGGTGAGATACAGGGCTTGAAAGCCACCTACATGGGATCTGGTGAGGTTATTGAGGGAGAAGAGAAGAGAGTCTAGGATAAATACTTGAGGAATGCTACAGGGAAGGACCAAGAGAGATGGGGACTTAGAAAATCCTGCCATGGCTACCTTGGAAAGAGCAGTTTCAGTCGAGTAATGAGGTCAGCAAGCCAGGCTGGAAAGTGAGAATGACAGAGGGAGAAATGAGGGATTGAGAAAACAGGGTGAAAGTTTGAGGGATTACCAGTACTAGTGAAGGTGGTAGCAAAGGAAGGAGAGAGAAAAGGTCTTTGATGGAGAAGATAGGCACTGGAATCAAGCAAGAGTAGTTTCTAGAGGAGTTAACTTCTGATGACTTCAGGTTTTTTAGTAAAATAAGCCAGATGTACTGCTGAGGGGGACATGGGGAAGGCTTGAGGAGGAAGCTAAGTTTTTAAAAGTAAATTCTTTGGGGAATGAGAGGAATAAAGTACTAAAATAACTAGTGTTTTGTAACACTTGAAAATTGGCGAAGAACTTGGTGTTCTATCATCTGGTCCTCATAACCCAGCAAAATTGATGATAGCTAAAATGGAGGTAGATCCCCGTTTTTATAGATGCTGAGGCTGGGAGCTGAGGACAACCCATCAAGGAAGTGAGTGAGGTCAGGTCTCTGGGTGATATGGTTCAGCCCAGCCAGAGGAGGAGGAGGAGGAGGAGGAGGAGGAAGGCAGGACCATCCTGGGGCAGGAGCAATGGTGCAGGAGTTCCTAAGAGTAACGCTGCCCTGGATATTTGAACAGGGTCTTTGATGTTTCTGTGTAGCTCTAACACTTGGTTTTGAGGCCCAGCGGGACCCAACCCTGAGGAGTCTAGGCTTGAGATCTGTAGAGGCCCTCATTTTACAAAATAGATTGAAGGGATTTATTTCCCTCATGTTGAAATGTGAACTATAGGTGTTTTGTATCTAACAGCAGCTTTTTAAAGATGAACTTTAAAGTTTCCTTTTACCAGGGAGGAGACTGAGTTATGTTTCACCAATGTGGACTACTACTCTGCACCTCAGGTTCCTCACTGCATAAAGTGAAGGTGAGCTTTAGGTTTCTCCCCACTCCAAAAAGTGCTGCATTTTGTTCATCTCTGAGGCATGCTTTCATCCAGCAATTCCATCCTGAGAGTTATTTCTCTGTAACTTGTCATTTTGTGATCAATGCACAAATGACTCGGCTTCACTACACTTTCTGATTGTAAAAATGGAGAGAGCCACATGAATTTCATACATAAACCCCTTGTTTTGATTGCCAGACAATTAGAAGGATTAAAAAAAAATTCCCCCAGTTGATGGGGGACATGAGAACAGAGCATCACTGCTTTGGGATTCCAGTTTGAAGGAAGCATAAGAATAAGGGACATCTGTACTCTTGCAGATTATTTATCTTAATGTTGATTCTTTGGGCAAGTCAGACCACCAGGTGATGATCCTGGATTAGATGATCCCGGAGAATAGAAGTTTGGACACAAAATCTAGTTGGTGTCTTTTCTTAACTGCTTTCTCTATAATAAGAGGGTTCAGAGGGGTATTGGGAGCACCCTAGGCTGTGGTCAGCATCTCTTGTGACATAAAGAGGGAAGGGAAGGGAGAATGTGCCTCATGAAAGAGGCTTAGCCACTGTCTTGAGATTGTTTTTATTACATTTAAGGTATTAAGACAAGTACAAAATAACTTTGAAATCAGGATACCGTATCAGTCCATAAAAAATAGGAAAAATTGAAGGTTTACCAGTGTGAAGTTTACAAACATGACTAGATATTCGAGCTAGGGCAGGAACAACATCCAAAAAAAAAAAACCTCATCACAATGAAATAGTTTGTGTGGGTGGTCTGTGTGTGATGGGTTTTTCTCCCCCCCCACCCCCCAAACTAAGCAAAGAGGGACAGCTACAGTGCTTTATTGACTTCAGACCACCAAAACTTTAAAGAAAAATAATCCTATGCTTACATCTATGAGCATAACTACAAGGCCTCACTGCTTCTATGGGATAGCCTTTGCCAAGACATGCCTAACTCCCTTTTTCTAGCTTGGAAGGAACAATGTCTGTATATTTATATGCTGAAGAGCATAATCCTTAAATAATTTTTTTAAAAGAGTAGGAAAAAGTTGCAACCCACAGATAAATGAACACTTTTGTTAGTCTAGATACCATGAAGGCCAACTGCTCTGACACATGCAACTCATGAAAAACAAATTGTGGATCTTCCCCCCTCCCCCCACCACCCCCTTGGCTGGCAGTACAAGGTCTACACTATGCTGCCAGGAATACCCTTGTACAGTAAGTTGCAGGGACTTGGGTATGCCCTTGAACCCCCAGAGTCTCCCCCAACCCACAAAGTGCTGATCTCCAGGAATCTTACTAGAAGCTGTTGAAAAAGCTTCTAAGTGGGTGCCCCATGATATGAGCACCATTTACCTTTTTGAACAGGTCACCTCTGTGGAGAAGATGATTTTTAGTAAGTCTGAGGCTTGCCTTTGTGACCCAGAGAGAATGGCTTTTTTGGAGGGTCACATTTTAATAGGTGTTTTTTTTTGTTTGATGGATTTTTTTAAAGTAATGGATATTTTAATGACTATTTTCAATTCATCTCATTTAGGAGACCACCAGCCCCAGATTACTAGGGAGCATAAATTCCATCTTTCAAAACAAAATGCTTACAGGAAGAGAGGAGCACAATGCCCAAATCATCAAGATTGAGCTTGGTTTCTCAGCCCTTCTCTTGTGTGACATTGTATTCTGGGAAGTTGTTATTGCTCCTAACAAGAATATTGGGGAGGAAACGTATTTTACAAGTAAATGTTGGAGTAAGGGGAGCCTGTCCAGCTCATACCTTCTCCACTCCCCAATCAATGCCTGCTCACCCAAGACATTGTGCTGGGCAGAAAACCAGAGCTGAATCCAGCCCTCTGGGGTCACAAACTTCCTTAGTGCAGTTCAGAGTAAATGCTTAAGATTTGGCATATAGTAAAGAAATATTGGCACGACACTCTGTCCGTATGTTTAGAGTTTCACACATAAATATTCAGATCTTTGGGCACTGGCCTCCTTAGATCCTTCAGCCAATCTGTACCACTTTTCTGTCACTGAGAATTCCATCTTTTCCCTTTGGATACTGAAGGGAGAGCTGCTTGATCTCATTGTCGAGGCTCCTGGCTGCAGGGGAAGAGCCGCTGCCATTGGCACTGCTGCTGGTACCAACATTTCTGGTGTTGTTGTTGGCTTTGTCGCTCATCTTGTTCTCAGCTCCTTCTGCCCTGTCCCCTTTAGAAACACAGAGAAACAAGATTCAGGGACAGAAATCTGCTGCTGGTCTGGTCACGTCACGGCAATCTGCCCTCTTAACCCTGTGACCTTAGAGATGGGCTGGGCTCATACGAGGGGCTGAATGAGATCGAGCCGAGAAAGCCACCCAACAGCAACTTGATGGTCTCTGTTTGCCACCCTGGCCCAGACCAACCCTACACTTGTGTTTTTATCTCCCTCTGCTCTGATTGCCTAGGACACAGGTGTGACCTAAATCCAAATCTTCCCAGCTTCAAGGTAGATTATCTCCATCCGACTCCACCTGGCCAAGGGCAAGGAGGCCCCTACCAGCACTAGCCAGACCCTGGCGAGCACTTTACAAATATCTCATTGGATCCTCATGACAGAAAGTGAGGGGAGGGGGGCTGTCATAATTCTCATTTAAGTGACTTGCCTGATGTCACAACTTAATGTTTGAGGCTGAATTTGAATTCAGATCTGACTCTTAAATTTCATATTCTTTGGGCCACCAGCTAGCTGTCAGCTAGCATTAGGAGGCAAACAGCAAAACAATATTTGCAAAGAATAAGTCCCCCCACTTGAGCCCTGGGAACGTGGGAAGGGACTTGATCCACCAGTGACTCTGAGGGCTGCAGGCTGGTCAGTAGAGGATGGGAAGAGAAAAAGGCTCTGCCCCCTTCCTTACCTCTTTCCACTTCGCATTCAGGGGATGAAGCCCCACTGCATTCACTCCGAGGACCCAGCACAGGAAACATGATCCCGAACTCTGAGAGAGACATGGGGCTGGGCAGATCAAGGCTGCCGGGCCTCATGACAAGAGAGAAGGGGCTGGGAAGCTCATAAGGACTGGTTGGCCCCGAACTGAAGCTGGACACAGACTGGGTTTCGGAATCATCTTCTGACACAAAGCTGCTGCAGTTGTCGTCTTCAAATGCCTCCGAGGCCACTGCAGCGTTGGAGAGAACACAAGTCGCGCTGGGTTTGCCAAACGACAAGCCGTCTCTTAGAGTCCGCTCTGGGGGGCAGGCAGACAGGTTTACAGGAGCTAATGCCCCTTGAGGCTGGGCGTGCAGCCCCTCGCCCCCTGTGGGTGACAACAGAAGGATAGGGCTATTCCTTTCTCTTTCTTGGAAGAGAAATGAAAGCCAGGGAGACGAGGCCCACACATGATGGGAATTGTTCTTAATGAAAAACCTAATCAATAGATGAGAATCATTCTGGTGATTTAAATCATAGGGGGTGCAAAATGCTTTTCAAGTCATCATTGAACCCCTTGCACAGAAATCTCAGGTTAACAATGGCAGTCGCCTGAGCCATATCTGGGTGCTGAGGAGAAGAAATCCTGCTACAATTCCAAGGATCAAGGGAATAACTAAAAAAGTCAGAATTGCATTCTTTGCAGGGGGTCCATAAGACAGCTTCTCCAGGGCCATTGGCCTCAGTGCAGATAGGGGCTAGACCTTTTCTTCTCTTCCACACTATTCTCACCTAGCATGGGTAGTTCACTCTCTCTTTAAGGACAAATCCAGGCCCAGAAGCCCCATCTTAGGTCTGGGACTCCTTCCCCTTCTCCCAGCTCCTGTGACCTGATGCCAGGGTGACTGTCTCCAAGAGGGCCCAAGGGGAAGGAGAGACGGGTTAGAGCTTCCCTCTGCCACAGCTTCTCTGCCCCACTAGTCTTAGTGAATAGGGAAGAGCGTGGACTAGCAGCTCCTAGGCAGTGGTCCCTCCCAGATGTAATCGTTTCTGATCAACCTCAATCTCTGTACTAAAGGTGACTGAAGAATTAAACCCTTGGCAACAAGTAATTGTTTAGATCCTTTCTCCCCTCTCCCCTACCACCTTTTCCCTTATTTTTCAGCATGAACTTCATTTCAGCATAACTTCATTTAACCCTCACTATGGAAGAGGATTGGTTGTCATTAGCTGAGAAGGTAAAGGCCTAACAAAGAACAAGAAATTTGGGAAGAGAGACTAAGGTAATAACTAAGGTGTCCTGTCACAGATTTCTGGGGTTCTAGGTGGCTGTAGATACTGGGAGGAGTCAAACCAAGAGGTTTATGAATTAACTATGGAGTCTGAACTTCTAAAAATATGTTTTAATAACGATTTCAATCTGATTTGTTTCCTCTAACTCCCTTTTATTTTTTAGTTTAAATATTATTGGCCACTAAAAGGGTTGAGATTCCTTGCACTACAAAGAAACGAATAGGATGGTACTGGTGACCTTTATAATGACTCGGGGCATGAAAGGAAAGCCAGCCCACAGTAGACATCTAATAGATGGAGCTCCCAAAGGAAGGAGTGGAAGGACTCTTAGGGAGAGAGGTCCAATGGAAGAACTTATTAGCAAGAAGACCTTATTCTCCATAGGACGAGTGGTCTGGCAACTCCCCTTTCCCCACAAGATCCAACTTTACCCTATTCACCCTCTGCTATGCCCCCTCACCTGAAGCTGAGTCGAATTCTGGCTTGTTTCTGGAGAGCTCCTCCGCAGACACACTGTTGCCCTCAGCTCCTACCCCGCAGCCCCGAGGACCCATAGCACTGGAACGTCTCCTCTCATGGATCTCATCAGAAATCATCTCCAGGTTTTTCAGGGCTGTCTTGTACTCTCCTTTGGCCAGAGACAGTTTGGCCTGCAGATCATCCACAATCTTCTTCAATTGCTGATAAACAGAATGAGGGGAGAATGCTCACTGAAACAAAGGACTGCCACCAATCCAACCCAATGAGAATTTGCATCAATAAAGTGCCTCTTGGCAGATGAAGCAGAGTGTTTGGGACCAGAAAGTCAATCACCAAAAACCCCTGCCCTTCCTGGAGTTTACAGTGTACTGGAGCCTGGCTTTGTAACAAAGACCTTTTCCTTTGGGAAACCCAAAGAACTTTCCTACCCATCACCTGGAGAGTTGTTAACAAGCTTTACAAATGGAGATCCGAGACCTTTCCCCATTCCTGTCTGTCCCAGTCTCTTCCAGGATTCTTTTTGCAAGAACCCTTTCTCTATTTCCTCCACATCCCACCCCTCAGTATCTATCCCATCCAGTGTTTTATGTTTGTGTACATGTTGCCTCCCCCACCCCTGCCGGTAGAACCTGTTACTCAGGGTCAGAGGCTGCTTTACATTATTCTCGGTGCCTTTACTCTATAAATGTTTGCTGAATGTATTAACTAGGGAATGAGCTATCATCCAGCTGTTTTATTCATTAGATGTTATCACTCAGAACCCGTCCTTGCCCTCCCCATGCCTCTTGAGAGGGGCTGACAATGTACAAGTTAAAAACTAGAAAAGTGAATCAGAGCAAAGGAAGCCCTGAAGCACACTTCCATCATCACCCTCCCTCAAGGAGGGCAGCCAAGTTAGTCTCTGAAACGGGCCCAGTGGACCCAACAAAAGCTTGCAATATAGAGGAATCTCAGCAACAGAGAGAGGATGGCACACCACACATACCTCGAGCTGTACGTAGTACTTTGCCTTGAGTTCATAATAAGGTCTGCAGAATGAGAGGGAAGACAAGGGAAAGTTATTACCATGAGCTGTTTGCCAGGCCTTTTATGAATCCTGGATACTATATAGGAAGTTATTTCTAAGACTCTGAAGATGCTGGAAATGTTAGAGGCAGCCTTTGGGTCCAAGGCATGAAACCAGAACACCTTCCTTGGCCCCCTAACAGCCAGTGCTAAATGTGCCCGGCATCCAAGGCCTTTGTTACCTGCAGAGCGCAGGACATTCAAGTTCACTTTCCTGGCTGGGGACACTTTTTCAAACCAAACCTGAGCCATAGCAAAGAAAGTGCCAGAATTGAGAAAATTTCATGTAGGGTTTAACTAGGGCAAAGATGGGGTGGGAGGGTCATGTGGTGAGACATGTAGCCCTTCCATCGCCTTCCCCTTATGAAAGCAGCTGAGGACTTTGGAGCTATGACCACCCAAAACAATGCAAGGTCTTGGAAAGGAAGTTATTTGTAGAATTTTCAGTGTTTCTTCTGGGGACAGAGTCATCAGATATCCTGTTGAATAGCCTCAACCACTGTTCAGATCTTTCTAGGTAACTGAATTTAGAGAGGCCAGGGTACACCATCATCTGCCTCAGCTGGATTCCTGATCAGAAGAGGCAAACAGGACTATGGGAGCATTAGCCACCAAAAAAAATGTATTATTCAAGGTGTTTCCTTG